>NC_092209.1:60475198-60503403 GCF_043381705.1 Parasteatoda tepidariorum
TGGACCTACAGATTTGTTTTTGCTGGGTAAGTATACCTAGGGATGTAATAATTGTCCTGTTTCATATTTTGCCTTAAAACGTCCGGCCTTATATACAATGCTAAGGCATTCTAGAGAATTCCAGCATTTCTTACTTTGCCGATAGCATAAGGTTTTAGAATCCTTCATAAGAATGAAGTAAAAAATTATAAAAAAAATACCGATAAAAATTTTGATTGCAACAAGATGCAACTTCCAACTCTTTTCTGCTTCTTTCAGCAATCAAACAGGTTTTGGTGTATTGGCATCCCACCTTCTTCGAAAGTAATTCATTAGATTTCTATAGCATTTTTGACGTTTCTTCCCTTAAAAATATTTATTCATATCCACTAATTGTGCATACTTTTATTTATTACTTTTTGACTAGCATTCTAAAAATATGCATTAAGAAGAAAGGGGAGAAAAAAATAAGGAAATTTCGCACTGCAAAGACCAAACGTTTCAGGAAGCTCTATGCTTGCTCATTAAGAGGATTAAACCTACATCTTCGATTTTAGGTTAAATTCGTACTTTGTCTTTTCTTGATATATTTTGTGCCTAGCAAACTTTTTGATATAGCATCATTAGACAGCATAATACCTTTCAAAAATGTAGAAAATAAAAGTGTTGCGTTATTAGATTAGAAAAAATAACGCTTGATAATTTTTAGAACTTTCATCAATTTTTCCACAAAACTTTAAAGCAATAAAATGATGCGATTTGTGGTTTTGAATAATTATTTTAAAACTACACTTTTTCAGTTTTTAGATTTTTTAAAATCTTATTTTACAGTTTACGCTGGTTTATCTTATTTTACAGTTAGTTTAACTTACAGTTTAAATTGGTAAAAATCGATTTTGATGACGTAAAAATATTTTAATGTTAATTGCATAAAGATAGCCTGTAAAATTGTAAAAAAATAGATAACCTAATACTATTTTGCTAACTAATTGGCATAACTTATTGGCTAAATTATGTCAGAAAAAATTTGTTGGGAATCTCAAATGCCACACGTTTTTTTATCTCAAATTATGATTGGGGGATGACCTTGTATTTTACACGTATAGAAAGAAAATGCCAAATGGATTAAATAACCATCATCAGTTTGTTTGTGAATATTAAATAAAGAGGATTAAAAGCATATTTAAAAATTGTTCTCCCCACACTCCACCCCCATTCGAAAGTTTAGTTCAGTGGGGAGAGAGGAAGGGCCTCTTAAAAGAAAGTAAATGACTCCAAATAAGTTGTTCAATTGTCTAACAGTGGAATGTTCGCAATTGAAATAGCATCTTAAACTTAATCAATATTTACGAAACGTGATGGAATAGGTAAGATGAATAATAATTTAAAATAAAGTTTGTTTTCAAATAGATGTTTCTCAAATCTTTCAAATAAAAATTCCTTTTAAATATTTTCTTTAATAAAATTTTATGCCAACGTTAAACATTTCTCATAACTGACCTATATCATATTCTGTATAATTCTAGTATTTTTTGAACTCAAGGTTTGTGAATAGTTATGTGTATTTTAGTCTTTTACTTCGTAATTTTAATTTTCACTCAGAAGACAAAGAACAAATTCAAAATTCAGAAGAATGCATTAAATACTTTTTTGTTGAATTTAATTCCCCTTTCGATTCAATTTAATTTCAGAAAATGAAATCTCGCCTTGAAAGAAAATTTTCATTGCATTGGTGCATCATACTTCTGCTTAAACGGCATTTTTCTAATCAAGATACTTTTTCTATTTAAATGGCAATCAAAGGAGTACTAACAACAACAACAAAATATGCATTCAAATCGAAATGCTCTCTAAATTTCAAGCTATATAGATAAGTTTGAAGTTTTAAGGCTTTTATAAATATTTTTCAACGCAACTAACATAAATTCTCTCTTCCTTTTCGATTGGCGAGCTCTGCATAGGAAGACAATAAGCAGACGAGTTTTTGTTGGCAAGGGATCTGGCAACTGCACAAACGGGCGCCATTTTGGCCACATGTGGCGCTTTCTGACTGACAAAAAACAGGTGGAAAATCCACGGTCAGCTGGAAAGTGTCTATTCCTTTCGTTTCCTATCAGACTTGATTGTATTCTTTAATAGTTAAACTAATATTCGTTTTGAACTTAAAAGTTTCTTTATTTTAAAAACGACACTTTAAAGGAGATGGAAATCGACCAGAAATTTATGAAACTTTTTAAAAATGCATTTTAAATTCACTTATGATTGTACATAATTTTATTAAAAATATAGCTCTTTAAGTGAAAGCGGCTAATGGCCGTAGCCTTTTTGTCACAGATATCAGTGAAAAAAAATTTCGAAATGTTCTTGATAAAAATTTTAAAAAATGGCTTAATTTTATTCGCTCTAATAGTTTTCTCTTTCACAGTTTCTTCTTCAAAATTTTTAGGCCAAAACTACGAGTTGAAATTTTGAAATTGAAAAAAACAGATTTTGAATTAACACCATTTAGAAATTTGACTCAATTTAAGAAAATGAAATAACCAACTCCAAATGGTGGTCCGTATGTTAAAAATATCCATATAGTTTTTATTTAAGATTTAAATTACTTAATTTTAGTGTCAGTAGAGATAAAAAGTCAACACTGTGTAACTTAGCAAGTAAAATGCTGAAATTATTTTATAATTTTTTAATAAAATATCATTAAAATTATTTCTTGGAGATTTTCTTCTTCAGATTTTAAGAATTTTTTACTGGAAAATAGCAGCTTCCACCACCTCAATTTTTTCAATTATCATACTTTTCAACATAAAAAGTCAAAAGTGTGTTGTTGTTTTTTTTTTGCCTTAGAAAAAACAAAAAGAGGTTTTTAGCAGCAAAAGAAAAAAATTTTTAACCTTAATTTTTTCCTTAAAAGATTACATTTTATAGCTTTCCTAATAAAAAATAATTTAAAAAATAAAAAGTGGTTTTCAGCCAAAATGATTCTAAATCCTTTTACAGCACAAAAACAAAGTTATCTAATCTCAATTTGTTTCCTCACAAAGTTAAATTTTTCAATATGAAATTATATAGGAGAACGCTTTTTTTTTTTAATTTGGTCATTCAAAAAATAAAAAGTGGTTTTTAAACAAAATGCTTTAAAAAGATTTTATAGCACAAAAACAAACTTCATTGTTTGATCCTTTTTGCCTAAATTTTGTGATATTTTTTATAATCAAAATATTAAAAGGATGTTTCCGTCAGTAAAAAAAATAAATAATGGGTTTCAAGCAAAATACTTCAAGATTTTTAAAGCACAAAAGAAAAATTTTCTGGGCCTCAATTTTGTTTCTCTTAATGATAAATGTCATATTTTTTAATAGAAAAAAATTCAAGAGAGTTTTTTTTTCTTTTGATTGTGAGGATGGAATTTTTTCACTTAATATTTGGACAAAAAATACCTTTTTTTTATTATTTTACCTACCAGAAACAAAGCTTTTTGGAATTCTTCCATGGTGAAAAGTATAACGTTTAACATTATATGAAAAAATCGAAGGTGAAAAATTTTTGTTTGTATGAGGGAAAAAAGTGAAACAAAAAACTTTGTTTTAGTGATCGAAAAAAATTTTTAAGTTTTTGGCTAAAAACCACTTTTTATTTTTTTTACTGAGCAAAAGCAAAAAAAAAAATCCTCTTGGCTTCCTTTTATTGAAAACATAACATTCAGCATTACGAGAAAAAATATTGAAGTCATCAAGCGTTTTGTACAGTAAAATATTCTGTAAGTACTTTGGCTAAAAATCACTTTTTTATTTCTTCAAGGAAACAAACACCCGCTTTTTATTAAGTTGAAAAGTATTAACATTATAAGAAAGAAGTATTTCCACGTTAAAAGTAATATTTAACAGTATAAGAAAAGAATTAAGGTGATGGAAATTATTACTTCCCAATAAAAAAATTCTTCAAATTGACGAAATAAAAAAAAATTTCCCAACTAATTATTTCAATAAAATTTTCAAAAAATTACATAAATATTTAAAGCATTTCAACAGCTTAATTACATAGTTTCTATTTTTTTCTACTGCCACCAAAAGTAAGCGAATTCGCTGTTAAATAAAAAGCACATCGAACTTTTAGGAATTACCCACATAGAAAATGTCCAAAATTTTCGTTAATGTGATATATTAAAAAGCTTTAAATACTTCTAAAGTATTCATTTTTCCAATTTTTCGATTTTAAAAATATTTAGCTTTAAATTAATCATGTTTTTTTAATAAAAATACTTTAACATAATTCCTTTGCAAAATTATCAGTGAATATATTTATGAAAGTATTAAAAAATTCCAGAAATTAAGACTCAGTATTTTTAATTTCATGTTAATTTATGTATTGAGATATCTAAAGTTTGTTTGTCGATTTCCTAAATGTGAATTAAGGATACATCAGAAAAATATACTAAAATTTTATATAGTTATCTTTATAGATACTGATATATATTTTTAAGCTTGGAAATAAACAAAAAAATTATTATAAAAATGTAAAAAGCATCCTAAATTCCAACATCAGCGTTTTAAAACTAAATTAAGTGTTTTTTCGCATTTTATTTCAGACAAATTTAAACTTTTTCATTATTTTAAGGAAAATTTATTGAAGAAAATAGACTAGATTAATTAATATACAGATAAATATTGCCTGTTTCTTTAATTTATTTAGTAATTAGATTGATGTACTAATATTATATTTATGACGCTAATCAAAATTAATTTAGGAGAAACTATAAATAATAATATTTTAACAATTTAAATCTATTGTCCCTTTATTTCATTATCAAAAACATATAATTCACATATAAAAATGAATTTTAACGTTATCTTCAATCAGACAAATTATTATTTTCTATGGAAAAAAATTTTTAAATTTTAATCAGTTACCGAATTTTGCGGCAATGAATTTTTGAAATGTATCAATTAAATTGAATTCGACAGTATATTGGAAAACACTTTGACTTATCATGAATAAATTTACGAATGTAGATTTTCTGATTTCAATCAAATTAAGGTAGTGAGCTGTCATTATAAAGGATCGGGCTCTATTATCCCTAATGGAAACTTGACATTCATGACTTTGCATTTATGAAACAGTAACTGTAAATATTGCACAGCTATGTGCAATTAATTTAAAATTCGTATTATATAAACATATAAAAAATATTATTTGACAATAATTTAATGTTAAACTACATATTTGCTTAAGAGTAAAGATTCTAATGGAAAAAAGTAGGGTGAAAGCAAATTCTACACGCAAATTACTATATATTCTACTGGAATATTAAAAATAAATAATTCCTTGAGTATCATACATTTTTGTTAGATATTGTTATGTTATAGTTGCAGAATCGCTAAATGTGTCTGGCTCCTAAATCAGAAAACACCACGGACATCTCGGAATTTATAAATTTAAAGAAATATATCTGTGTTAGCAAATAAATAAATAAAAAACAATTTGGATGCATGCCAAAACGTTATTAAATACGCTTGCCCTCCAGCCCAATAAAGCCCTAAAGAGGGAGAAAGGTTTTCTTTCCTGCAAAACGAGTTGGGATGCGGAGAAAATGGTTTTACAGATCTTTTTTTTTTTATTATTATTATTCCCCTTGGCAATCTAGTCTTTAGCGCCAACTACAAACGTTAATCGAGTTCTACAGACCTGAGAAAAATTGATTTGTTCGATGTTTTAAATGTAGTTTGTAAATTAATTTACATCATTTGATACATGTTAATAATAATCATTTTTTAAAAGGAGGGAAGAGAAATGCATGGTNTTTCTTACGGATATATATATATATATATTTTAAATGAACCCATAAAATAGACAAAAATATAGAGAAAACGTGGAAAATAATAAAGATTAATGAAAAGTGAAGAAGAAAAATTATTAAAATAAAATACTTTTTAAGAAGCATATTTTTTTTAATAATATTTTATTTTAAAAATTTTTCTTCTTCTCTTTCGGCAAACTTAAAATATTATTCTTTACTTCAAGATCATTATGTGAAAAATGAAATGTGCCCAGTAAATATTTAATTTTCAATATAAGGCACGAATGAGAAGTTTCAAACACAAGCAAGCTCTCTTAAAACACCTAAAAATATCAAACCTGCCTGAAATTTTGTTAATTACTACTTTTTCGTGACTCTTAAATGCTTAAATTACTCGTGATTTAATTCGTCAAACTGCCTCATAACTAAAACACAAAGAAATAAACAAAAGAAACATACAATTTTAAATGTTATAGTTTTGTTAAAGGGTTAGATTGAAAAAAATTGGAGCTACGTTGAAAAAGAGATAGAAATGATAAAAGAGAAAATATTCAAATGTATTTCAGTTTTGATAAAAATAATTTAGATGTTTTTTTTTAAGGAAATATTATTCTAATTGCTTCGTACACATAAATTTAATGCGATCTTCTTTTTTTTTTCATTCTATAACATATTTATTTATTTTGTTTCAAAATCAGAATCAGCAATGAAAAAAAAGCCTTTTAATGAAGCCTTCTTAAGTAACTTTCTAGACTTCACGCATAACTTTCCAAACATTTACAAGAAAAGCATGTGCTCTTTAAATATTTAAAAACAAGATTCAAGTAAACTTGCGTTGCAATACTTGCAATTACCAAATGAACTTTTAATAAGATTAAAATTATCGCAAAGCAATCAAAATAAAGAGACAAAACAACCATAATATTCCACAATAATTCTTTTTTGTCAACGTTTCAGGATGCCTTGGTTCCTCCAACACATTCCCCTTTATATATTCAATTTATTGACATCAATTTGGTTGACTTTAAGTATTTCCCCTCTAATTTGTCTAGCTTGAAAAATAATTACCTTTGCCTCAATTCTGGATTTTATAATTTCCCTGCATTCTGAATTGCGTTTAAAATTACGAATTCAATGAAACGTAAAAAATTGTCAAATATATGATGTTCCTATAAGAGATAAAAAATATCTTTGGATTTTACAGTAAGAAATTAATTTTATTGTAAGATTATTGTAATCTATAACGCAACTAATAACGCAACAAATTAATTTTATTCCAATCTATAACGCAACTTATTTTTACATAATCAATTTTAAAATAAATGAATGCTATTTAACCGTCACGAAAAGCCGATCAAAAACTAAAATTAAGTAGGTCGCAAGTGAAAACAAGGCCAAATTTAAGAATTAGATCAAAATTAATCTTGTTTTCTACTATAACGATATTGTTTGATGGTAATGATAATAAAATGAAAAGTAAATCCTTAACAAAACCATGTGTGGTTGACTCGTTCGTATGTTGGGATCTGCAGCTTCCTGTAGATTCCATTTAATATTATGACAAGAGCAGAGAATAAAAATAATAAGTCAGTAAAGAGATTCCACCAGACGAGATTCATGAGTGAGAAAAATAGTAGTAAGCAATTCAGAATGTGTGAGAAATTTTGACACATTTACCGTATAATTATCATACAAATATGCAATGTGAAATCTGTTTTTCACTTTAACAGTTATTTGAATCAACATAACAGCCGTACAATAAAAAAAATTAAGGTAAGTGAGAAAAAATTCAAAATCGAGATTGTCATACATTCGGCATTTTTGTTGAATAATCTGACTATTGGGAAAAAAATTACAAAACGCTTTATCAGTTTTTAAAATTCCATTTATATGTTCATAGAATTAGCAATACAAAGAAAAAAGTTGTCAAGTCTCATTTTTCGATATCTATCATGAAGCTCTTACGATCCATCTTGCTTTTTCAATAACACGGCAGTATAGTTTCATCTAATTTTAAAAACATTTGAACATAAAATTAAATTGATTAAAAGTGTCTTAATTCGGAACAATTATACTTAACAGATGGAAAGAAAATACCCAAGTCAAAATTTTTTGATGGTTTTCAATACTGGACCAACATAACCTTGATGGTAACCATCAATATATTCATCATGAACCATTATATTTTTGATGGCAACCATCAATATATTCATCATGAACCATTATATTTTTTTGATGGCAACCATCAATATATTCATCATGAACCATTATATTTTTGATGGCAACCAACATAAGAAAAAATCCCCCCACTGTAGGAATTTGGACTGATTTATGATGGTCCAACATAAGAATAGCAATTTGTTTTGATGATTTGTTCATATTAAAACATCAGAAATATCATCATAGTTTCTTATAAATCAAATTTTGGAATGATCATGTGCAACCATCCTCCCAATGTAAGGATTCGGACTGATTTATGATGGATCAATATAAGGAAAAACAAATCTTTTGATGATTTATTCCAGAGAACAAACAAGAATTTGGAACCATCATGAAAATGTATAGTTGGAACCATCATGGATTGTTGGTTCACGAGAATCAAACTTCTCTTGATGGTTAACCATCATAGTATTAAAGTAGCATTTTCCATCAAGGAATGATGGAAGTTTGTTGGCATATACACGTATACAACCATAAACACGTGATGGAGGATGTTGGATGATGGTGACCATCATATGATGTTGGACTATCATGAATTGCATTGAAGATAACGTAAACCATCAAAATGTTTTTACAGTATATTGAAATTTGACTTGGATAAACAGCTTTTCCTCTTGTAAAAGGGTTTCAGGACATTGCAAAATGCCTGCTTTATGTTAATTTATTTTTTAGGAATATTTTATATCGTAATAAATCATCAAAAAAGGAATAATTAATCTTTAAATTGCAAAATTTTCTTTTTACCCTTACATGCACACACTCTTATAGTGTCACTTTCAAGTTTGAAAATTATTAATAACGATTATTTATTTATTGATTAAAAACACAAAGTCAATTTTATTGATAAGGTATTAATAGAAATTGGAATCATTTTTGAAAAAGAAAAACAAAATAGTAATAAATTCAAAACATTTAGGTGTTGAAGAGTTAAAAACTATATTACACAATAACCCTTTGTTATCTCCTTAAATTCCTACAAATTTTTGTTGCAGGTTAAAGAGTTAGTGGGTATTTGGCGCTAGTTCATGAAATTAACTCAGTAGAATATTTTGTCCTTTGAATTATAATAAATAGTTAGAGTTTTATCAATTTATAAATAATTAAAACTTGATTGCATTTCATATTTATAGCTTTCTTATTACTAAGTTATAGTTTATCACTTATACAAGCAAAGAAGAAAAAAAAACGGAAAAAAATTTTAAAAGTACAAAAAAAATTTATTAAAACAAACATAAATAAAGAGATATTAAAACAAATAATTTTTGATTAGCAACTGTAATGTAAAAGTAAACATAATTTTCTCAAAAAATTTTTTTATTATAATGTTTACAGTACTGATATTTCTTTAAAATTCAGAACAACACCACTCAAAACTTAGTGCTGAATAATAAATTAGATTAAATGTCATTTTTAGAAAATGCAAATAAAAATTTGGTTTCTAAAAAAGCAACGTAATACATATTGATATGTCTGTGAAAAGTGTTTAGAAAATTCTTTTTTTTTTCCCTTATATCTATTTATTTCTGAATGAAGGAAGAGAAACAACAAAACACACACGTTTGCCTCTAAAATGGGATTTCAATCATATACTATTACTCACCAGCAAAAATTTGGCGAGGATTGATAAGTTGTGAGCAATTTTTCCTTCCTGTTATCAGCGGCGCCCAGCAAGGCTCTCAAAACCCGAGTTTCCAAGTTAATCAACTTAAAAACTATCGCCTGCTTAAATCGGGACTGATGCACCTTGCGCGCAAGGAATTCAGGTCCCGTTATTCAGCTTCAATCTTTCCTCTTCTTGTGCATCTGGCATCTGGATTTCACGCCTCATGGGTTGCCACAACTTTCTGAACTTCAATCAACGGGGCGCCAAAGCTGTCGCCAAACGTTGATTGATTCGATCGCCAAAAATACTTTTTTTCAACTAATGCGATACGATGATCTCTGTGTGTTCAGCTGTCATCTGCGCCAATTAAGTTTGATCGATTGCGCAGAACGACAAAATGATTGCTCATTTTCTTTACATCGATCGAAATAGATCCGATTTCCTTTTCTTGATGAACTAATTAGAATTTCGGTATTTTTAGTTTCCGATACACAGAATTTAAATTTTCTATTTTTTGTTCATGGACTTAAAATATTATTCAAATTTATCTTGAACTTCAGATAAAATGGTTTTCAATACATTTTTTAAGTGAAATGTATATTTACAAATTCGTATTAAAGAATAAAGAAGATTTTTAGAAACCATGTAATTCTGAGCAGATATTATATGCAATTCTGCAAATAAAATTCAGTTATTAACTTCACTATTTACCATTAAACATTAATTAACAACTCTTTATGAATTGATCAAAATAAAATAAGCACCACGATTTGATTTGGCACAATACTAAAGTAGACTAAAGTTATCAATGCTTTTATAAGTATTTTATATATATGTATTGAAGTATTTTTTCTACGAATTAGAGTCTTTTTGGAACAGATGCAATTTCCTTATTTTTATAAGGTTACCAACTAATATTTTTTTATACTTTTTTATTTTATCCCTTAAAATGCTTCTTATTGAATCTATAATTACCAAACACAAAGTTAGTCAAATGTTAAGAAGTAATTTTTATTTTTTCTTAAATTCTTAAAATAAATAATAAGAAATCCATTTAAATAAATTGAAATATTATATTTACGTGTTAAATTTTACTCATTTCAATGAATAAATTAAACAAATCGTACTCAAAAATAAGATTTGATTGTAATTGATTGAAAATAACAATTAAAAATCACAAATAATAGAATTATATTAAAAATCAAAGCACGTTTGTGTGTCAAATAGATGGGTTTGGGTGTCACGTGGCAAAACAGAGATGATAATATCCGACAAAGATTACGCCACACCAATTGAAATTAAATTAAAATAAGACCAGTTGACTTAAATCGAACAGAAGGCCTCTTAATTGCTATGACGTAACCACTATCGAATTATAACATGTCTGTTTTGCCATGTGACACCTTAACCCATCTATGGGACGCGCACAACAGAAAGGATAAAATTCGAGAAAGATTTCGTCACAATAATTGAAATTTAATGAGATTAAGACTGATTAAGTAGAACACAAAGCATCTTTATTAATACCACAGTCGAATTATAGCATCTTTGTTTTGCATATCACATAGGTAGGTTTGGGTGTCACATGGCAAAACAAAAATGCTATAACTCGACAAAGATTACGTCACACTAATTGAGATTTAAAGAGATTGAGGCTAATTGATTGAAATAGAATCGAAAGCATTTCAATTAGTATGACGTAACCTCTATCGAATTACAGCATTTCTTCTGTTTTTTTTTGTTGTTTTTTGTTTTTTCAGTCTTACCGTTTAACCTACTGATTAAGGTGCACAAATGTGACTCCAAAACGCATTTAGGTTTTAATATAAATTTCACTTTGTGTGATTTTTAAATCATGTTTTAAATCAATTTCAATCTAATTACTCTCGTTATGCTATGATTTGATTACTTAATAATGAAAATTATATTTTAGTTTAATAAAAAAAATAATCATGCAATCAAGGGAATATTTAACTCCCGTATACCATGGAAAATATCAGTGCAACTCACGCTTTAATTTCTCTTTAATTATTTGAACCATACATTTTCATTTGATTTCTCAAATCTCTTCTCAATTCAAGGAAAACACAAAGAAGAGATTTTGTGTCTTGTTTTTTTTTAAACTAATAAAACTTCTTTTTATTATATATTTTTTTTAAAAAATTTTATTTGACTTCAAGCTATGTTTATCTAGCAAATCGTGCTATACGAAGTTCTTAGAATATTACTCGGCGTTTGTTGACAATTCTTATTTGGTCACCTTGACGTTTAAATGACAATTTAGAAAGAAAAAATATTATTTTATTATGAACAAATAGTTTATTTTGGGTTTTGATCATTCGCAGGTTTTCAAAGTAAAAAAGTTAAAAAAAAAATTCCATCTAATAATTGTTAGTAAAAAACTAGACACAACAAGACGCAAAAAATTAAATTTAGAAGAAAAATAAGTCATTTTAAATTATATGTAATTTGAAGTTTTAACAGTATATTAAAATTAGTTTTATATGTACGATACGTGGTTTCATTTTCTAGGGAAAAAATTCTTTTTTACTTTATTTTTAAATAAATCACAAATAATCAATTATTTCTTAGTTTTTTTAAAAAAACAAATATACTATATCCCATTTTAAAATTTAAACTTAGAAACTCTTTACCTACTTATAAATTATTATATATGATTTTTTCTATTCATTACTTAAATTCTGTTGTACTACTTTCTCTACAAGTAATGTCTCTACAATGAAATAATAATTTGATAATGCAAATTATTTCCTGAAATCTAATCAAAATCCCATTTCAATAGAAAAAAAAATTTTTTTTTAGTACTTTCGTTAATTTTATTAACAAAAGGTTTACTTTAATTTTTATTTTAAAAGCTATATATTATATGTATTTCTGCATTAAATTTGATACCCATGCACTAGGTAGTAATAACTACATCAGTTACTTATTGTAATTAATAGGAACGAGAAAATCTGTCACTTTGTATCAAGCAATATTGCCAAAATTTTGGGAACAATATGACTGATTAATCAACAACGGCTTGTGACTACAAAAACTGCTGAATCCCGTTTTCGTTTAATTGTTTAGTGGCATTCCCCATAAACGCACAAGTTGCGTAAGTTTTCTAAACTTTCGTCCTCCCATCTGATTGAGTTTATAACGCCCATATTTATCGAAATAAGGTTATAATTACAGTTACAATTCATAGTAAAGTGTTCTAAATCCATAAATTAATAAAAAACACTCAGAAATAAACACGTATTTTTTGTTTATTTATTAACTTAATTAACTTTCGTTTTAAATGGTTAGATGGAAATCACATAAATTAATAGAATAAGAAAAGAAGTTGAAACGCTTTCGTGTTCCATAAATTTTGCAGAATTACTTATTTAAATTTTATTTATTGCAATTTTATTTATTTATTTATTTCGTGAGGGATTTAAGTTGAGAAAGGTAACAAGCAGAAAAAAGTTTGAGAACCCTAGCTCCCTCCGTTTTTTCATCCGACCACAATTTAGACCTGGAATTAGTTTCTCATAATTTAAAATTATACATAATTAAGATTTAATGTAACTTAACATAAAAGAACTTTTTTTTGTTTGCTACATAAAAGCAGATATATCAGCAAGCTGTACTTAAATATGGTTTGAAAATTACCTAGTAAAAATAGCTGCTGCGCAGTACTGTCCACATAACCACAATCATATCTTTGGCCTCGAAATTGTAGAGTAACTTCTTTAATACCCTTGGCCGACCACAAGCTGTATATAGATTGTTATTTTGTACATAATCACGCCATTTATTTCTGTGTTAGAATAGAATATCTAGAATAGAATCAATTGTTCATAATTTTTCTATCTCAGTTTTTAGATTTTTTTTTTTTATGTTTATCATAATTTATTTATAAGGAATACTCAGGAGAATTTATTGTTGATTTAAAAGCTGTACATCTGTGACTTATATTTATTTTTTTAAATACATGGAATGTGATAAAGCATGTAACATTTTCCCAAAAAGTTTCAAGAACTTAAACGTTCCCAATTTTGAAAATTTTTGAATTATTAAACTAATTAAATTATCATAATTTTTAATTATAAGCAATGATTTCAATTTTCAGTGATTTTCATTCAATTAAATGAAGGAAAAATAATACGCAATGGCAGTCATAATTTTATTATACCTTAAAAAAACTAAATCAGTACTTTAATTATGAGAATTAATTGTTATAGGTAGATTTTTCCCCCATTATCTCAACATTAATTATCCATAACCATTCACGATTATAATCGTAATTTCAATCATGATTTAAAATCTTTTTAGTTATTGATAAAAAATAATAGTTTGAGCGTAAATATTTATAAAACGTTTCATTAGAAAATAATTTAAAGTCATAATTAATAAAAATGGATTTTCTAAATGGGGAAAAAATAAAAATTTTCCTGCGAAAAGCGAGAAATAGCCAATTCTGAAACTTCATACCTTCCAACTTCTCTTCTCAATTTCTGGCAGCAAGAGCCGGCAGCTGTGACAGACAGCGTCTCTCAACCAGTGGCAAGCCGACCTCTGAAAGCCTCTCTGCCAATCAGAACCTCGCACACTGCGCGCTCAATAACTACAGAAATGCCTAGCGTTATTTAGCGATCAGAAAGAGGGTAGCCAACTACTAGAGTGAGTTTTAAGCACTCCACCCCTCCTCTGTCTACCCAACACTATTTCTTTTCCTCCTTTTCTTTTGTTTTTGTTTTGTTTCCTACTCATACCTAGGAATTCTTTCTAAAAAAATATAACCAATACGTTTACCTTGTTTGTTTTGAAATTCGATTGGGGAGAGGGAAATTGTGTCCAAATTTTTTCGAAGTTAATTTTCAAACAAAAATATGTGGTCAAATCAAATGAAATAGGGAAAGACACGGGCTTCAAGGCAAAGAAAAGAACAGCAAACTTGCTTTTCTTTTTTTAAGAATAGCACTAAAACAAGATCATAATTATATACCCTAGGAGTGAGGAAAATTTTAATGACTGGAAAGATCTTAATCAAATGATCACACTCATTTGAAAAGATCACACCATAATGATCCAAGGAAAGATAATATGTATCGTATGATGCATATGATACATGAAAGTATCACTTATAATCTGCTAAAACATCTTCATTTTGCTAGTTTTATTGAAAAAATTGTAATATCCTCTGGAAATTCAAGAATTTTACCTGTTATGAATTTCGCTATTAACAAAAAAAAAAAAAAAAAAAAAAAAAAAAAAAAAAAAAGAAGAAGAAGAAGAAGAAAAACAATCCACTTTTTGCAGTTGCAAGTATAGCTCGGGGTAAAAAACAAAATTCGCCAAAGCAATTTTGAAAATTTTACGTTAACTCAAATGCATATATATATATGCATTAATAGAGATGGGCCCTATTGTACAAATAATAAAGTAAAAATTATGAATGAGCTGGGGAAAAAAATTGGTTCGTTAATTTTATGCAATATTTGTATTCGAATAAACCGAATTGTTAAAATATTATAGTTAATTTATATCGTTCTAAAATATTCGTGTGTCATTATTTATACGTGTTTATCAACACGGAGGATTTAGAAATTTCATTTCTCAGTCCATTTCATGTGCCGTTTGAGTAAATATTCGTGGTAAGGTCTAATTAAACCCTTTCTTCATTGGGTATCCTTATTAATTTATCATTCTATTTTATTTTCCTTTTGCTATGTTTTAACAGTCATACATCAACAGTTTTCAAAATTTAGGGAAGTACTTATTGCTAATAAAATGCTAGTAAAATTAATTCAAAAAATATTTGAAAAAACTTTTTTTTATTAAAAAAATAACAAAAACTTCAGTTTTAAATATTTTTTTCATTTTTTTTCTTTGCAAACTGTCGCAAAGAAAAAAATATTAAAAAATCTGTCAGAATTTAATTAAATGATGTGTTGAAATGTTGCAATGAATAATTAAATTCTAATTTGAGGATAAACCAATTTTAAATCACTCGAATATAAATATTTTTAAATCATTTTCGGATCAAAACTTTCCGTTTCCTAAGTGTGCGACATATTTAAATCAAAATGTCAAAATGGTTAGGAAAGTGATATTCTCAATATTTAAATCGAAATTATATTTATACTTTTACTTATAATTTATTTCTTTAGTGATAACGTTGTATTAATGCCTCTTTTATAGACTGATCGCATTTAATTAAGTCTCTTATTTGAATTTTTGAAATATTATTAAATCTTAATTAAATAATCAATTTTAAAGCAATTACTTATTATTTTCAACACATATGCATTTGCGGTATGTTTTGTTTAATACAATGTAATATTTACGCTTGAAAAGATCTTATATGTTTTTGCGATACGCTGTAAAAAATTACTGTAAAATGCACAATCACCCAGGGTGCCGGTACTTTTTACCATAAAATTTATTTTTACCCTGAAATTTTAAGGAACAAAAATTCTGATATACCATAAATTTTACAGTAATATTTATTGTAAACTCACTGAATCAGTCTATTTAAGTAGTTATTACTATAAAATATATGATAGGGTAAGATGGGGGAAGTGGTACATGGGGTAAAGTTGGTATATGTTAAATCTATTATCTATTATTATCTATTGTCTCCTTTTAAATTGCGATGCTATGTTTTATATTTTTAGAGACTTTTGCTGGGATTGCGTAAACAACTTTATTCCAGTTTTAGAAATGATAAAAAATTTTATGTTTACAAACTAAGTGTTTAAGATCAACTTGTACGGTATGTTAGTTTAAACTGTTAATGAACTTTCTTCTAATATCATCAAAAATTCCTGGGAGATGGACATCTTAAGAACAGATAAACATAAAAATTTAAAAATAAATTTCAAAATTCTATTCTGAATTGTTTTCTGGGGTGGGGTAAAGTGGGTATATGATTAGTCTTAGCTAAGTGTTACTTGATAGGGATATTATTTTACTTCTCTGTTAGCTTTAGTAAATATCTAATGTTCTATACTTTATAATGAAATAGAAAATAAAAATAAAAAACAATTTACTTGCTTGGTTCCAGCCCTGCATAGTAATTTTAATACTAAAAGCAAAATTTCTTTTAAATTTTTTTTTTTTTTTTAAGGAAAAATGATGGGGAATAACAATATAACATTCATACTATACAATTAAAATAACGAAAATAGCATAATGGTACAACTTAGTGAACTTATTTAGAGATATAGATGAGTTTTTACGCAAATTTCTGTCTTCATATGGTGGTTTTTTCGTGGAAAACAAAATAATTCCTTAAAACAACTAAATTGAATAAAAATACTTGTTTGCTATAAATAGTAAAAGCACTTTAAATTAACACTGTCGATATTAGTTTTTGTACTCTAATTTATAGTTCAAGTAAATCTATTACTCTAACCTATTAGATCTAAAACTATTACGTTTTTTTTTCGTTTTTTTTCTTTATGAAATTGTAAAGAGATAAGCAAAGTATACTACGCAAAATATACTATGTCCGAAATGAAACCTAATTTTGATAGCCATGGAACATTAACTCTTTAATTTAATAATACTAAGAAAAAAAATTGCATTTATCTTTTTAAATAAAATCATGGGAGATTTATTTATGATCATTTTTATTTATAAATCATATTTACATAGGTTTTTAGTGTAATTTATTCTAATTTTAGAACAATACCCACTTTACCCAACTTCTAGACATTCAGCCTCATATTTAATCGATATGATTCCAATGTACGTAAAATGCATCAAAATTTTCCGTGAAATTAATTTGGTTTGGTTTTACAGCCTTATTCTTACCCTTTTTTACCCTACCTGACCCTATGATATTTTGCGGTAAAATGGGTATTACTGTAAAATTAATTTCACGGATGCTGGTTTTAGCATCCAGAATGCCGGTACTTTTTAGTGAAATTTATTCTCAAATTTTTGTTCTGAGTAGAAAATCATTGGTTCCACTTTTAACCATACTGGTGTTTTTTTTTTTTTTTTAATATATCATTATTTTTAGAAACGAAATTACTATTTTGTTACCTTATTTTGACGAAATCAAATTGTAAATTACTTTAGATTCAAATTTGCTAATCAAACTAATATACGTGTTGAAATCATGATAAAAATTATGTTTAATGATAAATAATTTTAAATACATACAGATAGAAAGTTGTTTTTATAGTGCATGCATTTGTAAATAAAATATTTTGATAAACTGCAATCCAAGATAGAAATCACTTTAATAAAACTAATTTAAGTGATTTTATCAAAGCCTAAGTAAGTTTTATATGCTATTTCATTTTTGATTATTTAAAAAAATATCTTATATTGTATTTAATTATTAACATATTATATCAAGTCCTGGGGAAAATTCATGTCTATTAATTCCAAATCAATTTTAAGATAAATCTAATTTTAAATATATTTATTTAATTTTACTTTGCTTTAATGCCTGTGTACTCACAGAATTAAATATTGCACTTCATTTTAATTAATTTTTCTAATATCGCCTTTTAAAGTTAATAAGAATGTATTTTGAAATAAGCAATACAGCAACTATAGGTCATAATTCTATCGTAATTGTATTTCTGTCGGTTATGCCATTTTAGTGGTATGCAACGTAAATTGTCATCACAAAATTTTATGTTATAACAGCTTAAAATCTAATTGGAAGAAAATAACCTGTTTAGTATTTCTTTTTTATTGTAAATAAGCAATTGTGAATTAAATTCAGAAGTTTGATTTTAGTGCTAGTTTTTTCTGAATGCAAGAATAATAATAGAACTGTGCTTTTAATTTGCCTCAAAATTAGATGTTCCATAAATTTTTTCATATTTTTCCATTCTATTAATTATATCAAATTAATTATGTTACATCATTTTAATAATTTAAATTTAGTTTGATGAAAAATTACTTGAAAACCTTGACATAAGTTTATTTTGATTTCGTAAGCTATATTAAAGCACGCGTAGAATTACATAGATATATAAAGTTTTGCAACGGACGCTGCTATACTTTTACATTTAAAATGAAAATGTTAATTATCTGAAATAATTTTTAAAAATGACAATCAAATTCGAAGATGTGTTAATCTGCCACTTATCTAGTTATATATCTTGGTTATTTCAAAATCTAATATGAGGACAATTCAGGTTTTAAAAAAATTATATTTTTATGCTCTTTTTGTGGTCGAAGTTGTGTTTAATTGACATCTAATTTACTAAAAAGCTGATTTAATTACATACCAGGTGAGTTTTTTTTTGTTGGTCTTTTTTAAGGAAGAAAATGTTTATTTTGATGTTTTGCTTAAAATATTCTCACGGTGTGTTGTAAAAAATATAAATTATTAGCAAAGCAAATAATAACCATAAGATAAAATTTTCTTTCCTTATGAAATTTGTGCCTAACTGGGATTTTAATTATTTCTTTTCTCCTAAAAATAACTTTCGTGTCTTGTAAAATATGTATGGAAACTATCATGTTAATAATTTAAACTTAATTGGTGACATATCGATTTATAATACAAATTGGTGCCATTTACTTTAAATGAATATTATGCGCTTGAGTTATAAAACAATTTGTTACATAGCAATGTATTTTTTAACTTAAAGTTCGAAAAATATTATGTGAAAGTAAAAATTTCTCTGTAATATCACAAAACTAATGTAATTTTTTAATTATACATATATCACTTAATTTTTTATTTCATTTATTTATTTATTTTTGAAAGAAAAGCGTTAAGTTCTACATTTTTTGTTGATGAACATTAGCGTTACGTTAAAATTTCCTATTCATTATTTAAGCACTAATTTGAGTTAAAATAAATTTTAAAAACTTAAATAGAATTATTTTCTAACGCACAAGCATATCGTTTTTAACTTACTTAGCAATTGTATAATAAACTATTTCATAAATTATCATAAAAATTATTCTCACATTTTAATTGATATTCATCGAAATTATAGAAATGTTAAGAATCACTTCATTAGTTGGCGAAGTTCTGTGAACTATTTATTCAGTAATGCTACATAAAATTTATGTTAAATTCACAAGATAATTATTTTAAATTTAATTTGTATTATTTTGAGTTTACATTTGATTCCATTAATGGTTTTGATTTTTAAAAATTTAATAAATATTTAAAATTTTAAACAAATAAAAGTAATTGATCGATAAATAATAGAAATAATTACATGAAATTAAAATTAATAACTACATAATAATAATAATTATATGAATATAATTGGTAAAATAATTTCATGAAATATATTTATTTTTGTCTATTTTTTAATAATTAGTTCATCATGTCGGAAATTCGTGGTGTAGATATTTAAGAAACTAAAAATTTCAGACTAAAATAATAATGCTCATCATCCTGTTAAAAAATTATTCATGCAAAATTAAAATTGTTAAAACGTTGTAAACAAAGTTAACAAAACAATGAATCGATGTGAAAAAATTAAGTTTTTTAATTCCTGATTCAGTAATAATTTTACTTATTCTTATTACAGATTTTTAGTATTCTGAATTTCATATGCATCTTATTTTACTAATATTTACTCAAAATTCTTAAAAAATTCTAATTTTCAAAGTTATTTTGATGCAATTGAAAGGAATTGTAGAAATATAACTAAGTTTGATAATGTAAGAATTTTTAATCCATACGCTTTTAAATATTCTAAGTAAAAGAGTGAATTTACCTGGATACATTTGAGCAGATGGACTTATCATTTGTTGAGAGAAAAATGTCCGCGGCATCGTTGTCAAAAGAGTATTCATTTTGAACACTAATATTGTCACTAAAACAAACTATAAACATAAATGTTATTCAGGTCCGAAAATGTGTCCGTATTCGTTTCGTCTAGGTTTAATCCTTCTATTGAAAACGTGTTTAAAATGCATCGTAGAATTCCAAACGATAATATTTTCACTTGCAAAGAGTGTTTTGATGCTGATGCCACAAATAATTTTTAAAATAACGCTATTTTTTTTAGTTTGAATTTAATCGGTTTCATCTGGTGTAATGTTGCATGCATAAATCCTGCGATGAATTATTTTCCCAAAATTCCATATTTTGAGCTTATTTCTTGGAAAAAAAGTATTATATATATACAAAAAAGAAACATTATTATCGTTTGCACAAACAAATAGCTGGTTACTAATTTTCAAAATATTCCACAGGGTAGTAAAATGTCTCTTCTAATATTCATACAAAAATTTCGTAAACAATCCTGAGTGCAGAATTGTTAAGTCTAACTCAAATTGTGATAAAGCAAAATAGAAAATCTCTGGTTTGCGCATTCCATAATAACAAACAACACACAAATTTTTCAGACGATATTCCAATCGCTAGAACTTCTCAACTCACAGCGGCAGCAGATACTACAACGAAACTTTTTCCACCGAGTTGAAGCACCCCAAGAGAATAGTGGTAGTAGAGCGGAGAATGATGTTGATAGCAGGCATTTAGGGGGATTGTAAAATGGGGAGGGGAAGCTGGATATGAATAAGGGAAGGGAGGAAGGTCCATGAAATAATAAGAGCGCAGCTGGGCAGCTGATTCAAGCTTGCTGCTGTAGCAACTACTACAACTACTAACACTAACACATGTTCTATGAAAGCGTGCTTATTGCTTCTGGGCTTCGTTTGTCGGATTCTTTATGTTCACGCAATCTGCGATTTAATAAAAACAAATCTTGACTCGTTTAAACAATTCTGCAGAAAAATAAATAAATAAAAATTCAATAAAATAATCACATGAAGATTAATTTTTCTCTGATGTCAACAGGATTTTATGTTTTTTATCAATTAGCAGCTTCTAAAAATTTTTTTTATTTATTTAAATGTTTGTATTTTTTAGTCTCGTTTTCATTTGTTTTATACTTCAGAATATGAAAAAAATGGAAGGTCAGGAGATTAAGGAAAATAGAAGAGTTCCGATTCACATCCTAGATAATTCTGAAAATTACAACATTTTAATTATCGAATTTTTTTATAAAATACATATTCAAAAAAACAAATTTTGTGCTTCAGGAATAGGAAATAGTAAAATTTTATCATTACATTTTTGTCAATAAGTTACTAAAAGTTTAGAATAAATATTGGAATAAAATATGCTTTGCTATCGATCAATTTGATTCTTTTTTTTTTTTCTTTTTATTTGCCTCTATCTGCTAAACTAGATGTGTGGTGGTCAAACAAGCTTTTGTGTTTGAAGTATACGAGAAAGTTTGAATTCGTAACAGAATACTAATATTAAATATTTTTATTATTTTTAAATTATTAAAAAATATTAAATATTTTTAAAATATCAAACGTATCTATGAAGAAAATAAAAAGAAAAGAAAAGAAATGTATAAAGTACAAATGAAAGTACAGAAATGGACATACTATAGTTGCAGTTCTACAAACACGAACCTTCTTCAGCGTCTAAATAACAAATGGAGGAAGGTTCTAATTTATATTAAACTGTGACTTTCTGAAAAGGAATATGTCTTACAATGTAGGGCAGGGAACTAATTTATAAGGTGTACCCTTTATACCCACGTTTCACTTGCATATGCAGAAGATTTTTTTATGGTATTATAAAAAATATTGAGTAATAATAAGTATGGCATTGTAATTTATATTTCAACTGCATCTTTTGATGACTATTCTTTTTTTTTTTTTTTTTTTTTTTTTTTTTTTTTTTTTTTTTTTTTTTTTTNTTTTTTTTTTTTTTTTTGAACTACAACCCATCTACACAGCACATAATTTAAAAAATTCAATTCATGTTTTTTCACTAATTTTTAAATAGCTGTGCTCTCTTGATTTAGCCAGTAGAAATAATTATAATGATCATAAAATATCGATTCCAGTTTATATGTATTAAGGAAGAAAAATAAATAAATAGAAATTAAATAGAGGTTATGGCAATGATGAATGGCTAAACATTAAGTTTCGGCATTCATCATTATTTTTGGTGTACAGTTACAAATCATTAAACTGAATTTTTTATAAAAGCCATTGATTTAAGTACTTTCACATTAAAATAAACTATTTTATTTAAAAAATGGTGGAAAATATTTTATAATATTGTTAAATTGATATTACAAAACCATTCCAAACTCTTCTACACTATAACAAATTTCGTTCTGCCTTAAAATTTTACGGTAAAAAAAAAAAAGAATTTTACGGATGTTGCTTTTTTATGCATAAATCCTGCGATGAATTNATAGATAGATAGATAGATAGATATAGACATATATACAATAGATATAGATAGATAGATAGATAGATATAGACATATATACAATAGATATAGATATATAAATGCAGAAAAAGTCAACTATTTTTGCGTGATTAAAATTCAGTATTTATTTTGGAATAATTACATTTTTGACGAGTGAAAAATATTATTTTAAGTATCATTTCTTAAAACAAATTTGAATATTAATTTTCTTAAGTCATAGGAAAGATCATCTAAGACCAGATCTAAAATCATCTAAGAAAAAAAAGATGTAATGTATAGCTAGAATAAATTTTATATTTTTGCTTTTCCGGCATAAACATCGCAAGTACGCTTGCTTCCGTGGTGACCGGGGCTTCTGATACGATGACGTAGTTCCTGAGCGGCCTCACCTGCAATTTCTGTTCGACAGCTGGCAACACAACAAAAGGTACGCACGTGGCACAGTCGCCCTGGAGTAAACCATCTGTCTGCAAAAAGGCTCCCGAAAATCCCCACCCCGAAACGCCTATCTAGCTTTCGGTTTTGCTTTTATTTATTTATTTAATATTTTATATATAACCACACACTTATGGTGTTAAAAGAAAAGAAAGAAAAAAAAGCTGAAGGTACAAAATTAAAAAAAAATTCTCTTAACTTCAACTTCTACTTAAGCTATAAAATATCGTTTTCTTTCTAGGGAAAGTAATTTTTAAGTGTTGATTTGGGAAGGAGGATATTTGAAGACGCCGTGAGTGCGAGGAATGAGAAAACGCCTAAATAGCTTTTGCTTTTATTTATAAATTTATATTTCATGTACTCTGCAATGGCAACACAATGGCATGAAAAAAAATGGTGAAATAAAAGAAATTTTGAGATTTCTCTTCTTATAAAAAGTATCGTTTTCTTTCGAGGGAGAGTAATTTTTAAGTGTTTATTTGGCAAGGTGAATTTGTAAGAATACGGTAAGGTGAAACAGGATAGATTAGGAAGTTAAGACATTTTATTCATTGCCTATACGTAATTTTTTAAAGTAATGTTTTGTTTATTTTTTTTTCCCTTTTTCGAATTCTGATTTCTAGAAATATCTGATAATGGAAAACATTTTATTATTGTTAATTAAGTTTTAAAAAAAGCATTATAACTTTATTTGATGATTTGCTTATTCCATCATTAAGTTTTTTAGTGACATGAAAAATAAACTAAAATTACTTTTTTGGCAATCCTGAAAATAACAGTTTAGGCATTAAAGTTTTTTGTGGCATAATTTTTGTAAAATATTTTTTATCAAACTGTATGCTCGATTTAGCCTTTATGGTATTTTAGACATTAAGGTAGAAAAAAACAATCTTTTGTAAGTATGTGAGATGGGTTTTGTTTAATAGGAAAAAAAAAATTATAACTCGTTAAATTAATAAATGAAATAATATTATAAAATATTTAGGAAGCGCTCCTAAACTTATTAAAACTCATTCTACGCAATAAACTAAATAAATACAAAGAACTGAGAAGTCATAATATTAAAATTCATACTTTTCTAAAAATTCGTTGTTTTTGAATAACCTTGATGTTTCAATGTTTCAAAAGAAGTAAATATTTTCAATATGTTAACTGCTACCCTTTCCAATATTTTAAAACAGACCAGTAAATTAATACAAATATCTGTGTTTTAATGCCGATACAATTATAATAGAGTTTTAGTTTTTATTTTGCTGATTTTTAGCTATACACTTTAGGTTTGATATTTATAAATGCACAACATTATAAACAAATTAAAAGCTTAATGTTAAAAGTTTTAAAATTCCCTATTAAAATACGCTTCTTTGGTGGTTAGTTCAGATATTTCACTGGATTAAGATATTTACTTTTGCATGAAAGTAATAAAAAAAACAATAAACAATTTTTAAAAATTGTTAGAAATGACGTCTGATTTGTCTAGATAGTCTAGGTCTGTAATCTAGATAGTCTAAGCTTTTAATCTTGAATAATCACCATTTTTAACTATAATACATGTCATTAATTAAAAATTTGTTTTTATTAATTCAAGCATCTAAATTTATAACATAAATTCATAATATTACAGCTTTTATTTCGTCAGTTTCGAACCGAAATAGTTTAATTAGCATTTAAAGAAAAGATAAATTTAATTGCTTACTTTAGTGACTTAATTTTGAATAGAAAAATACATGTGATAAAAATTGAACCATGTAAAAATTGAACCTAATTTTTTGTCGCCTGAGAAAAAAAATTGGTCGAAACTACTAGAACTTGGTAAAATTCTCCATATTTATGACTCTATTGGAACGCCAAATATCAAGGTAATTTTTACTGAAGGTCTTTGGTAATGATTTTAGAAAGATTAATAACGAAATATGGTTTTATAATATATGATTAAAGTTGGTAAATATGCTAAAATTTTACAATTTTATAATGATACCTTAGGGCATGGTTAAATTAACTTTTCAGTTTTGTATTTCTTACTAAGTAAGAACTATGATTTCGGTAATATTGTAATAAGGTAATAAGAGCTATAATTCTGAAAACCAGAATTTCGGGAAAATCGTTACCATATGAGCGGGGGGAAAACAAAAGAATGATTTAAATATCGTATATTTTGTTTTTTATTAAAAGAATTATGTTGATTTTTTTAATCAGAAATATATAATACGTAGCGTACCTATAAAAGAATTTTTTTTCGCCGTGTATAAAGAAAAAACTTTTAGAACAAAAAAGACTTGAAGGACATATATTAGCAGTATTTTTAAATGAATAATCACAAGAAACTGAGGTGGAAAAATATGACATAAAAATAATAACATAGCATAATTGATATAAATAATAACAACATTCTTGCTTCATTTTTTATTTTTTTTTAGTCAATAAACTTTGGTTTAACAGAAAACAATTGAAACCTGTCTTGTCGTCAAGCATGAGATGGCTCTCTAGTGGTCTTAAAAATTGTCGCTAATTTTATTTATTTCTTATTTTTTTAAGGAATATATAATTAATTTTTTTTTAATGAGTAATTCAAAAAAAAAAGAAAGAAAGAAAAGAAAAATAAGGTGGAAAAATATTCTTGATAGCATAAAAACTTCAAAAACAAACTTATTCAGATTGTACAAGTCGGCAATGATTCCAGCGGGCAAAAATAGACACCTATTCTCAGAACTAGCTAAACTCAAAGAGTTGATACTATATAGAGAGATATTGTACTATATTACGCTAATATATATTTTTCTCTCTATAAACGTTGCTTGTAACAATTAGGAAACAATTGAAACGTGTCAATCGTCCAAACGAGGTGGAAAGATATGCGTAATAATATAAAAACCTCATATTCTTCAAAAACAAACATATGAAGATTTTAGAAGTCGACATGTTTCTATTGCGCAAAAATAGACACCCATTTTCAAGACAGGACATTTTACTATACAGCACTAATATATCTTTTTATGCTCATAAACTCGGTTCGCAGAAATCAGAGAACAATTAAAACCTGTCTTGTCGTCAAGCAATAGGTTGGACTTCCAGCAAATCTTGAGAATTGTTGCCTAGTTTTGAGTGCTCGAAGCATATCAACTTTTATCATCATCATTTTTTTTAAACAAGTAAACCCTTATATTATGAAACAGTGCTTTTCCAATCTTCATCTTTAAACAAGAAGATATAGATATTAAAAGCAGTTTTTAAGTATTTTAAGAAAATCAATTCAAAAAGCGCATTTTTTAGGTATGGAAAACTATTGGTTCAATTCAAACATCCATTGTTCAACTATTTTTTGAACTAATAACCATCACAAGCAAATACAGTGGAGTGAAAGTGAACATATTCCTTTGATAGCTCCATAAATTTCCATTTCGATTTGCCGGAAACGAACCTCAAAAATCCAGGTTTCATAACAGCTTGATTTTTCAATCCAACTCCCCCCTATTCAGATAAACGGGATGTCCCCTTTTCTTATTTCCTCTCCCTTGACAGGGGCCTCGCAAACTCAATAAGGGGGGAAATCATTTCCTCGTATTTCAGGGAGAAATCTTGAGGAAGTTTAGAGTGGGGTGCACTTACCAATACGTTTACACTTTCTTCGGTACTTAAGTATCACATAAAATACGAAGAATGAAGTTTGGTATAAACGCCGGGAAGAGATATTTATGTAGTGCCTATTTTTTAGGAACCGTGTTACGCTCTCTTTACAGTCTTGCTACGAGAGTTTATTTTATGGGTAATATTTTTTTAAGAGAGCTAACTTATTGAAATATTTTTTTTCTTTATTAATTTACGGCATTGATTCCTTTTTTCTTTTTTAAGTTGCTGTAGTTAGCATAAATCGCACGTTACACTACGTGGTGTTGCCATTGCTACTGACTATATAATATTCTCCGTGGATTATCATTCACATTTTTAAATATATAGTTACGTTAACCTGTATTTTTTTCAAGAGAGCTTACTTATTGATATTTTTTTTCATAATTGATTTGCTACTAGCATTAGATAATTAAAAATTGACAATTCAAAAAAAATTATCAAGAAGTTTTTTTTTTTATAATGCACATTTAACAAAATTCTTCAATGCTATTTATCATATAAAGATCTGAGTGATTAAGTAGCATTTTAATGAATTAAAATGAATTAGCTTCTAAATTTATACACTGACAACCGAAACTAAATGTCATTTCTTTCTTTTTAATTCTTAACCACAAACTTTCGATTGATGATCTCCAAGCCTCATTTAAATTGTTTTCACCATAGCATTCGCACTCTTGGCGTTTTAATTAGCTGTTAAATTTTTTTAAGGTTTCTCATCGACTATTTGTAGCCAAATACACTTGCAACTTTCTTCTATTCTAAAAAAACTCAAATATTGTCACTTAACCTTAATCCATCAAGATCCAAAAAATAAATAAAAAATAAAAATACCGAGATTTATTTAAGAGCCTCGATGACTCATTGATTACGACACTGAAGTGCCATTGTGAAGAACCGGGTTTTGATCCCCAGTGATGGTTTGAAGCCCGCCTAGCTTCAAATAGATAAGTATTAGATTGTCTAGAATGTAAATAATTTTGACGTCATTACCACAATCATGCAGTAAGTCACCAAATTTTAGATCCTTTTTATCCATGACCCTCCAGTCCTACATTGGATTGTTACAGCAATCTTAATTTTTTTTTTATATTTATTTTATATGTTGCGAAACGAAAGTATATTCTGTACAACGTTCAATTTCATTAATGTACATTCAATTTCATTTCAGAAAAAGGTAGAAGAAGGTTTGTTCTATAATCAACTCATTTTATTTTTGCTAGAAACAAATATTTCCATATACAAAGTCCATTGCTGCCTAACGCATTGGGACACGACTATCTCTATAACGAATACTAAACAAGGACTTCTAA
>NC_092209.1:60503903-60515365 GCF_043381705.1 Parasteatoda tepidariorum
AATATCATAAGAAATGGTGCAAAATATAATCAAATTTATGAAATATTTATTGTTAAAAAAATGCACATAAAGTTTGCGAAATAAATATTTTTGCCAAACGATCGCCAAATAGCAACATTGTTCACAACCTTCTCCCAAAAATAGCGAAATAGTATCGTCGCATACCACGTGATGAAGGCGGAGCCAAGTGCCAACTCCTGGTGAACGAGCTATATATACATGACGTATAAATATGAAACCGAAAGGTATGATTTCATATAATAAAAAGCAATCCAATTACAAAAGTATTAAAAAAAATAATTAGTTCTTTCCCATCTCTTTGGCAATATCACAAAAATATACAAGCAACAATTTACAAACCAAACCTTTTACCACAAAAGTAACAAGACAGAATCGGCCCACCAATTACAAGCCATTTCTCCGAAGATCCATCCTTCAATTATTTGCATTTCAGCAAAGATTTAGCCAGAGAAAAGAGGGAAAAAACTGGATAATAATTTTTTCCTGGTACTAAATGGACCTAATTGTAAACTTTTATCCCAATTCAAAAAAATAAAAAAATACTATTAAAATATTATATTATGAATAAAAATTGAAATAATGTTTAATTCGTAATTCATTTCCTCAAAAGAAACTATTTAATCTGAAAATTCAAAATTTGAGATCAATCCAAATTATGTATGATATCAAATAAAATACTTTCCCTGCGATGAAAAGCCTTCCAATTACAAAAATATTAAAAGAATCAAATGAGTTTAGTACAGTTTTTTGGGCAATGCCACATAAAATATAGAAGTAGCAGATGGCAAACGAAATCTTTTACCAAAGGAGTTGACCATGCAATATCAGTCCACCAATTACAAGCCATCTCTCCAACGATTCCTCCATCAACTATTTGCACTTCCGGAAAGATTCCGCCAGAGGAAAAGGTAAAAATCAGGATAGTTATTCACCCCTTAGACAATATGAAGCTATTTGTAAATTGTACCCTAATTCAAAAAAAAAAAAAAAAAAAAAAAAAAAAAAAAAAAAAGACGACAAAATACCATTAAAATATCTTATGTTGAATTAAAAACATAATAAAAGCTGAATAATTCGTAATTCTTTTTCTCAAAAGAAACTATTCAATGTAAAAATCCCATTGCAAATTCAAAATTTGAAATAAATTCAAACTATATATGATTCCAAATAAAAGATGAGAAGCTCCAATTACAAAAACATTAAAAGAACCAGATCAGTTTAATCCAGTTTTTTTGGCAATACCACAAAAAAAAATATCGAAGCAGCAGATGGCAAACGAAATCTTTTACCACAGGAGTTGACCAGACAATATCGGTCCACCAATTACAAGCCATCTCTCCAGAGATTCCTCCTTCAACTATTTGCATTTAAGCAAAGATTCCGCCAGAAGAAAAGGGAAAAATCAGGATAGTTATTCTTCCCTTTATACCAAATGGATCTAATTGCAAAATTTTACCCCAATTCCCGATATACATACATTAAAGACCAGAGGGCAGGTTAAGATGCAGTAAGATAAGGAAAAAAATCTAACAACCAAAATCCTCGCATTTTATTTCCATAATAAGTTTACGCTACCCATGCTGTACCTAAGGACGGAATCTCAACAGCTGGTAAGGTACAGTGTGAAGGGCTTGTTCATTTGCATATCCCATTACAAGCCCCGATTGCCTGGGTAAAGCCCTAAGCGCCAATTTGGGGCGCCTCCTTTCCTTGCAGCTTTCGCTTTCTACACAGCTTCTGTGAGATTATATTATTGATGGTTAAAGAAATAAATGAAGATGTGTTGTTGCGCCTTTAGTGGTAAAAGATTTTTGGTGTTTTTGCTTCCTTTTGCTGCTGTTTTGACTCGTTGTATTTGTGTTAAGAGAATGGAAGATTTTTATCCATGAAGTTTAAATAAGAATTAGTTGCTGAACTCTTACCGGTTCATTTATTTTGGAGGTTCGTCCGGATATTTCGAATATTGTTCCGAAATTTTAAAAAGGGAGAACTAATGATGGTTATAATATTTTTAAAATATGATGTAAAAATAGTTTTATAGTGACTTGATTTCCGAGTCTACATCACCAGTCAGATTCAGGCAAGTTGACAAGTTTGCCTAAACCATGGTGTCCGCAAGGTAGCCGAAAATAGTAAAAAATAAATTATTACTTGTTCAAATTGTTTTTATTTTCGAAAAATTTACTTCTTAAAAACTACTTGGGAACACCATGTTCTTCTATTTTAAATTAATTATTCTGATAAAAAAAGTATCACTATAAGGATAATAAATTACAAATTTACTAAATGTGGCTCATTTTCTATCCTTTTTTTCGTTCTGAAATCAACAGAAAAAAAACCCTGACCAATAGTGACCAATCGACATAGAAATTACAGATATAATTTTTTTTTTACAAATATCTAATTTCTTCTACAAAAAGTATTGCCTCTAAACTTCAAAATTTTGATTGGAAAGAAAAAAAATTGCCTCTAATTGCAGTGAGGTTTAAACAGACCTATAATTGGGTTAGAAAATACCCCTTGCGCTAAAAACTTACTTTTAATCCGTAAAATTCAAGGTAAATATCTTTAATGGAACAAAGTTGCCTCATTTGAAAGTTGAAATGGAGCGCGATTACAGAACAGATTGCTCTCCAATTGATGACGGTGATGCAATCAAGCGATTCAGATCCCACCCTGGATAATACAGTCACCTAGGGCTCAACCATTATCCCTACCTAACGAACCCAAAAGGGACAAGTTTAATTAAGTACCTGGATTTATAGACTTATTTTGATTCAGTATTTTTTGTCAAAAGCTGGGATTTTGATTGAAAATAGTATAGAGATTGTCGAGAAAGTAAAGTCAACCTTATAACGCTGTCTTAAGCGTCACGGCAGCATACTAAGACTGCTTTCAGTAACCAAATTTACCTTCGGTTCTACGGTGACCTTGTGGCACGGAAAAGAGGTGAAAGACCATTTTCCAATAGTATTGTTTGAATGTGAAAGTTTCTCAATAAGTTCCCCGTCTAATGCATTCTTTCATTTGATCCTTAAAAGTGGTGGTATTTTTCGAAATGATTTCCCATTAAATCATGGTTGCGTAATCTTAAGCTTCAGAGCATGGCTGTGGAATGTTACAAATTTGAATAGAATGATGAAGCTTCTTAACCTAGTCCGGTCGAATGTTAAGAATATTATTCGACTCTACTTGGCGGGCAGCAAAGCGAATATCTGCCATCATGGTGAGAAGAACATGCACTGGGAGTGCAAAATATGATAGAATATAGCTTTGATAAATATCCAGATTGGTAAATATTTAGACTATCTTAAATTGTTTTCTAACGCTTGACCCGAACCATCGGCTATGGAGGACTACACCCTCAAATAAACTGCAATTTATATCACAATTTATATATTTATTTACTTGACTCTTTATTGCTATCTACAATCTTAGAATACTGTTTGTATTTCTGAATCTGTTAGCTTTTATACATTTTGCAGCACTAGTAGAGACAAAAGAGCTTTCTCCAAATTTAGTGGCCTCCAAATATCAAGAAAGAGTTCCTCAGGTTGTTACAAAGTTTTTAAAGATCATCACTAAGTTACATTTAATTGCCACTATTATATGTTTTTTACAGTAACTTCATGCTTTTTCGTCTCTATGGGAGAGAATGTACAGTCCGACCAGCACAGGCTTATCATGTATAGATATTTAGAAGAAAAGAAGGCAGAAAAAAAAATATAGCACCGTAGTCCACGCAAACAAGTACTACTTACTTCATCCACCCAGGGGATATTCTTCTCGCCCTGATGATTGCTTTTCGTCTTGCTGTCCACCAAGCTGCATCGAACAAGATTTTTAGCAGCCGACAAGACAAGGTTTAGAAATAGTCATCATTCCATTCGATATAGTAACATTCCACAAAAGAGCTTTAATGCGAAGGAATAGTCAGGCATGATTAAGTGGAAAGTCACTCAAGTGCCTATTACTATACCGCTAATTCTAAGTATGAAATTAAAGAATATATTAAACAAAGAGCTCATTGAATAACTTTCTTTTCCCGACAATACCATGCGAGCCTGAATAGTTATTTGCTGCCGTTTCGTTCCACTACGAGGAGAATGCTGTACCTGATGTAGATTATTGAAGATGCCTTTTGACCATGCGACTGTGATGTTAGAGATGGTATCATAAGAACGACTTTATTTTCACTGCAAGCTATGCTAAAATTATAATCAAAATGCAAATTTGTAAAAAAATTTGTCTGGAAATTCCAATTAATATAAATTAAGCCATGCATGAGGTTGCTTGTGGAGGGGATACTGGATAATGAAGGATACTCATAGAGCATTCATACTGTATGTAGTTCGCATATGCGATCGAATGCGCAGAGAGCAAATGTAGTTTCTAAACATTTGCATGCGCGTTCAGAGTGATTGGATGCAGTATAAATGGCACCCAAGTTTCACGCGTCTGCATATGATAACCTCGGAATCACAAGTCCAGCGTCACTGGCATTCGTACCAAATTTGCGCTTTTTTTCAACTTCCAGATGAAACATCTCTGTCCCCTATACGGATATTTAACTCGAATTTTTAAAAAAAAAATTAAATATAATTTTTTAACATAAGGGAAATTCCCAAAACCAATTATGCAACCGTCTTAAAGTAACTAAAACTAGTGACAATTTTGGTGTTTAAAACAAAATTTCGAAATTTTGACGCAATAATTCTCACAGAAGATATCAATTAATTAAAAAAAGTTATATATATATATATATCAGTAATGTATATGTAGATTGGTCAACTTTGGCAGGCATTTCGCTCCAAAAAATGAAAAATGAGACACCCTACTATATACTATTAATTAGAAACAGACAATATATTATCTACAAAAAAGAATTGTAAGATAATAAAACTTAAAATATCATGAAAAAAATTTGAACCACTGTTAACACTTTTAATATTATTAATAAATTATCATCTGCACTTATGCTGTCGCAGCACTACATAATATTACTGTTGATTAACAGAACTAAAACAGCCGTTTGTTGTTTTCCAATCTAATTTTACTTCATTCTCTCTCGTTGCTTTTTACGCTAATTGATCTTGTTCTTTCAAGCTAATAATCATCGTGTGCTTTACGTTAATATAGTCACCTTGTTTTTTACGCTAATTGGTTTTGTTTTCACTGTATTTTAGAGTTTATATCATGAAAATTTGCCAACATATTTCTGAATATTCATTTTTAAAGTTGTTTCGAAATTTCTTGCCAAGTAAAAAAAAAAAAAAAAAAGTTTGAGGGGATTAAATTCGAAGCAAAGTCTTAACTATACACTATCCATCAGGAAAAAAAATTGACATCACTTTCAGACAAACAAACAACTTAAATCTTAACAATGTATATGCTCGGAACAGCGATATCTTAGGGATAAAGCGTTCGCCTTCCAATGAGGCGAACCGAGATCGAATCCCAGTCGATACGAATTCCGCATTCGGCTTGCTGCGACCACAGTGCTTACGTGAAATATCCTCAGTGGTAGATGGATCATGGGTTAGAGTCCCTTAGCCGTCAGGCTAACCGTGGGAGGTTCTCATGGTCTTCCTCTCCATGTTACGCAAATGCCGTTTGGCTCCATCAAAAAGTCTTCCATCAAGGCAAATTTTTCCCAATACTCGATCCAGGAGTTCCCTTGTTTTCTGGATTAGGTTCAAAATTACAAAGCTACGGAGTTGAACATTAGTAGTCGTAAACCCATAAAATTGGGGCGGCTGTTGAACGACGGTTATAAAATAAAAAAATAATATATGTTTATGAATATATTTTTGCTCATTCTTAAGATCTTAAGCAACGCAGAGTCGAAGTAACTTTTTAAATATTAAAGAGTCGAATAAAAGAAAAGTTTTTCATTTTAGTAAATGGTTCTGGCTTTCTTTTCCATATTGACATTTTGCGCAGTTTTCATAATTAGCATAAAGGAAGATATTGACTAAAGTTTGAAAAATTTTACCCTAATAATCTTGACTAACTCAAGAAATATCATATTATATTCTAAAGAATGTCTTTTTTGTCAAATTTTGGGACATTTTTACTCAATTTTTGGAAACCTGCGTTCAGAGTGTTGTTATAAGCACAGAGCTTTTGAAAAACAACTTTACGGAAGCAAGCTTCTTTATTTTTAAAAAATCAAATTAAACGTTGAATGAAATAGAATACGAATTAAATTTGAAATTTAGAATTTTTTTAGATGAAATATAATTATAAATTGTTGATAAAATATAGAGAGCGTCCTCAGAGCCATCTGTCGGATATAAACGGTTCGGATACCATAAGTTTCATCACAGTACGGTACGTATTCCTATTTTATCTTCAAACATTTATTATGTAGTTTGCTGGGTATCATCTGCTAATAACGGATTTTTCAAAGTGGGGGAGAGCCACCCACATACAGGCCCCACGCCCTCGTTTGAATAAACACAAGCGCCATATGTCACAGGGCACTGTGTGTCTCTATAGACGAGGGGGACGTTTTAACGAGAAAAGGGACAAATATCGTGGTTTATGGCATTATGTAACGCCAAATTGCATGTTACATCTTTTACGATAATTAAACGGCATTTGGTATTTGTTTTAAAAGGGTATTTCACAAAAGTTAAGTAACTTCCTTTTAATCAAAAAAAACAAAAAAAAACGTCATTTTTGGCATTTTAATGTTTAAAAATAATGATATTTCTTAGAGTTTTTATCAAATATGTAATAACAAAATCTACGATGCTTCATTCATTTCCATTTTGTGCCTGTGTTAGTTAAAAGATGATTTAAATATGTGTTGGTTTAAAGTATAATTTTGAATCGTGAATTATTCATTGAAGTTCATACAAATAGCAATAATTTATTCGATGTTATAAGCAAACTGAAATGGAAATCGAGCTTTTTGCTGTTTCTTTAAAAACAATTTCTTAATAAGAACATGTTTCGCTTTTCTTCTTCTTTTTTTTTTAAATTTAAGAAGTACAGATCTGTATTAATTGGAAATTGGTGTCTGAAAAATAATTTTGTAAAAGATAAAAAAAAATTTGAGAAATTAAAAGTTTAAATTGAAATAAATTAATAAATAAAAATAGTTTAATGTAGACGCATGTTATGAGAAATTAATTGCTGTGCAAATTCGCTGAAATTTCAAAAAGATTTTTCCTGTTTGAATTAAACCTTATGTAACGTAGTTATAGCAATATCATGTATCATGTAACAATAATAAGATTCAATTAAAAAATAATGCATTGTCTTTAATACATTCAGTGCCATGATGAAAATTTACATAATTTATAATTTTGCATTTTTCATTGTGAATAGATTAAATATCAAAAATTTTTAAAAGTACTCTAAAAAGTTAATATTTGCAAACGTAATTATTTTTTCAATATAATCAGTAGCCATGCTTCATAACGAAGCTTTATATTATATTATATTTTATAACCGTCGTTGAACAGCCAATCCAATTTTTGGGTTTACGACTACTAATGTTTAACTCCATAGCCTTGTAATTTTGAACTCAAGGGAACTCCTGGATCAAGTATTGGGAGAAATTTGCCTTCGTGGAAGCTTTTTTGATGGAACTAACCCTCATTTGCATTAAATGGAGAGGAAGACCGCGAGAACCACCCACGGCTAGCCTGACGACGAAGAGACTCTAACCCATGATCCGTCTACCACTGAGGATATTTCACGCCAGCACTGTGGTTGATGCAAGCTGGATGCTGATTCGTATTGAGCAGTCATCGCTGAGATTCGAACCCATTTCACCTCATTGGAAGACGAACGCTCAATCCATCGCGAAAGCCATCGCGGCTCAAGCTTCATATTAGTTGAGATCCTACAATCTAGCTTATAGCCTGGTTTGTTACCTTTAGAAAAGAAACATAATGTACAATTGTGTGGGTTCCGTCTTTGTCTGGCAATATTTGTGGTGTTTTTGGCTGCATGGGAACACCAAAAATCTCGTTATTTTAACCCGAACCTCTTTGGTAATGACTTTAGTAAAATTAACTATAAAATAATGTATTATAATGTGTGATAAAATTTATATGGTAAAGCATGGAATTAAAGCCATTTATTTGGTTAAATTCAGTCTTGTATTTTTTATTAAATGTGTGATAACCAGAATTATAATTCTGAAAACCATAATTACAGGTAAAGCGTTACCATATTAAAGGAAAAATTGTCAAATGAATGGTCTGAATACCGTATATTTGGGTTTTTATTATATCCATAGAAAATACATGTTACAGTTTTTAGTTTTTTTATAGAATTGCTTGATATAACCAACTATAAAATAATCTACCTGTTGTCAGAATCATTAAGCAAAGTTTTACCTTTTTCAATTATTCGATATACTTGCCTGATCTAGGAGTGATTTAAAAAGAACTAATGCTACTTAATTCAATAATTGTTTAATTTTTAGAATTGAAAACCATTGATTAAAAATTAACTTTTAAACCATTAGAAGAATAAAATCCTGACGTATAGAAATGTTTTCCTAAAATATAGATCTCGATTTGTAACGGTTTATTCGTTATTGACGCAACTGAAATACACGAATAAAAGCCATTTTTACAGCTGAGTCAAGAGGTTTTGTTTCATAACAACCACCTGATTTAACAACCTTTCGATAATGAAGGCTGAAAAGCCGAATCACGTGCTAAAGCTGTAAAAATAAAGTTTCTCTCGCCTTAAGAGGAAATAGATAATAATATTTTCATAGCTAATACAATTTAACGCCAAAGTAGCGAACTATGGTTAAATTGGGCAACTAAAAATGCGTCATCTTATAAATAAAGACAAAAGTCGATGCATTATTTCCAATACACGTGAATCTTAGAGTTATGGTCACAGAAGGTATTTTATTACGTGTCATTTTTTATTTCCCATAGTCGGCATAGGAATCGTAAAAAACTTTTTGAATATTCAATTTGTTCATTCGGAAAAATAACTTTTGAGACATTTTTACTCGACGTCAAGAAATATAAGTTTTTTTGTAGCTAATATAATTTAACGCTATAGTAGCAAACTATGCTTAAATTGAGCAATTGAAAATTTGTTATCGTATAAATAAAGACAAGAATAGATGCATTATTTCCAATGCACGTGAACCTTAGAGTTATGGTCACAGAAGGTATTTTATTGCGTGTCACTTTTTATTTCCCATAGTCAGCATAGGAATCGTAAAAAAAAACTTGTTAAATATTCAGTTTGTTCATTTGGACGTTTAACATAGATATAGATATTTTAACTTATTATTAAATTTTAACTTATTATTTTTTATAGATAGTTATTATAGAAATATTTTTACTCACTTTTATGAAATGTAATAATTTTTTCTGTGGTCTAGTACGTCAAAATTGAATTCAGAAATCACGAGTTACTTAAAATGAAATTTTAAAAATTGCTAATTAGTTAAGTTCAACTAAACAATTGCTAATTACATAAGTAAAAAATTTGGAATAAAATTAGGATTTTCTCTGCACAAAAAAACTGCGAGATTCTGAAAAAATTACCGTACTGTTTGGTAATGACATTTCTGGTAAAAAAAAACGTAATTCTGGTTAATGTTGTTGTTGTTGTCGTTGACCATTAAGGCAGAGGAGATGCGATTGTTCTTGTTTGTTTTCAAGTGGCACCATCTATAGCCAATAATTTGACTTATCCCACGGCCAAACGTCGCATCTGTTTATAGGGTGGACCCATACATTCATTCATTCATCCACAGATCGTAATTTTGACCTGAACCAGAGAACGATCAATCTCCAATTCAGTACCCCCAGAGGTACAATTTTTGTTATTTTATGGAAACATGGAGGACTTTGTGACCTGACAGATTTAATGTGCACCAGTCACCATTTTTAATACACATGGAGTATTCGACAGGATGGATTAGAACTCCCATTCTCACTAACGTGAGTGCAGCGCCTTGCCAACCAGGCTAGCCTGGCCAAAATATGTGGTTTTTAAACTATTTTTTTGGTAATTTTTCCGTTCATAAGGTAACGTTTTACCGAAGATTCCATTCCGGTTTTCAAAATTATCGTTCTTATTATTACAAAATTAATAAAACATGCAAAACAGAGAAGTAAATTCAACCATAAAAATGGTTTTTATGCCGTGCTATAAGGTATTATGAAAAAATTATCAAATACGCTACATTTACCAAATATTATAAGATATTATAAAACCAAGTTATATCGTCAATTTTACCAAAATCGTTGACATTTTTGTGTTCCTATATATCCAGATTTTACCATATTCTGGTAGTTTTGACAGTACTTTTTTACTCAGCGTAGAAATTAATATATGTAAGGTATGAATATTCAATTTTTTTCTCAATATATTTAAAATAATTCGCATTTTTTAAAAATATATTTGAACAAATTTGTAATTTCTTAATATATTTGCAGTGTTAAGCCATTTTCCTATGTATTTTAATTAATTCGCAATTTTATAATATATTTAAAGCGATGAATGTTTTTTAATGTTTTATTTAAATATTATCACCTCGAATTTGGACAATTTTTGCTCACAAATCTTTTTGAAATATACATTAAAAGCTATATTCACATACACCTCTGTATTTTTCACTACAAAAAGGAGAAAAAAAAAGGAAACGGCTGTCAAATAAATGAATGCTTAAATGATTCCATCACTAAAAAGAGATAAAACAAACTTCTATTATTATAACCGACGTCGAACAGCCGACCCAATTTTGGGTTCACGACTATTAATGTTAAACCCCATAGTCTTGTAATTTTGAACCCAATCCAAAAGACAAGCGAACTCCTGGATCAAGTATCGTGTGAGAATTGCCTTCGTGGAGGACTTTTTGATGGAACTAACCAGTATTTGCGTTATATGGAGAGGAAAACCGCGGAAACCTTCCGCGGTTAGCCTGACGGCAAGGGCACTCTAACCCATGATCCGTCTACCACTGAGAATATTTTACGTCAGCACTGTGGCCGGTGCAAGCCGGATGCGGAATTCGTTTCAAGCAGCCATCGCAGGGATTCGAACACGGTTCACCTCATTGGAAGGTGAGCGCTAAATCCCTTCAGCCATCACGCTTCAAACAAGTTGATGAAGATTGCAAACATGATAGGATATTTGCATAAAATTACTTCATTTATGCCTCGCAGTTTTTTTTTAATATTTTTGAAGCAATTCACCATACAATTGGGAAAATTCAAATTTCATTTCAATACATCAGAAATGATTTTCAATTTTTTAAAGTCTGAAATGATGAAGAAGGATTTGTTTGGTTTTGTTTCATTCATATATTATGAATTACTTCAAATAAATAAATTATATATATTAAATACATTAAATTAATTATTTATATATATATATATATATATATATATATAAATGATGCAGATAAATGATGATTTATATATATATATATATATATA
>NC_092209.1:60515707-60584460 GCF_043381705.1 Parasteatoda tepidariorum
AAAAATAATATATATATATATATATATATATAATTTATTATAAATTACATGCATTAAATATATATTTAAAAAATTGTGAATTACTTTAAATATACTAAGGATATGCGAATTATTTCAAATGTGCTAAAGATTTGCGAATTATTTCAAATATACTAAAGATTTGCGAATTATTTCAAATATATTAAAGATTTGCGAATTACTTCAAATCTATGGAAAAATTCAGAATCATTTTAATTATATGTAAAAATAATTGTGAATTTATTCAAATACATTTAAAAACTGTGGATTACTTCAAATATAATTAGAAGTTCTAAAATATTTTGATTGAATAAAAAATTTAAAATGTCTAAGTTGTAGATGTTTTTAAGTTGAAGGACTAGAAATAATATAAATTGAAAGAGGTTAATTATTTTTGTGTCACATAAATTCCTTACCTTAATCTTGATAATTTTGGTAACAAGTATTTTAAAATTTCACATTAAGAGCAATTATTATGGATATGCACCTCTATATTTTACAAAAATGTGTAAAATATCAAGGAGCAAATTAATGAGTGTTAAGATTTATATTTCAGCACTACAAAGACATAAATCAAACATCAAGTTGCAAACATAGTTGGATAATTGCACTCAAATATTTCACTTCTTTCTCAAAGAATCACATTACACTTGAGCATTATACAAGAAATTACATCTCAAATTAGTACCCTTTTTCAAAAAAAATATTAGCAGCAAGGGTTCATTCTTATTTTAACTTCCAGACATGTAAGTCACTTATGGTCTTGTTTTAAAAAAAGAGTTAAAGATGAAAGAGAAGATAGAGCTGTTTTGAAGAAAAAAAATTATGACATTAGGCATTTGTCATGTGTGTAACACATGGTACAAGCAGCAGTTTCATGCCTTCACTTTCTCTTGATGCAGTAGAAAGTTTTTCATTTGAAAATCCTAAAAGAGATAGATATTATAATACTTTTGAAAACGGCTTCGAAGAAAGGGAGACGAATAGGATATTACAACATTTCTCTCTGTGTGTGAGAGAGAATTTAACTTTTCTAAGAACATTGATTAACCTTTTCCAATTCATTTTATTTTTATTCCTTCAACTTTAAGACATCTACAACTTAGACACCTTACAATTTTTTATTCACTCTAAATATATTGGAACTTCTAAATATATTTGAAGTAATTCTTAGTTTTTGTAATATATTTGAAGGTGCTAAACTCATGCCGACCTTTCTTCCATTTTATCTCAAGGGAAAAACTGAGTTCCTTTTTTTTTCCTTCATTATTTTGAAAAATAACCTTGAGTTAGTCGTAATAAATTACAATCCTAATATATCAGGAAATCCATTGTCTACGAATTAGAGTTTAAAATTACAAGTGAATATTAAAAACAATGTATCACTATGTATGTCAGCTGATTATCACTGAAACTGAAATAAAATTTGATTGTAATTTGAAGGATATCATTTCAATACTAGAAAACAATAAAAGAAAAAGAAGACAGAAAAAAGAAATGAAATAGTTGGTAGACGAAATGGATCTGGTTAAAACGCAAATGAAAAAAAAAGAGAAAAAAGGAAGAAAAGAAAAAAAGAACCTTTGTTCTAATGATCAGATAGTTACGAACTATGTACTGTTTTTCAATAGTGCAGTAGAAATAACATCTAAAATATGCCAATTATTTTAGCATATTTTAGATTTTATTTCGTATTTCGTAACTAAAATATCGTTTGCACGATATTTTCGTTTAATAAAATAATATAACGTTTGCACGAAATACGACACAAAAACGTACCTTTCTTGAATAAACATGTTTTTTTTCTTTCTTGATGGATTTGAAATTTTGATTATCGAAAAGAGAATAAAGTGCAGTCTGTATAATGTGGTTCAAAAAGTTTCGTCAGGAGATCGGTAGAAAGTTTGGGCCTACTTAAAGTTAATTTCACTTTTTACGTATTTCTTCACATCTTGGAAAAATTTTTAGCGAGTCAAAAAATATTCTCTCACAATTTTAAAATTCGAAAATAATTCTATGTAAGAAAAATATTTTTTGATAAATGTTCATTATAATTGCATTTTTGATAATTTTTGAAATTCTAAACTAATTGTTTTTGTTAATTTATTCAATAATACTCAAAAGATTTATAAATTGTAAGGTATGCAAACTTACGATTTTGAACTACGCAATTTTAGATTTTAAAATACAAAATTTGAAAGAAATTGGTCTGAAGTGAGAAGAGTTTAAAAATACATCATTTCAGAGTTTTAATAAAATTCCGAATTTGTTCCATTTTTAATGGATTTATCAAACGTATCATAAAATGGCTTTTTTGTTTGAAAAGTTATCTAAAGCTATAAGGTCCCTTTCTGACAATCATTCTGTAAATTAACATAGGATGGGCAAATAATTTTTTTTCTTCTTTTTTTCAAAAATAGAACGAAGAACAGGGTATTGTTTTCGCCTGACATCCTAGAATGAACAAGAAAAGCGAAATAAAGCTGAAAAAGAAAGTCGGAAAAAATTGTATCTCCTTCACGTTTAAGATCTGTTTCATTTTCAGTTAAGACAGAATTCAGTTTAAATAAGGAACCCTGGATATTATTTTCGAGAGAGAAAGGGAAAAACAAAACAGAAGGAAAAAGGTAGGGATCTTCTTTTTCACGTGAGTTTTGTCACGTGATTGTCAGGTCGTAGAGGGAACATCACGCTTTGGTGAAATGGGGAAGAGGGGGGGAACTGGTTGACATCTGGTTTCCATCTGCTTCCCCCCCCCTTTACTTTTTTTTTATTTATTTTTATTTTTAATATTTTAAGCATTTTTTTTTCTTTCTCGAAATTGGCAACTGGTAAGGCCAAACGTATTTTGGAAAGAAAAAGTTTTACTTTCGATATTGAAAAGCGAAAGTAACGAAAATAAATAAATAAAACAGTGAATAAAAACTTTTTCTTCGCTGGCAAAAAGTTTTCCCTTAATAAAATTTGTCGGAAAGTTTCTATTGCAGTAGTATTGATTTGCAAAATTAAATACATAATAAATATAATCATCATAGGGTCATATGGAGACTATAATTTTTTTTTTTAAAATTCATATATTGTTTTTTTTTTCCTCATAAAAAAATTCATAAAAAATAAGTTCAAAAGTTCTCTATGTCATTTTTACATAAAAAAAAAGAAAGAAAAAATAAAATTTTATTTACTGGAGTTTTTTTATTTTTGATATAGTTTAAATTTCTTCAGTATTAAAATTTTTCAGCTTATATGTTTAGCATAAAAATGTACTTATTTTTTATCTAATTTTTCTTCAGAACTTTTCTATTTTTTAAATCGAAGGGAAAGTTTGAAAAACATTTACAATTAAAATTTTATGATTTTTGTAATAATTTTCCAAAAAAAAAAAAAAAAAAAAAAAATTACAAAAAACACATTTTAAAATGTTTTGCTGTTTTATGGGAATAGATAAATTAAAGTAAAATAACTCAAATGTATGTATTCCAAATTTCGCATAATTATGTTCAAAAAGTTTTAAGACATTTCGTCTTTACACAAAAAAAATTGGAAAGAACACATGAAAAATTTCCTGTTCTTTTCCATTTTTTAGAAGATTAAAAAAATCCACAACCATAAACAACATTGCTGGGTGATATCGGAATTTCAATATATCGTGATGTTCCGTTAAAAAATATTGATAATTTACGATAGATTGCGATACTTTTAAATTTAACATATATTTTAATTGATCAAGATTTTGGTCATCCAAATTAAATTTATCAATACCCACGATTGCATCACATTCGAAAATATCTGCGATATTATCGTAATTAATATTTATCGCTGCTGATAACATTCGCGATGTTGTAGTTGACGAAAATACGCAATATTTATCTCAAAACATAGTAATTATGATTTATTGTGAGATAATCCTTGTAAATATCGATTTTCAAAACGTCGATATCTTATGATATATAGTAGAGCTCTATTAAACACTAAATGGAAAAAGAAATGTTAAAATTGGTAAATGTTACGTTATATTTGTCGCTGTTTTTAATGCTCATAATATTTCTGTTGATGCAAATTATCGAATCTTCCTTATTTATCGTAAGATATAATATTTGTGATCTATTGTGAGGATGCTTTTTTTAAATATCGTTATTGCGATGTTTAAAAATATCACTGAACATCATTGGATATAGGACAGCTCTAATAAACCCCTAAAGGTGTCACGTCAATTCGCCGCGCTAATGTAGTCGTGTTACATTTCGTCACGCAAAATTCGTCGAGACGTAGGGTCAACTTGTCGCAGAGACAATTAGTAGCTGGCACAATTTATTGCGTGCACAACTTATTCGTAGTACGACAATTCGTCGTGGGCACAAATAGTCAGGTTCGCAATTCGTCAAGGGAACAATTCATCACGGCACAATTCGTCCAATCGACAATTCGTCTTCGGCAAAACTCGCTGACGCGAAAACACTCTTCGTGGGGGCTTATCATCGCAACAACAATTCGTAAGAAACACAATTCTTTGCGATTTCGATAAAGTACATCATATAAAAAGACAAAACTCTTGCAATGAATTTTTTCATACTTCACTTAGATTTCCGTATCATGATCTGTGGCAGAATAATTGCCAAGTCTTGGAAACTCCCGGGCAGTGGCCCCCGAGAAGCTAAAGAAAAAAAAACATCACAGAAAGGGACCAACTCGGAAGGCATAACTCGTAGCCACCCCCGAGCAAACATCTACATGTTTTTTTTAAAAAGATTTGCAAGTTTAAAATCTATTTGGCACACTTGGCGATTGTAGTTGGCGCGACAGATCACGATACGGAAATATCTCCCTTTACTTATGCACGATTTTAAGCAAAAAACTAGATAATAAACTAGAATAATGGTTTAAAAGTTACACATTTTGCCATTTTGGTTGCCTTTTTCTATATCTTATTTCAACATCCGTTATTTCAATTGTGTCAACAGTTATTCAAGACTATTTGGCTGATTCTTTCATTTTTAACCAGCTCCCTCTATGCTTTTTATTCAGAAAATGGTGAAAATTTTAATAAGAAGAAAAGATACAGTTTTGGGGGAAAATAAAAAGCGCTTGTGCTCTAATGATTGAATATTTGAAAAGTTTCTCTAACAATGCATTGTTTGACTCATAAACACATTAAAATATTGAGAGTTATTTATTAATCTTAAAAGCTTTCATAGATGTGGAAAATTTTGAAAATTAAATTAAAAATTAAAAATAAAATTTAATTTGATTTACTTAAAAATTTTAATAAATTTTTTTTTAAAAAAAATTATTACTTTTTAAGCAACTTTATAACAAATTTTTTTTAATAAAATTAATAAATTTTCGTAAAAATATCAATTTAATTTAAAATGAGTTGAATTATAATTTTTTTTCGGAAAAGATGTATAGAAAATGGAGAGAAAAATAATTCTTTATTCTTGAATTTGGTTACTTTATAATAAATTTCGAAGTTTGATGAGAGGTAATTTGTAAATGTATATTTTAGCAATTTATTCAATGTATTGATATTGGAAAAAAAAATTTTTAATTTCCCTTTTCAAATTTATTGCAATTTTACATAAATAATTTCATAAAAACAACCTTAATATTAAATGAATAATGGATCATTAGTTGGATGCAAACCTATTACAGGTGTCAAGAAATTATTATTGATAAAAAAAAAAAAAAAAGAATAAAAGACAACTCCCGTTGCCTGTGACCTTTCCGCGGAACTTTTGGGTTAAGCGGAACACCACTTAGGTATCGATGGTCTAGTTCATAATATCGGTTTGAGTGAGCGTTTCCCCAAGCTTCTTAACATTTTATTTACTATTTTTTGAAATGCTTCTAATTTAGATAGAATAAATATTTCAACTTTTTACAGAGCGAATCATATTTTAAGAATCTGTAAAAAGAGAGAAAAGCAAATCAGTGTGGCTTTCTTATTTTGAATTTCAAAGTTTGATGAGAAATACCAATGCAATAATTTTTAAATGCATATTTTAGCAATGTATTCAATGTATTGCTATTGGAAGAAAAAAAATATTTTTAAAAAAATTTCCTATTTCATATTTATTGCAATTTTACTTAAATAATTTCCTGAAAACAACCATAATAATAAACAAATAATATATTATTGGTTGGATACAAACCTATTATTGGTATCAAAATATTATTATGTACTGATAAAAAAGACCTAAATCACGGAACCCTAGTTGAGCTCGCTGGTCTAGTTCATATTTTCAGATTCAGTGAGCGTTTTACCCAGCTATAACATTTTGTTTGCTATTTTTTAAATTTTTTTTAATATTTCTAATTTAGATAGAATAAATCTTTCAACTTTTTGCAGGACGAATCATATTTTAAGAATCTGCAAAAAAAAGAGAAAAGCAAATCATTGTGTCTTTCTTATTTTGAATTTCAAAGTTTGATGAGAAATACCAATGCAATAATTTGTAAATGCATATTTTAGCAATTTATTCAATGTATTGTTATTGGAAAAAAAAAGTTTTAAAAAATTTCCTATTTCATATTTATTGCAATTTTAGATAAATAATTTCATAAAAACAACCATAATAATAAATGATGTATTACAGGTTGGACACAAACCTATTATAGGTGTCAAAACATTATTACTGATAAAAAAGACCTATATCACGGAACGCACGGAACACTAGTTGAGAATCGCTGATCTAGTTCATAGTTTCGGATTTAGTGAGCGTTTTACCCAGCTATAACATTTTGCTCACTATTTTTTTTTTTTTTAATTTTTTAAAATTTAGATAGAATAAATTTTTCAATTTTTTTGCAGAAAAAATCATATTTTAAGAATCTGCCAAAAAAAGAAAAAAGCAAATAATTTTAACTTTCCTATTTTCATCGGTAAAAAGCATTAAAGAATCACTCATAATATCATTTAAATTTTAAAAGTTTGATATTCTTCCAGGCATTTTATTATACACCATGCAAGAGCCAAGGTATGTTTTTTTGCATCCAAAAACAACCAAAGGTGTATATCAGCTGCCCCTTCCAATTGACAGGATGTCCCTTTGATGCAGGTGGAGTTCGAAAGGATGTGGTAAAAGAAGGAGGAAAGGTACAAAAAAATAATAAATCAGCGGGCGAGAAGGAAGATTTAGAACTTCAGAAGATTGACTGGTGACGTCATGGAAGTGGGAGAAGGGGTTTTCTCGTAGTAGGTGCCTGGGAAAACGGAAAATAGAAAATTTACGAAGGTCGTGTGCAAAGATCACTTCCGAATTCATTTTCCGGTTCTGTGTTCATGGTAAGAGACCAACCAGTAGTTTCCTTTAGATAAAATCAACAAATATATTATAAGTGAATATTAAATGACCTTATGAAAAAGCCTCCGTTGCTAAGAAGTTATAGTAGTATCAATGTAGTGCTGCTAACTGGGGCAAGTGTGTTAAGATTTTAAAACGCAATTTGTTATTCTGATATTTTTTCAAGCTAAACCATGTCCCAATTCTGTATTTAGATCCTTCCGTACAAAAGTATGTTTAAAAAAAATAAAAAGATGCATAAGAATTGAATACCGAGACAAACATATAATGCTTAGTAAGTGTAGTAACATAATATAAAAAAACCTCTAAAACAAAATGACTAAACATATAAAATACATCGGCGAAATATAAACACAGTGACAAATGATATGGAAACGCTATTAAATGTACAGTCCCTGGTCAAATTATTAGAAACACAATAAGATTCTATGTAAAATCTTAAGTATCAGTTGATACTATACAGCTTTATTGTTTGTACGCGACTCAAACCAGTTTGCACTTGCTTACGTTCGTGTAGCAGTTGGTTCAATTAGACAATATATAATATAAATTCGATTATTGGATAAATTATACGATATATTATATAAATATGGAATGTTTATTATATCAGGTATTATATTAGTATATTATAATAATTAGATCAAATTATTAGACGCGCTGTTCTGTTTTAATAATAGCATGTTTTGCACGAGTTTATATGCAATACTTTTATATTTAAACATACATGTAATGTGTTTTTTTTTTCAGGATACTTTTTTTTATGCTTCCTATGTGTATTTATTTTTAAACTATTGCATTACAATGTTAACAAATTGATACACGAGCATAAACAAGGACAAACCGGTTTCAATCGCGTAAAAAAGATAATGCTGTACAGTATTACCTGATAATTAGGATTTTACATAAAATCTTATTGCGAGGTCTAATAATTTTGCTTGGGACCGTATACTAAATATTTCTTTGCGAAAAATAGAACTGTGAAAAATAAAGAATTAAAAAAAATTGTTAATTAATTAAAGAGAATTTTTTTTTTTTAAATTAAAAAGTCTTAAAAATATTATTATTTTTAATCAGAAATCTATGTATACATAACAAAAAAATACTGAGTACTCAACAATACAATGCTTTGTTGAAACTCGCCTTGAAAAAATGTAGGACCAGTAAAATATTCCTGATACCCTACATTTAAAAGGACCAAAGGGGACACTTCTGGCCTCCTAATATCGGCGAAATTGATAACTATGAAAGCAAAATTTTAATAATCTGGGATGACATCATGTTGGATGGTCACATGATACCCCTCCCCACCATGTTTTTGAAAGAGCACAGTTACTGCTATGAGTATATCGATATATTCTAGAAGCCCTATATTTGCTTTTTAAGAGATTCAGTAAGGATCTTGACTTCATTTTTTTAACTGTGCATTTTCCCAACTGATCGGCCAGCCAGATCTCCAGGTCTTATTCCGATAGATAACATTTTAGACCATGGAGAAGCTTCTGCTCTGAGTAGTACTCCTCCACGGTCGTTACATGAGCTGAAAAAAGGGTAAGTCTGGTTTTTGCTCCCTATTTTGGAGCCGGTCAATATGCAAAATCGATTAGACCAATGCATCGCAGTTAGGGGTGGATAATCCGTTTTTAGAACACATTTTTGTGATATTTCCAAGACAATTTTCTGTGTTGTGCTGTTTTTTGTGACAAGAGACTTTATTACCAAATTTTCTTTTTTTTCTCTCCGTTTTTTTAAATGGATATATGAAAATTTCCATGCATTTAATAATGGACTAGTTACATATGCATTCCCTCTGAAATTCTAGTTTAAATTTGTTTACATTTTTTTAACTGGACGTGGAAAACAGGTTATATTTTAAATTTTAGAGAGCGTAGTGTCCTAATTCGGCGGAATCTCAAAACTACCGGTGCGTATTTTTTTTTTCTTTTGAAATGAAATATTAAATTATTCTTTTATATCCAAAATTATTATTAAACAAACATATTCTGTGAACTATTGGCTTTTAAAAACTATGCTAATTATGCTTGGCATTTTTATTATGGTGTTATGTATATTATTGCAAGTTAAATTTTTGCTAAACGTTGGTTTTCTTGTGTAGAAATTATGTAGAGTTAAAAAATGGTGCATATCTCTCTATATTAGGAAAAAAAGCTACAGTTGCTGTTACCATTGATTCAGGAAATTTTTTCCCAATGTCATAGCTCAAAAACGTTTTGATAAAACGATATAAAAATTTGAAAATTTCTTGAAAAATATTCATAGAGCATTCTAATGTCTAATGTATGGCATTCTAATGTAATGTTTTTTGTACAACCTCGGAACATTAAAAAATATAAATATTTTCATCTTTTGGGCGAAATCAAGCCCAAATATTCTTCTTTCATTAATTTAAAAAAAAATATTATTTTAAACAAGGAGTTGCATGTTTTTTTTTATTAACTACAAATCACAGATTCTCCGGTTCTTCGTCTGTTTCTATCATCGCATTTCTCTTATTCGCATTCTTCAATTCTTCCTTCAACAATCCTTCTTGCATTCGATGTTTTTATTCATTTCCAAGAAATTAGTTTTCAATTTTAACATTTGCGGTTTTAATTTTTAAACATATGTATGCTATTTAAATTTTTCTTTCAGGCTTAATTTAGCAATCGAAACGTACGTGCCACATTTTTAAAATTCAAATAATAAATTAAAACTTTCAAAATTTTTCATTTTGAGTTTCCATTTTTGTTTTTAGAATTCAATTTTCATTTTTTTTATTCTGAACTTAAATAGTTTTTACTTTTTTTTCTTCAGTTGAGCTTAATATTTCATATATATTTAATGCCAGAGAAAAAGTAGAAGAATAATTAAAAGGGTACCAAATAGAAAAAAAGTAACGAAATAATCATGGCTTCAATACAACAAGCACTTGAAGCCTAAGCAATTAATACTAAGCTGTTCTTATACAACTATAGAGTAATCTAAAAAATGTCAGTATTTCGTTCGAAAATTGATTACAGACTGTTTTGTGATGACCACCTTCTCTGTAAATTTTCAGAATCTTTCTCAATGATGGAATCATAAAAAGCATATTTAAATAAAAATTAAAATAACAAAAACAAAATCTACAAAAAAGTTGTCATCACCTAATTACGATCACTGGTTACCCATTGGTGAATAGCTTTTTCTTTCTGGATTGACTACGTTAAACGTCACAGCATTTCAAATCATGGGTTGCAAAAACTGTCTCAATTGATGTTTGTCGTCGGATTGATATCCTGCCTATGTACGTCTTTCAAGACATCACAAAATACTTTTCCTTCTTCAGCATTCATATTAATATTAAAATCACCGTCAAGACAGTAATTATACTCTAATAATAAATAGAATGTAATAATACTTTAAATTATTATTACGTAAATACATTAAAAATGCCTGCTAGAGAAAAGAAAACGAAAAACAGCAGCGGTCGCCATAGCAACGCATGCAATGACAACGCATGCGCACTGTTTACTATTACTCTTGAACACAGTTGAAAAGTGTGTGAACGCCATCAATCCAAACCAAGACCCATTTTGCCAATGGGTAATAACTCTTTTTCGATTTGAATTTTCACATTTGACATCTTAACATCTATAAGCTAATGAATTTTATTTCGAAATTTTAAGATAGGTGAGATAAATGAGCGAAATGAAAGCAATTCAGACTGTTAGCGAGACATAGTTCGCACGTAGCGTAGTCCGTAATATAATAAAAATAAGAGACTATTAATTTGTGAGCTATTTTATGCCAAAGTTGAAGATTTTTCATCGTACCGCTTAATTTTGTTTTGGGGAAATTATAATCAGGGCAATTACTAATTCTTGCACTTGCGTACTCTTAAGTCTGATGTTGAACTTTGTACTTGTCATACTATGTCAAATTTTCTAATTTGTTTTGGAGCAATTAAACTGTAAAGTTACATTTTACCAATATAACCCATATCAATCCAACCATTCCAATTAACCCATATCAATCCAATCATTAGCAAACATTCCAATATCTTGATCTTCTGAATTTTCTTGATTCTTCGTCTCATGACATGCTGGACAAGTAAAAAAAGCGTGTGCAAGGATCTGGAAAGAACTACGCAAGCAGTCTTGAGGTTTGCCGGAGAAAAAGAACAAAAGGCGTAGATTCTTATATAAATAAAATAAACTGTAAAAAATATGAAGATATGAAACTGGAGTATTAATACAAAACAAAGAAGAAAAAAGTGAAAGAAGCGAGCTTAGATTGTGAAGCGAGGAAAATGCGTTAGTTGTTTATTTGGAGAGCGATATATAAAGAGCGAAGATGGAATCCACTAGTAAACTTGAAATAAAATTTGATTTTTGTATTTAAAGAACTGAATGATTTCAACTTTAGAAGAAAAAATTCACCGTAATGTAATTGGATTTTGAGATTGTGAATTTGGATTTTGAGCTTTGAACAACATGCTTAATGTCATTACCACAAATCACAACGTTGTAAAATAAAAAATGAATGAAACTAAAAAAAGTCAAAGCCATAACAATTATTATTGAGGAAATTACATTTTTGCGGAAATGTTTTTTTACAATTTTTTTGCTTATTGAAATATTTTAGCAAACAATAACAAACCTTAATTCTAATTTTTGAGGGAGTGTCTTGTTGCAACAAAAATCATCAGTAAAGTCAACTAATTCTTCAGAATTGGAGTCTTTTATAGAATGTGTCACACTTAATATCATTTATAGCTGTTTAAACTGTAATTTTGATAAAATTAAAAAAAACTAAAAATTGCTATTTTTCAAATTGTGAACAAAAATGAATCATATTTTTCATCCGTAATTCTGTTCTTAGTTTCAAAAACCATAAGAAAAAAGTTTGTATCAAATACAGAGAAATTAACTTACGCAAAATACAAAAAATTTTAAGCATTTTTTTCTTTCGAATGTGCAGACATTTTACTACGGAATTTTTTTGTCTTGCTTTGACTACTATAGCACGAATATAATCGTCATTTATAGTCAAATTGGAAATTCTCACGTGACTTGTGATTAAAAAAATATCTTTGCCATAGAAAACAGTGAGGAAGAAGTGGACGCAATGAAAATTTCTTAAAACAGTTGCAATGAAAGAAACAACTTTCTTTAATGGGCAGAGAAATTGACACACGTTTGTGTTATATGGAAAAGAAAACAACGAAAACCTTCCACGTTCAGTTCCGTTGTAAAGTGGCTCTGACCCACCTGTCTGCAACTGCTCAGTGCTGTGGTCATTATTTTACGCGATAATTTTTTAAAGTAATATTGCCACACATGTTATTTTATTTTATAACCGTCGTTGAACAGCAGACCCAATTTTATAGGTTTACGACTACTAAAGCTCAACTCCGCAGCCTTGTAATTTTGAACCCAATCCAGAATAGACAAGGGAACTCCTGAATCGAGTATTGGGAGAAATTTGTCTTCGTGGAGGGCTTTTTGATGGAGCTAACCCGCGTTTGCGTTGTATGAAGGGGAAGACCACAAGAACCTCCCACCGTTAGCCTGATGGCAAGGGGACTCCAACCCATGATCCGTCTACCACTGAGGATATTTCACGTCAGCACTGTGGTCGGTGCAAGCCGGATGCGGAATTCGTATGGACAGGGATTCGAACCCGGTTCGCCTCATTGGAAGGCGAACGCTCTATCTTTTGAACCATCGCGGCCACCACACATGTTATAGAATAATTGAAAAAAAATATCAAATAAAATAGTTTTCTCAAGTGTTTCATTAAAAGCATTTAAGAAATTTATTTTTTATTAGATGCCAAAAATATTAAATTATTTTTTGATTAATTTATAACAAAAATAATTTTTCCATAATATATTTAATCTGAGCTAGTTTTTTTTTAACAAAGAAAAAGTCTTTAGTCCTGATGAATATAGATAGACTGCAACATCAAAGAAAGCTTAATTATTTATTAATTTTTGCCACACCTATTCACCCCTCTCTTCAAGTAGTAAACAAACCTGGACACGTGCCGTCATCAGCGCCACCAAGAAGCGGATATCCGCATTACAGCAGTGAACACTCTACATGCATACCTGATCATTTCTATCTTTGGAACTTAGAAGAAGATCGCAACTATGACAGATGGGAAAAAGAGGATTTGCAAAAGAACATTCAGCTGCCCGCAATCTTTAAAGTGCGCGGGCAGGTGAAATTCATCTAAGTATCTGCCTTGAACCAGGTGTAACAATTCGTGTATTTTACATGAGGTGCAGTATTTTGGGTGTTCTAAGAGGACTTAAGCCTTCTTATAAATCATCACTGAAAGATATCTTTAAAATGTGTGGGCAATTATTTCTTCAAATCCAGACATAGATATTTAAATGATCATAGCAAATGTCTTTAAGTCAGTCTTGGATTCTTTTCAATTTGCTATTAATGGAATGTTATTTTAGAATTCCTGTGATTTTTTTAACGTAGGATATTGATGGATTCAAGAAGTAGCTGTCACTTTAACAAATTTGGTGTCACTGTTATATTCCTTTCAGTTTGTAATTAAAAGAATGTTGTTTCACTATTCCAATTAATTTGGTTTTTATATTTAATAATGAATGTAAATAATAAAGTCAAGCTGTAGCTGACAATTTAAAGAATTTGTTGGTGGATTTGGTTTCTTTTGTCAATTTTGAAACTAAACGAGTGCTTACTAATATTTTGTTCTGGCTATTCTGTATTTATTGATGGATAAAGATAAATAAGTCAAGATGCAGCAGTCAATTGGATTCTTTTCAGTTTGTATTTAAAGGAATGCTGTTTATTTCCTGCTATTTTAGTATTTGTTTTTAATAATGGAAATAATAAAATCAAGTTGCAAATGTTAATTTAGAGAATTTGTTGTTGGTTTTGAATTTTCTTAATATTTCATTTTTAAATTAAATTAATGCTTATTTACTCCTTGTATTGACTTTTTACCAGATACGAATTTTTGATACAAATTCTGCCCCCGGCTCGCACTGATCAGAGATCTGACGTAAAATATCCTCAGTGGTAGACGGATCATGGGTTAAAATCCCCTTGCCATCGGGCTAACCCTGGGAGGTTTTCGGGGCTTTTCACACCGTATAACGTAAAGACAGGTTAGTTCCATCGAAAATTCCTCCACGAAAGCTAGTTTGATCCAATGCTTAATCCAGGAGTTTCTCGTCTTCTAGCTTAAGGTTCGAAATTACAAGGCTGCGGGGTTGAATGCTGATGGTCGTAAACTTAATGCCGGTTATAAAATAGAATATAAAATAGATCTTTTCATACTTTTAAAAAGACATATTTCAAGACTTATCAACGTTTACTCTTTTTGTTGACTGGAAGTGATTAAAAGAATTTAAATAATCACCTTTTTAAAATCATGTGACTATTTATTCACAGTTTTGAGCAGTTATGCTAAAAAAAACAACTTCCCTATTCATTTTTTTTTTTTTGCTGAACATTTTAAACATAATTAATTGAATTTTTTGGCAATACTTTGATTACAAAAAAAAATATTAAAAAGAATTACAGAAAACAGTATAATAATATCAGTAATAAATATCTTCATAATTTTAAAAATTAAAAGAAAATCAAGATAAATAAAAAATTTCCGAATAATACATTTCAACTAAAAAAAGTCTTACATTTAAAATTAAATTACTTTACAGACATTTACAATAGTTAAGAATAAATTACAGGCAATATTATTTAAACTTTTAAAGTTACATAGGAACCATCAAAAGCTTTCTCAATCATTATTTTAACAAAAATTATCCACACAAAAAATCATTTTATTTCACTTATGGATAATTTTCCATGAACTGTAAAAATATTTTTAGAGCTTTATTCCGCTAAAAATTATCTATAGAAAAAAATCTTGAAGGGAATCTGTTTCACCTTTATTTTGTTGGAAAATTCTCAGAGATTTACTGTCAAATTTTTATGTCACTTAAAATTTTACAAAAAATACTTTCAATGAATTGTAAAAACTCTTCTACATCTTTCTTTCAGTAAAAGTTATGTAGGGATAAATCTTAAAATAAAATCTGCTACATCTTTATTTCACTGATAATATACAGGAATAAAATCATCTTTATTTCACATCAATTCTAGATATTTTTAACTGGAATAATGGAGTTTCTCTCAAATAGTTGATTCCCGAAGGGAATCAACTTATCTTCAAAGGGACTATTTTAAATTATCATATGCTTTTGGCTCGCTACATCGATTCGAATTGCAAATAATCTCTCTTCCTGTTCTAATGGAATAACCGTAAACCGCATCACTAGAAAATGAAATTTCCAAAATGCATGGAATGATGAGAACTTTCTACCAGAAGCATTTTAGAATCCTGAAAACTGATTCTGCTCTGTAAAACTGGCAGCTGAAATTGATCAGGGGTGTCTGAAACTGACAGCTGGCACGTGCAGAAGATCCCCCCTCTTCACCTACATCTCTTCACATTTTTCCTCCGTAGAAACCACACTGAAAGGGAAACTTTGCAATATCGGTTTAAAATTCTTTAACCCGAGCACCCTTTCATGCCTGAGTTCAACACGAATTCCTTACTTAACATTACAGGTGAACACTGATGTGCAACTGCCTTGTTCGAGCGCAGCAGGAAAGAATGATTAACCGAAGTATAACTCCTCGAATAATGCTTGAATGCTAGATTCCAAGATACATTGATTTGAAGCAGTCTAAGATTTATCAGATTCCAGCTTTCGTTTAACAGTAAATTGATAAGCAGTAGATAGAGTGCTGGAATTTTTTTTTTCAACCTTTGGAAAGATGGGACTTGTTTTTGGTTTTTCTTGGCCACACTTCAACATCATTATCAAAAGTAAAGAGTTGTAAGTGTCATAAGAAATCCGGCTTAAGTATTAAAAAAAGCAGCCATAGATCAATTTAAAAAAAAAAAAAAAAAAAAAAAAAAAAAAAAAAAAAAAAAAAAAAGCAGACGACAATTTTGAAGCTTTTTGAAGTCAATTCGCGATCGCAACGAACTATAGGGGGCGTTGTTGTATGAGACGCATACCTGCGATTTCTATATGAACCGTCATTCAGTTACTCTGGAGACGTCGTTAATGTAGCGTGTAGCATTGCAACGTTCCTTCTTTAATGTGGCTTATTAAATTTAAAAAAGAAAAATGCTTGATCTTCTTTCTTGTACAACCGAAAACAAAATGGTATCTCTTTTTATTAGAGAAGGAATATCCAAAACACATCGGAAAAATATTTGTACATTAACAGAAAAAAATATGTATATTCTTATAAGAGTTAAAACCTAATGCCCGAGAAATAGTATTACTAAATTTAATGATATAACATGAAAGGCCCATTTAAACTTTACATTCTATAGTTTTAAGAATCATATTACTTCAAAAATTAAAATGAACAAAAAGTATACATAAGCCTCATAATTTTATGAAATTTAATTTTGTAAACAAAGTTTTTTGACAACAATTTTTATCAAAAAATTTCAAGTTTCAATAAAAATCATTATTTAGAAACTAAGAAACGTAAAATAAAGAATGCTGACGAAACAAAAAAAAAAAAAAAAACAATTCTTTTTTGTCGCCATTTTTAGTGCTACGAAAATTCGTCTTTGGGATTTGCCAAAAACAAAACAAGATGCAATTTTATTTTTTCAGGAGGGAAATATTTTACCGAAAAAACGAAAATGTACCAATTCCCACAACATAAAACTTTATCTTGGTAAACGTACGTTTTGGAAATGTTATTTCATTTGGAATCTTATTTATCAGAGTTCATATGGCGATATGATTGTTTTGAATCTATGCTAAACTCTATATCGGCTCATTTTCCACCGAAATCCGATTGACTATTTTGATTTTAAATAAAGTGTTTTATTTTATGAATTGTCGCAAAAATTTTAAGTGTAGATTGGCGGCACTTAAAAACCGCCAAATCTGTAGCGGCGGTGGCGTTAATACGTAAGTACCGAATTTTTATTCCATACTTTTCTGAATCCATAGTTGTTATAAATAATTACATATTTGGAACATTTGTGATACAAAAATCAGAGCTAACAAAACGGTCGCTGAAATGTTCGACACCAACTCCGTCTTATACACTATTAAAACTCTTACAGAGTCCTCGGAAATTTTTAATTAAGAAAACTAGATGAGTAAAATGACATACTAATTTTAAACATTTGTGAAAACAAAATAACTTTTATAAGGTGAAAGATTTAATTTCACCTTTAAGACCTATTTTTTATCCCCGGAAGTCGAAGTTAAAATTATTTTTCCACTCCCGCAAAATTTTCTCTGACTCCCCGCAACTGACAAAGAAAAAAGGTAAAAACTTTAGAAAAAGAAAGCAACTAAAATTGAACCGTTCATGTCATTGTTCAATCTATCTTTACTTTCATACAAGCATCAATCAAATCCATACGAACGCTTCTCTAAAGGTCATGAACCTCGTCACCCAACGCACGTCTTTAAACGTTCCTCAACCTATGTAGGAAAAGAATTTCTGACATCTGATTGACTTGGCAACAGAAGCAATTCATCAAATTACCTTAGGAGTTCGCTTTCTCTTTCACACACACGCTTTGGCCTTACCTTCCGGTCGGATGATCGAGGCAGCTTTTCGATATTGCTCTCTTTAACCACCTCGCGAGGGAGAAAAGTTTGGGAGGTCGGAGTACCTGCCTTCACATGTTGAAAGAGATCTAGATTTATTACAGAAGTCATCCATGGGTGCCTATAGAATCTCACACCTTTCTCTCGCTTCAAGAAGTGGGGGAGATATGAGTAAACTGAACTTCTCCTATATGCTCGGTAGAACTTGTTGGTATATTTCTCTATGCATTTGCGTATTTTGCTTTGACGCCTACTTAATATACATTTCATCCATCAAATATCAGATACAGGTATTTAATGTTAATACATTTCTCTGACAAGAACTTGTAATGATAAGTGTATCAATACAATAAGGTATAAAAATGTAAATACTATTTTAAACAAAGGAAAAAAATTTCTTTGAAGAAAATATAAAAAATTTTAGAATACATCTTTTCAATTAATAATAAGACAATATCTGCATATATTGATATGCAATAGGCTCTGTTTGTTGTTAAGGCACTGAGCTGTCTTATTGCAAAAATGGAGTTCTAACTTGAAACCCGCCCAGCTTCAAATGGTACAAGCTTGTTTAAGAAGTAAAGGGGGAGGGTTTCGCAATACTGATCACATTACCACAATTGTGGAGTTTAAACATTCCCAACTACCTTAGACTACAACTGTTTGTTGTAGGATTGCTTTACTTGCCTAAACATTCAGCAAATACGTTTGTTTAATACGCAGAATTCGAGCACTGAGCAGCCATTTATAAATGCCTCCAAATATTCTAGATTGGCCTCCTGAAAATGAAGCGTTAGCTTATGATGTCTTTTAGAAATGTCTCAATATCTTATTCCAGTTTTGCTTTCGCAAAGTATGGGACTATGTGATTTAAAAAAATCTCTAAACTAGCGCAGTAGTTTAAAATAATAATAATAACTTCATAAATTTTTTTTAACATTTACCTTGAGTATTATTTGAAACATTATTCATAAATTAAGAAGAATTTTTTTTTAAAATTGTGTGATAAGGATGAGGCATAATTTTAAAAATTATGTGGATAAATTGCAGTTCATTCAGAAAACAGCTAAAACAGGGAAAAAAATTATTATGAAAAAGGATGCACTTTTTTTTTCTGGGTATAATTCTATATTTTCAAATATTGCAGTAAGTTTTAAACTATGTTACATATGACAGCCAAAGGAAGTTGCTAAAAGAATAATTAGAATTGATAAAGAAGGTGATGAAACAGTAAAGACAAGTTTATCTAGTAGATGAAGACATTTCGTGGGAAGATAAAAATTAAGTGGATGCCTTTGCACATTTTGAAGGGTTCTAGACTAATCTCTTTGACCTTTGAAGCTTGGCATTTATCCTCCTTAAAATTGCAGTCCTAATTTTTATAGTTTTGAATTCAGCTTAAAGGCAAAATTATAAAAATGTGAATTACAACCTCACCAATTAGCAAAAACTTAAAATATATATATGATGGAAAAGAGATTCTGACAAATTATACATCAACTACCATATTTATACCAAAATGGTAGTTAGTGAATCTTTGAACCAGTGTACAAATAAACGAATTACGTTATTACCAGAATTACAATCTGGATTGCTGATGTCCAAAGCAAACTCCTTATCTCTAGAGCTATTCCTAGACAGAACGCTACCTTCCAAGCTATCCTCTATCCTCATAGCTATTTTATATCTGGTATTGAACAGCCAATTCATATCAAATTTAGGACAATCAATGTTCTATTCCTCAGCCGTGTAATTTTGTGCCCAAACCTAAAGCTAATGGTGTTCTTCGTGTAGTACTCTTTTAAGCGTTACGAATTCGCACTTGCCTTCTATAGAAAGAAATTTCTCGAAAAGCTACCACAGTTAGCTCAGCGGAAAAGAATTCCAACTCACGATCTATCAACCACTGAGGATATAAAATACCAGCACTGTGGTTTTTCTGAGCCCGGATCATGTGGGATTCGAGCCTGTATTGGGAGGTTGTCACTTTACGCCTGGTGTTACTGACTCAATCAATTTGTGGCTGATGCCTTTTTTTTTTACCATGCACTGGTAAGTTTGGCATTGAAAAATTAACTTAAAACGGAGAATCTAAAGCAAAACGCCACTTTAATTTAAAACATTCCCAGCCAGTTGGTGTTACTTCACGGTATCTGTAAATATTTCAGAAACCGAACCTCATATTTCATAATCAAATTACTTTTCCATTTTTTTTTAAAAAAAAGCATCAGTTTCATTACATTAATGCCATTTTAAATTTTTCTTTTTACTGGAAAATAAATAAAAAAACACTCGTAGGATTTCTCCAAATCTTGCCTTTCAAGAAAGATAGAACTTAAGTTACAAAACACCAAAACGAATCATCAATTTCGAAATTCTCCCTCCATACCGCCATCTTGGGTGAAATCTGTTCTATCTTAGCAGACTATTTGTTGGTCTTGGTTTAATCCAACGGTAAAACAGCTCGTTCTAGTATTTTATCGTGATTATAATTTTCCCTTAAAAGAATTACGGTAGCAGCCCGTATCCCCTGCTGATTCTACGCCACCCCTCTTCAAAAGTTCTGGAATTTGTTTTACTCAAAGCCCTCATCTGTTTCATGTCTTGTGTCTACATAGCAAACAACAGGAAGAATAGGCTTCCCCCACGCTTCATAATATCAGAGAAATGTTTCCATTGTTCTGATGTATGCGAGAATCGGTAAATAATTTGGTTATTTAGAGAAAATACGAATTTCCTCTTCTGTGTAAATAATTTGAAAAAGGGGATTTTAGGCTTACGCTTGCTTACTTCCCAAATTGCATTTTCCTTTGGTTTACCTCCACTGCCTCTGCAGCTTTTTAATATTTTTAGTTTAATTTACCTTTTATATATTTTGGTAGATTTAAAAATTTCATTTATGGAAATTATACGATGGTATATTGGTACCATACTTGTTCCTTGGAATAAATTTTTAAAAGTGTTTTTTTTTTCCTTTCAGAAATACTTAATATAAGTTTCTGGATTTGTTTTAAATTATGGAAATTGGTGTAAAGGAAGAAATTCACCGATTTTTATACAGTTATTTAATTTATGGAAATGGTGTGATTAAAAATATTTTATGGTGTGTGCCTACTTCAATTTTTTTACTGCTTTTTCAGCAATTCTTTTAAAAAATTATAGTTATAAAACATTTAATAAAGCAATTATTTAAAAAAAAAACATTCTTCCTTTTCTATAATTGTTGGAGTGCTAATTTATCTTCAAGAAAGTGATTTTATAACTCAAGGGGTAACTAGTTTCTGGTACATGAACACCAACTAGGCAGTACAATCTAAAAGTGTTCAATAAATAATGGTAGGTTTTTCTCCAATAAATACTTCATGAAGAATATAGGAAACTATAGACAGATTTATAGCCCGCACATAGACAAAAAAATTCAGGTAAAATTATAGCACTCTATGGTAATGACATTTCTGGTAAAAAAAATAATTTTGCTAATAAACCAAAATATATAGTAGTTAAGCCAATCATTTGGTAATTTTTCCGTTCATATGGTAATGATTTACAGTAAATTTTGGTTTTTAAAATTATAGTTCTTATTACAATTAAAGTTTTTACACCTTTAATAAAAAATAGAAAATTGAAAAGTAAATTTAAGCGAACAAATGGAATTTATGCTCTAAGGTATGAATAAAACTATCAAATTTTACCACATTGATCAAATCTTATAATACATCCTAAAACAATATTTTATTGTTAATTTTATTAAAATCATAAGGAAAGAACTTCGATAAAAATTACCAAGCTCTTTGGTGTTCCTTAGAGCCAAACACAAAATTCTGATAGTTTTGACTATATTTTTCTCAGTGAAACAAGACGTCATCACTAGAGCAAATTCTCCAGTCAGCAATTACCGCCGTACTGACAAACTGTCTCAAACGTTATATTTTAGGTGGACCGGAAAGTAATGTCGTTCCGGAGCATTAAATATTCGTAAAAATCTGTTCAACAACGAACCATACATTGAACCACAGCTAGGGAAAGTTTTCCTCAATTTTTATATGGTGTTAAATAAAATCCCATTTCCATTCAAATTGCCCAGGTTGCAAAGAACCATCAATTTTAAGTAAAGAATACGTATAGTTTTCCGTTAAAGCATTCATCAAATTTGCGTAAAACTGAAACGTCGAATTATAAGAGAAAACGGTTAACCGAAAAACGTAAAATTCACGAAAAATTAAACGTAAATAAATTCTTTTCTTTTCTTTTGCGAACATTTTACCAACTATTTTTTACATTATAAGAATGTATGCGGTATTTTTTCCTATTATTTACGTCAAATCATAGCGTCTAATTATAGCAAAAAATTATTTAAAAAAAACGGAAAATGGAAGGAAAATTTTACGTAAACAAATACGTTTCTTTTACGGCTCTTTTATCAACCACTTTTTGCTAGGTAAGAATGAGTACGTCATTTTTACGTAATATTTACGTCAACAATACGTCAAAATGTGCGTAAGTTGAAACTTCAAATTATACAAAAAAGTGGTTATCCAAACAACAGAAAATTTACGCAGATAAATTCGAACCGAAATTTTAATGGTAAATTTGCTTTGTCAATAATACGTGAAATTCACAGAATCATTTTTACTAAATCTAAGTAGTAAATTATCTTTCGTCAATCTTTCGTAAAATATAGCTAAGCAATCTTATCGAAAGGTAATTGGTAAAATCTATTACGTTAATATTACGTAAAATATACAAAAGTTTTTTCACCAAATATCTCAATGGTAATATCATTCCGTCAATATATTTCGCAAAATTTACGTATAACACGTATTAACTTTACCAATTTTCCAAAAATATACGTTTAATTTACGCACCATGATACATGGGATAGTATTTTGTAAAAACGTTTGAGAAATACCATAATATGGTTTATTTGAGCACTATATTGGGTATTAGAAAATTTGATTGATATTTTGATTGAATTCGCTCTAAAATTCGCATAGGGACTTATAAATTGCAATAAAACAATTATCATTTTTCAAATTTTCGTTTCAGATGCTATTTCAAATCATTAAAAACATGTTTTAAATACGTAATAACAAAATAAATTTTTTTTGTTTGTAAAAAAATCTCCTCAGTATTCAGTATTTTTGAAGAAAAAAAATGGAACAGACTTGGCAATTTCAACGTGGGTTAATAAAAAACGCCGGAGTTCTCTTAAGGTTTTCTCATCTACGTTTAAATAGAAAGAAAACGAGTTTTAAAAAATTCTTTTTTTTAATTTTATTTTACTTTACTAGTGTTTATAACAACATAATATCAATACTGAATCTATGTACATAATACAGCAAATAAAGACCTAAAGATATTTCGATCAACATTTGTATTGCATATTATCTAACTAAATAAAGAAACCCCACAAAAAATTCCATTTATTTTTTATTTTGTAAATACACCAATTAAAAAGTAAAATACAAAAGATTTTAAAAAAATACGTGCATTTTTAAAAAATTTCCAAAACACCAGATCTTTTTAAAATAAAATACAATTTAACAATCTTACAAACATATTCAAGTTTCACATTTATCGTTTAAGCATGAATTATTTTTAGCTTTTTCAATTATGACTGTTAAGGTGACAGTTATGAGACAGCTCAAAAAGTAACAGTTGTACACTATAAAACAGTCCGGATCAAATTACGGTATTAAAGTCCCGGCATTTTGGGCAAATCATCCTTAAAATCCATTTTACTATAAAATATGATACAGTAGTATTTATTTAATTAGAGCAACTCAGTGATTTTATGGTGATTATTACGGTAAAACTTAGTGTAAATCAGATTTTTTGTTCCGTTATTATGTTCCGAGCCCTAAGTGCTGCTACTTTCTAACCGTAATTTGATCATGAAGTTCTTACAATGTTCTCAATGTTGATCATGAAGTTCTTACATGGGATTATTCTTAAAATTTTGATTACCAAAATAACGTTGAATGAAATAACGCTTCATTGTTGAAAGCAAGTGGAATCATCGGAAATATTGACTTTATTTTTTAAATCCATTTTACCGTAAAATATTATATCTTAATTTTTACAGTAATATTTATTTAATTAGAGTCATTCAGTGATTTTACGAAAATTATTACTGTAAAAATTACGGTATATCAGATTTTTTGTTCCGTAGCCTTTTCCGGTAAAAATGGATTTTACAGTAAAAGGTACCGACATCCTAAGTGTCGGCATTTTTTACCGTAATTTTGTGCTGTGAATGGCATTGAAATATTCTTAAAATTTTGATTACCAATAAATATTAATATCGTTTCATTGTTGAAAGCAAGTAAAATCATAGAAATATTGACTTCATTTTTGAAATCCATTTAACCGTAAAATATTATATCGTAATTTTTACTGTAATATATTTAGTATTATTATAATTAGTATAAATATATAATATAATTAGTGTAATTCAGGGATTTTTCGGAAATTATTACTGTAAAAATTATTGTATATCAACCAGCACCCTAAATGCCGGTACTTTTTAGCGTAATTTTGCACTTCATTGAAAAATTCTTAAAATTTAGGTTACCAATCAATTTAAAATATTTATCATTGTTGAAAGCAAAAGAAATCATTGGAAATATTGACTTTATTTTTTAAAACAATTGAATTTCTTGAAAATATCATTGCATTGTTGAAATCAAGTAAAAATAATATTTAAATAAAATTATCTCACTATTTGTATTGCGTACAAATACAAGTATTACAATGACATGTTTCGTTTGAGTATGATTTCTTTTTCAAATGTTTTCCTTCACAACATTTAGTTTCTGACTTTATTTTATTAGTGGTTATTGTTAGCTCTTTTTTAGCTGTAACTTTATTTTTACAGTCTGCAATATATGCTTTAGCTCCTTTGCATGCCAGAGAAAAGCAACATAGACTGAAGATGCCTGTTAAGGTAGCAGCAATAGGCACTGGTATATTCATGAGACTTGTTTTATCAATAAATGGAGATACCGTTACATTGCTAAAATCGGGCGTAGATGTTAGAAGCATTGTTTCATTGTTGAAATCAGGTGGAATTATTGGAAATACCGTTGTTGTATTCTCAAGTGGAATTGATAAAACCTCTGTTGTAGATGATAATGCTGAAAATAGGAAAAGAAAAGTTTATAGTGAAATTTTTGTACCTGTAAATCTGAAACTTTAAAGAGAAATTCAATATATTAGAAATATGCCTTACTGGTTCAAATTTTAAATAGAAATTCAATATACTAGAAATATGCCTTTCTGGTTTAAACTTTAAAGAGAAATTCAATATATTAAGAATATGCTTCTCTGGTTTAAACTTTAAAGAAAAATTCTATGTACTAGAAATATACCTATCTGGTCCAAACTTTAAAGAGAAATTCAGTATACTATAAATATACCTCTCTGGTTCAAACTTTAAAGAGAAATGAAATTTAATATACTATAAATATGCCTTTCTGGTTCAAACTTGAAAGTGAAATTCAATATATTAAGAATATGCTTCTCTGGTTTAAACTTTAAAGAGAAATTCTGTATGTTAGAAATATACCTCTATGGTTCAAATTTGTGCTGAAAATTAAGGAGACTCGATCGTAAAATTTTGAAAATTTAAAGATTTGTGTTATTACTAAACAAATAATGCTATTGTAGTCATCTCTAAAACTGGGTTGAAAGAATTATGTTAGTCTACGTATGAATATAAATTTTAACGTGAAGTAGGACTTCTTTTTTTCCGTCTGAGCTTCAATTTTCGAGTTAAAGTTTTGGAGGCTTTTTTTTCTATGATGAATTTATTTTTCGCTCTTTTTTAACTTTAAAACTATTTTCCGAACATTATTTTAAATGTTTTACTTCAAGAAATAGGTTTAATTTTGATGTATTGTGTAGCATTAAAAATAATAAGAAGAAAAAACAAAAAAATATTAAAATTATAATTTTTTAAATTCTAATAAAAATATTGTTAATATTAAAGCATAATATTTTCCGCAACTTTAAAAATTAAAAACATTACTTTCTAAAGTTATGAATTTTATTTTTTTTTAAAAATGTTTTGCTGAAATCTTTGCCAAGAAATGTTTATATTCATTAAAAATAATGTTTATATTTATTATATTCATTAAAAAGAATGTTTATATTCATTATATTCACTAAGAAGAATGTTTATATTCATTATATTCATTAAAGATATTTATTAATGCCATTATTCATCATTATATTCAAATTAACAAAAGACTCTACATATTTTCATAAAATTTCAACTACTTGAAATATCAAGACCTATCCTGATTGCCAACTTCAACGTGAGCAGCATTCCCCTAATATTGTTTAAAACATTGGAATATTTCAATTTTACATTTGCTTAATAAAGTTCGAAAAATAGAGTGGCAAAAATTGTTCATTTTTAAAATTTCAAGCTTATAGAAAGTTTAAAAAAATAAGACCTGAATAGATTAAAAATGGTGTGAAATTCGCTATTCCCGATCAAATACTGGAGAGTAAATAATAAACTTTGACTCTAAAGTAGCTGAATTTGACTCTAGTATGACAGAATTTGACTCTAGTATGACAGAATTTGACTCTAGATTAACAAAAGTTTACCCTAGTGTAAGGAAACTTGATTTTTAAATAACGGACTTTAGAGTAGCTGAATTTGACTCTAGAGTATAGAGTAACAGAATTTGACTACAGTATAACAGAGTTTGACCCAGTCGGAGAGAGAATCGGAGTCTAGGGTTACACAGTTAGTCTAGAGTTGACTCTTGTTTAACAGAATTTTACTGTAGAGTAACAGAATTTGACTACAGTATAACAGAGTTTGACCCAGTCGGAGAGAGAATCGGACTCTAGGGTTACACAGTTAGTCTAGAGTTGACTCTTGTTTAACAGAATTTTACTTTAGAGTAACAGAATTGTACTTTAAAAGCTACACAGTTTGACTCTAGTGTAACAGAGTTTGATTCTGAGAGTAATTCTATTTGTCACTAGGGTTGTAATTAAAAACTTATTAACATGAAACGTCTTCTTTATTTTTTGATAACAAAAAGGAGGAAAGAATTGAAAGGTGATCTTTTGTAAAAAGAATCATTATTTTAAAAATTTAACTCATAAATTGTTTAAAAAGTTGTAATGCTATTATTTTTCATTATGATATCCATGAAAACATTTCCAAGTTTAATTGCAATGACAGCAATGTGACAAACTGAACCATGTTAAATTGAACCATAATATCATGTTGGACAATGGGTTTTTCAAATGTAAAAAAAAAGAGCTTATATTGATTGCTTTTGGATAGAAACTTATTTGTTTTACGTCGAACAATACATATTCAAAGGTACTTTAGATGTAAAGATTTGTAAAAAATATTAGAAATTTAGTGCAATATTAATTACCATAGTTATTTTATTTCAGTTATTTTATTACATGTAACTAAAAACAGTCTTTGTATTAAAATGCAAAATTTTTAAATAAAAGCATTTTTTCTACAAAATTTTCTGAAAACTTTTTTTTTATGACATGATTTAAATAGAAGTAAAAATATTGAACTGAAGCAATGTTTTACTCTTTAAAATTATTATGAGTCGTTTTAAAAAATATAAAGCAAAGCAATACTTGTTCTACGTTCATTAAAGTTTGAAAAATATGTTTTATATCCTAAAATAACAAAAAAAAAAAGGAAAATATATTGTCTCCAAAAAATTTTCATTTTGTATAGAAACTTAAATGAATATAACAACTTCCATCTCATAATATTACTAAATATCAGAATTACAGTGGATTATTAATTTTTTTTTAATATTTTGAAATGTAAACGAGCGTCTCATGTCTGAAAGCAAATTTTTATACCAGGAGAAGCTTCTTTCAACATCTACTGATGTTATTGGTGCGTACTTGAAAAGGACGGTCACACTTACTGACGATTCTTCTTCAATGTGAAAAGATTTTGCTTCAACTTTTAATATCCTAAAGATTTTCTTCATTGTTTAGAAGCCAGTGTAATAATAAAAAATTATAAAAAATAATAAAAATTAGAAAAAATTAACAAAAAATTTAAAAAATGTTTTAAAATGCAAAATACGCCCCAAAATTTAAAGAAAATGCCCTATAAATCTCAAAAAATGCTCTAAAGGACAAAAAATGTCCAAAAATGCAAAAAAATGCAAATGTTTTTAAAATCCGGGCCTTAGTTATAACTAACTATAGAAATCCCACAGCAGTTATGAAAATAGCTTGTTATTTACAAAAACGCGCTATTTGTGAGACAACTGAGCCTTCAAAAAACATTTTAAAATTCAGGTGTGTTCTGAGATGTGGTGCTTGTTATATTTATTAAAAAATTATAAATTTATCCATTTAAATTTTAAATTTGACCTTTTCGTTTCAAATGAAATCTATAACTTGAATCTTAAATTTGACAACAAAAAAAAGTCTTACTCGTGTACGAAGTCACATTTCTTAATTTTCTTGTTACAGGTTCCAGTACTCGATTTGCTGCTTTGGATGAAAGAGTTGTTGCTGAAATTCAGTGTCAACAAGTCATTTATTAAAACAACTTGAATAAATGAATGTAATTGAATCAATGACTTCGAAAACCGATCATCTCCAGCGAAACAAATTTTGTAGGAAAGACAAAAAACTGAATAGTTACGTATCAGCTTCATGCCTGGAGCTTTTTTTCCTTTTTTTTATTAAAATGTGTGGCTGGTTAGAAAATATTCGACTGCAATTGAAGACAAATGACTTAATTTTTTAATTTAAAATATAATTAGAACTTGAAGATGACCAGTTTTCGGATAAAACGTTGAAACGAGCTCTATACATTTTTTTAACAAGAGAGAATTACACTTACAAATAAAATAAAGACTTTATTTAAGTCTTAGACTATATTTTCATGGATATTTGTGTAGATTTGAAAAAATCTTTTTGATTATTATTACCTGTGTTTGGGTACTTACAAATTTCTTTATAGAAAGGCAAAAACATATTTGATTTATAATGTAAATTTTTTTTTTTGATGTCTACAAATTTCAGTGGTTTATGACAACTTTTTCAAGATACGCTTCCATAAATGGTTATGGTGCCACTTTTTGGGTACCTTTTTTGTATTGAGTAAACATTTCGCTCATGGGCAGCAATAGCGGCGAAACTCAAAAAACTCATGTTTTGAGATAAGTGGGTTTAAAGTTTTCATTGCTAATGAAAATGCATAAGAAAAGCCTTAGTTTGCTTCAACGAAGATTACCTTCAAGTTGAATTATGAGTTGTGCTAGTATTGCTGCTGAAAAGAGTGTGTATTTTCATATTTACACCTGTTCTTAGTCCAAAACGCGAGTTTTTTGAGTTGTGTCACTAATGCAGCCCATGAGCGATTTGTTTGCATAAACGACCAATGGAAAGAGATAATACAATTTACCAGGTGTCGTGCGTTAAAAACTAAAATTGCTATAATGTGACTCCTGAAACTGTTATTTCTCCTTTGTTGCTTTTCCACAGGAGCATTTTGTTAACACATTTTTCTTATAGTTTTCTTATATTTCCGGTCACCAGATTTTGAAATCAAGTATCATATATATTATTTGTAGTCACCTCCCTTACAGTTAGTTACTCTTATACCCCTATATTTTCTTGCAAATACCATCTAAAAACTACTCTCTGTATCACTCATTGTGTGATAAAAAGTATCAACAAAATAACAAGCCTAACTAAATAATTAATCGTTACGTTATTCAAACGATTCCTTAAGTAACAATGGCAGCCATCTAGCCGTATATTTCCAACTTTATTCCGTGGAACAGGCCACAAGATAAGTTGAAATTTATCAGCACAAAATATACTGTGCCAAGTAGAAAGGAATGATTTTTTTAAAATCCTAACCATGTATCTACGTCAGCTAAACTTAAAAATGTAAAAAGCGTAATTTTGATGAAAAAAATGGAGATAATTAATGGTTTTTGGACTCATCGATTCAATTATAATATTTTAACTGAAAAATACTTACTTAAGTCAGGTGAAGTTGTATTTCTCAATTCTGTTGTTGGTTTCAATGAAAGAGCAGGTGACATTTCTGAAATCAAGATGAACTAGTCACTTAGTAAAAAACATTAGAAAAAATAGTTAACTTAGAGGAAGAAAAATCTATGTGGCATTTTTAAAAAATTTAAATTTCTTCGATTCAATTATAATATTTTAGCTGAAAAATACTTACTCATGTCAGGTGAAGTTGCATCTCTCAATTCTGTTCTTGGTTCCGATGAAAGAGCAGGTGATATTTCTGAAATCACGATAAACTAGTCACTTAGTAAAAAACATTAGAGAAAATAGTGAACTCAGAGGAAGAAAAATCTATGTGGCATTTTTAAAAAATTTACATTTCTTCGATTTTTAGAGAGGTCTAGCTGTATTAAACTATAAAACATAAATTTATTTAGCCAAATCTTTGAGAATACAAGTTCTAGGATATTACTCATGATGAATTTGCCTCATTTACAACCTTTCAGCCACCTGCTTATTTTCCATTTTTTGATGCTTTGTTACCAATAATATGTTATTTTCATAACTGTTGTGAGTTTACAACAGTTACTTATGGCTGTTAGGCTAAGTTTAGCCTATCTTTAGCCAGCGCCCTTAATGATTAATCAAAAAAAAAAAATGGCTCAAAACAAATATACGGAGAAAAGACACAGTTTTGAGAAAATAAAAAGCATTTGTAGTTAAATTTTTTAATATTTAAAAACATAATCCATTGCTGCAGTACCTGGGCTCTTAAGAATTTGCAAAAAAAGGATATAAGACAATGACTTTGATCACTTCAATCTATGCTTCAAAATGTCGCCAAACTGGCAATTTTTTAAAAAAATTTAACAATTTTTAAAATATTTATTTGTCTGTTCTAAACCCCAGATAATTCTTCATGTACTTAGTTGAAAATTATGAATTTGCTATCATCCCATAATAACAAATTTCATAATTTGTTATCATGGAATTATGGAAGCGCAAGGCAGTTAAACTGTGGCTTTTTTATTTGCCTTGTCCAAAGAAAAATCGTGTAAAGAAAGTGGCGTGAACTTAACTAATTTAGATCCTTGGCTAGACGCTACATTCCAACTGTCATTATCGTAGGAGTAAATATCGAATAGTCTCTCCACGCTCTCTGAATATTGCATTTTAATTGATGAAGATAACTACCATATATGGCAGTACTTTTACTTTCGTTACTTGTACCGCCGGTACAAGTAAAAAGTACGTACTTTTACCTGTACTTCATTACTTTTTAAATTTAGTACTTTAACTTGTACTTTGTTACTTTTTAAATTTAGTACTTTTACTTGTACTTTCGTTACTTTTTTAGGAAAACAGTACAAGTATTTGTAACGGAAATATCGAATGAAATCGTTACTTTTTCCTAAAACTCGGTAAGCTTTCTAAAAAATAAAAAAAATAAATAAAAAATTTAAATTAAAAAAAATGCTTATGTTTTTTTAATTTATAAAATTAATGTGCAATATATATGCATTCACAGCTAACTTCGTGTTTAAATACCTTCTGTTTCATCTTATACTGTACATTCAATTATTTTTTACTAGCTCAAAGATCACAAAGCTATCTGAAACCCCGTGTTTGCTTTGTTTATGTTTCTACTTTTAAAACGCGTTTCTAAAGAGTAAAAAAATTTTAAATCAATGGTAATTTAAATAAATAAAAATAATAAACTAAAAATTAAAATCTATAGATAAAATTTCCTTTTCGGGCAAATCTATAAAAAGTTTGATATTAAAGTTATATTTGATTTTAAAATTATATTATATGATTATATTATAAAATTATATATAATATTCTTCCGAATTTAAAAATAAATTAATAACCATAACTTTCAATATTAAAAACAATTAAATAAATAACAACAATTTTGTAACAACATTAAAGAACATAAGAATATTATTCTATAAAATTTTAGGTTACTTTGAATTTTCGATTTCCTAGAAATGTACTTTTAAATCGTTACTTTTTGTTTAGTACTTGTACTTCTACTTGTACTTTTTACTCATTACTTTTTAAAATAAGAACTTTTTACTCGATACTTTTTTTAAAAATACTTGTACTTTTACTCGTTACTTTTTAAAAGTAACGTTGCCATATATGATAACTACTCAGACTAAATATTAGAAATAGTCTAAGTAGTTATCTTCATCAATTAAAATATAAGGAAGCTGAAGGAAGTTTGAAACACCATTTGGCACCAAATAGTCTATAACAGCCTCTCTTTCGACTGTATTTTAAAACGAAGAATTATACATTTCGCCAATTTGATAATTGTCAGCCAAGAAATAAAAGCAAGGCATAGTCTTTATTTCCTTTTGTTAACGCCTAAACTTTAAATCTAATTTATCAAATTCACTAATTCGTCACTTAAAACCTTAATGGATAGAAATAATCTTGTTATCCAAGACTTTTGGAGGACTCTAATCTTTGCACTAGCACTGTATGCATAGACACGACAACAACAACAACAACATGAATAGAAATGCATTTTTGAAGTACACTGCAAAAAATTTTAGTGCACTTTAACACCAAAAAAAAGTGGCAACTACTTTACGTCAAAGTGGTGTAGAACTACGGACAATTCCTGACAAATTGAAGCACATTTTTGGTGTGAAGTAACTACCATCATTTTTGGTGTTCAGCAATAATGATGGTAGTTTATTATTCATTTCATCATTTATTATTTGTAAATAAAGTACGATAAAATATACATAAAAATTAGTAAACTTATTTTTAAGAGAAAATACAAAGTAAAAATTACTTATTTAGGATGCATATATATTTGTTGCCAGACTTAAATCATATCATATGGATAAATCAAATTTTTTTCGATGCATAAATTTCTTGAGAAAGATTTAAACTGTTCGTAATTTGAACTCTTATATAATATAAGGTTATCTTTATGGAGTGTTGACAATTTTTATTGCGTCATTCTGAGTTTTAATATCTTTTCTCAAATACAGTTAATTATTTTTTTAAATTTCATTTAATTGTGATTAACATATTAATTAAATGTACTAAAATTATAATAATAATTATATATTTTATAAACAAAGTGATCTTTTAATTTCATATATATATATATATATATATACATACATACATATATTTGTTTGATTTGTATATTACAATAACAATATGATACTGTAACTATATGAAGGTATGCTTCAGAGTTATTGTTTTATTACTTGCAGAAAAGATTACAAAAATTTGACCTTAATGTTATGATAAAAGATTTTAAAAATGGTAGAAATCATACGTATACTCACCTTTAGTACATGGACATAACATAGGCTTAGATTCAGAACCATTAAACAAAAAGAGAGTAGCAAAACAAACTGCCAGTAGCATCGCCTGGGGAAAATGAAAAAAACGACTTTAAAAACAAAGATTCAGTTTATACTATAAAAAAAGTTGCTCGTGGGGAAAAATTTCTAATAATCAATTGAAGTATAGCAGAATCAGTATTATTAGCAAAGCAATAAAGTTTTTATTCCAACTTTTGTATTTTCAATTGCTGTTAACTCATTTTAACATGAAATTTAGGATTTGTTTTGTTCTATTTGTAATTGCATCTTAGTCTGATATTCAAAAATCTATAATTGAGACTGCGTAAAAATTCCTATTTCTTTTATAGTTGTTTTTCTTGTATTTTAATAACACAGTACAAACCATTCGAAACTGAATCTCTAAATTATATAAACTACACGGAAACTGAATCTATTTTTAAACCTCGAGATAATTTATTTGTTTTCGTTTAGTTAACTTTTTTTCGCCATATCTAGATTTTTTGACATTGTTTATTTCATTGTAAAGCAGCTTTATTTTGAAATCTTTTTTTAATTTTTTTTTAATTATTATAGTCGAAAACACTACAGCATTTTAATGAAATCCGAAAATTTGGAATTTTAGCGATAAGTGATGTTCAATGGCTTTCTATTCTTGCTTTGAATTCAATTAATATTCAAATAAGAAATAATTTTTAATTTTTGCTAAATTTAAATGCGCAAAGAACTTTGACAATATCGCAGACATCTCTTGAAAACAGTTAAAATTAAGATCAAGCTACTATTGGGCGAGCAACAGCTGAAGAATTAGAATATTTAAATACTGTTGTGGTGTGCTTCCGGTATTGTTACCATTAGAGTATATGTTATGCAGTGAGAATAAAAAAAAACACCCAAAATAAAGTTTGATCTAGACGACCTCAAATATGCTAACTAATTGGTTCTGACAATATTTTAAGTTGCGAAATCAGATACAAAAACGTACTTTCTCTGAATAAACATACCTTTTTTTTCCCAACGGATTCGGATTTTTGACTTACAAAATAGAGGGGGCAGCTGCAATATGGGAAATATGGCCCCCATACTTTGGTCAGGAAAGCTATCTAAAGTTTGAACCCAATAATGTTAATTTTATTTTTTGCATATTTCGTCATATCTGGAGAACTTTTTAAACGAATTGCAAAACCTTTGCATGCAATTATAGAATTCGCTAATCCAAAGATAAATCCATACAAAAAATATAAATTTTAGTAAATATTTATTATTTTCGATTATTTTATTTAATAATAGTTAAATTTAAAGTATCTAATTTTACATGGCAAAACAAAAATGTGAGCGAAATTGGTTGAATAGTTCCTCAGAAATCAAATTTTAAGAAAACCGTATATTTAATAATTAAAAATGTTAATTTTTAAAATTTTTTAAATGTTTTAATATTTAAAGCTAATATAATTTTTTTATGCTTTATTAGTATTAAATAACAGTCTTTTCAAAATTTCTAAAAATAATTATTGCTGTTTAAAATATCTAATAACATGGTATTTTCTAATGTAAATATCCGTAACTCTTACGAAAGTGGTTGAAAATGTGAGAGAGCGAAAAACTAATGCTAAAAATGGCATGATTTTTATAGCTTTTATTAAAAAAAAGTGCCATCTAAATTAGAATCATCCATTTCGAATTAGAACATCCTATAAGACTATATTTTGTTTCTGATATGACAATATATTTTAGACTTTCAAATTCAATGAAATATTTTTTAACTGTTTCAGAAATATGAACAAAATAAATCAGGACTATGATTTTTTTTAATAACAAGCAATTCCATTTTTCTTTGTTATATTTGTAGTAAATAATAATCCTTCAAAGTTTCTAAAAATTTTTTTTATTAACTTAAAATATCTATAGAGCATACCATTTTATAGTATAAATATCCACAACTCTTACTAAAGTGGCTGAAAATATACGAGACTGAAAAAGCAATGCTATAAATGATTTAACTGTTTAGATGCTTTTAAAAGAAAAGACAAAAGTGATATCTAAATTAGAGCCATCAGTTTTGAATGGGAATATCCCGTAGGAGTATTTTTTAGATAATATTTCAGATAATCTCTTATATGGGCTTCTTTTTTCCTTATATAACAGTATCTTTTAAAGTTTCTAAATCAATGAAAAATTTTTTAAACTGCATCAGAAATAGCAACAAAAAATGAATACAGAAGATTTTAATCGTTAAAGCTGTTTTCATATTTTAATAGTTAAAGCTGTTTTACTTTCTTTATGTTTTATTAGTAGTTAATAAGAGTCTTTTCCAAATTTCTAACAGAAAAATAATTTTTTTAACAGATTGATGTATCTGTATAGCACTCCATTCTATAATATAAATATCCGTAACTTTTACTAAAGTGGTGGGAAAATATGAGTAACTGAAAAACTAATGCTAAACAAGACATGCTTTAACTTTTTAAAAGCTCTTATAAGAAAGAAAAAGTACATCTAAATTGGAGTCATCAATTTTCAATTAGAACTTCCATTAAGAGTATCTTTTTTTGTTTTTGTTTATAACAGTATCTTTTAGATTTTCAAGAGAAATGAAATATTTTTTTAACTGTTTCAAAAATATAAACAAAAATAATAGGAGATTAAATTTAAATAAACTTCATATTTTATTTTAAGCTATTTTAATTTTTTTAGGTTTTATTAGTAGTAAGTAACTCTTTTTAAAATTCCTAAAAATATTTTTTTAAGCAGTTTACAATAACCGTGCAAAATACCATTTTATGGTATAAATATCCACAATTTTTATTATAGTGATTGAAAATGTAAGATACTAAAAAACTATGAGGATGAAAATGACATGTTTTCACCGTCTAAAAGGTTTCATAAGAAAAAAAAAAGACATCTAAGTTTGCATCATCAAATTTAAATAATATCCTATAAGAGTATCTTTTTTTTTTATCTAACAGCATCTTTTAGAGTTACAAAATAATAAAATAATTTTTATTCTGTTTTAGAAATGAGATCAGGAATAATAAGAAATAATTGAAAAAATATTAGATTTTTATTTTGAAAACTATTTTAATTTTTTTGCTAATTTAATTTTTTTAATAGCTGTATTTTCAAACTCTTTTTTTAAACAAAATACGTTTCTATAAAAATTTAAAATATCTACATAACATACCATTTTATAGCATAAAAATCAGTAATTCTTGCTAAACTGCTTGAAAATATTAGAGACTGAAAAACTAATGCTAAAACTGACATGGCTTTACTGCTTAAAAGCTTTTATAAGAAAAAAGTGATAGCTAAATTTGAATCATCAATTTCGAATGAGAATATCCTATAAGAGAAAAGCCTTGTTAAAAGATAAAACACTGTTTCATGTGTGTACAAAATTTTGAAAAAATTACAAAAAAACTCTTTTCTCTTACTGATAATTCCGCTTATTCGCAAAATTGAACGTATTTCGTGTTCACCACCAACTTAATGATAGATGAAAGTGTTTGAACAACCAGATAAATAATTTCTCTGATAAACAAAACAAACAAATATTTTGCAAATAATCAATATTTCGATTTACTTTTCATTGCAAAGCTTTATTTTTATGAAATCATAGTTTGTTTTAAAATTGTTTATTTTCTCCTAGTCATTTAGTAAGATTATTTCCGATAAAGGGGAAAAAAACCTAAAAAGCATATTACTTTTTTGGGAAATAATTCATAATATTTTTACAAAGAAGTTTAAAATGATGTAAGCATTCCAATACAAAAAAAGAAACTTTTTTTCTGGAATATATTCTTTTACAGCAAATTTGATTGCTTTGTGGCTTTGGAAATAATTCAGATAGGTAATTTACGCCCATTAAAAGTAGAATTGCAGATCAATTACAATACTTTGAAAACGCTGTCATACTTCGCAATAAATGAAATGATCAAAAGTCTTTTTTTAATGCACTTTATAAAAAAATAATCATTTTAACGTTGCAAATAATTGTTATTTTAATTACTATTAATTATTATTTTAACCTTGTAAATACTATAATCAAAAATTTTTAGTTTTACTTTTAAGTGCCTTGCTCTTTAACAAAACGTCATTTTTTCTACGTTTTAATCTTATAATGGAACCTACAATATCTTATCCATTAAATCTCATCTAAATTTAAAGTTTTTAATTCTTGTTTTATTATTAAGTGAATTGCCTTATTTATCCATGGAAACGAAATTAAAAAAGATGTACAAGAGTATTTTCATTACAATTTGATCTGAAGTCCTCAATTGGTCTGCAATGAAAATAAAAGAAAGAAAATAAGAATATGAAGAATTTTAAGACATTCTCTCAAAAGGGACGTTGGATATTAAAGAATTTAAAATACGTACAATTTCTATTATTCTAATAACCTATAATCCATATTGCGACTAAATAAATTTGCTTATTTTTTCCTAGAACTAAAATAAAAAAAGGTATATTTTCATGACAAGTTGATCTGAAGTCCTCAATTGATCTGCAATGAAAATGAAAGAAAGAAAATAAGAATATGATGAATTTTAAAACCTTCTCTCGAAAAAGATGCTAGGTATTAAAGAATTTAAAACGCACACAATTTCTATTCTTTTAATAACCTCTAATCCAAATTCTTGTCATATGACTAAATAAATTTGCGTATTTTTACCATGCACAAAAACCAAAAAAAGTCATATTTTTATGACAAGTTGATGTGGAGTTCTCGAAAGGAAAACCCATAGTGTGGAAAGAAAGAAAGAGAAAAAGTATTTGACTAAGAGAGAGGTAAATCTTTAGAATAAGAATGCAATAGTAGTAGTAAGGCCGCCAGAGAGTTGGATGGTGATTATAGTACCGCAGGCATTGTAAAGGGTGAACATGTGGAAGCCATTATAAGACGGCTAAAAAGCAAGTGGCTCAACGTGGAAACAGCTGCTACTAATATCCAAGTGCTGGTCGGTTTGGCTTGCACTTCGGAAAGAGACGACAGCTGTTTCTATTCGATGGGTTTGCCAGAAATATTCTCTTTATGAATCTTTTGGCGAGAGTCTTTACTGATTACTTAAATAATAAATTTAAATTACAGTAATATAATAAAACTATATATCAGATATTTTTCTTTTCGTAGTAGATATCTATATGTGTTTTAATGTTGAACTTGTCTCAGACTTTCCCCTAGGCAAATCAAGCTTCTATTTAGCTATATTATCCTGTAAAATAATAGGTATTCCTGAAAAATTTACGGTTGAATACCGTTAATGCTGGTGCTCGTAATTTTACTGTAAATTTGATGTTTAACGTTAAAAAAAATTTTGTGGTCGAATAAAACTTGTATTGTATTGTAAAACTGAAGTCTTAGTCATTTAGCCAGGGGATAAGAACCTGGAGGACCTGAATAACAAGCTCGTGCAATTACCCCTTTAACTATCCCTTTACACAGAATGAATGGTTCTAAAAACTGACACAGTGTGTTAAAAAAAAGTGGTCGTGACGTCATAGTAGATTAGAAGATCCTAATTATGGCCCTCTATGGACATTGCTTTGAACTGTATTTTTCCTGTGAAAGTTAAATATTATAGCTGAGACTAAAGTTTACTATAATCTTACTATAATCACACTGCCACAAACCCGTTCATAGGGTGGGCCACATTCACACATCACACACAACAGAGGACAACACAAGAGAGACAAGCATCCATGCCCAGAGCGGGATTCGAACCCGCTGGCATTGGCTTCGCAGACAGGCGCGCTAACCGCTCGGCCACCGGGCCGGCAGTTTTAGAAATCTAGCTTGTGGTAGAAAAAAAAAACGCTGTTTTGGGAAAATGCTATTTAAAGTTTTGGAAAACTATACCATGCATGTGGGCATAAATTTGAAATCTATATTCCTTCTCCTTTATATAAGTGTCAGATTCTAAATATTAAGAATCAGGGGGGAAAAAGCACCGGAAAAAAGCACCAGAAAAAAGCACCAGAAAAAAGCACTGCAAGAAAACTTCCGGTAAAAAAAGCACCTCATAAATCATTATAGATTGAACGTTCGTATCATTTGTCCCGTTGAACCCGAGTTGAATATAATTAAATAATATTCGAAGTAAATTAGATATTAAGTAATTAATGAATTTAAAAAAATTTGAATGAGAGAAGCTTTTAATACTTTATATATTTTAATGCAATTATATATCATTATAAATGATGCATTTACATTATTATAAATGATGCATTTAATAATTTTTTTTTTAAAAAATAACTGGTTTAAAAAATATTGTTTGTAGATCATTATTGTTTCACGATACGATAAATGTAATTATTTAAATTTAGAATAATTTCAGAATTGCTTAAGAGTTCTTCTAAATTTTTCTTGTCTAATGAAAGTTTTTCAGTATTTATTTAAATTAACTCCTATTTAATTAGTTTTTAAAGGAATATCTAATTTCGTTCGAATAAACATCTAATTGCATTAAATTTTAACCCGACGGCCTACATTGAATAGAGTTGCTAATTTCATATAATGAGATGCTTTCTTCGGGGTTTTTTTTCAGGTACTTTTCTTCGGAGCTTTTATCCGGTGCTCTTTTTCGGGGGTTTTATGCTTTTTTTTTTCTCTTTCCTCTGCCTACCACACCTGCCTACTACATTTTATACGGCAATTAAAAAAATTGAAAAAATTACGCTTTTTTAAAATTAAAGCCTTATTTTAGAGTCTAAGAAAAATTTATAGGTCACATTTAAACAACAAACACGTCATCTATAATTTTCAATAATTCAAATAGTGCTCGAATTAACTAAAATGAGAAACAAATTAAAAGGAATAAATCCTAACAATTATCAAACTGATAGTAATAAAATGTTAAAATGAACGATAGTTTACAATGCTTTAAGTGCATCACATTAGCAGATTAGCATCAAAGGCATTCTATGTTCACTGTTTTATTACAAATCAAAACTTAGATTAACCAGCTTTTTGCAATGTGAGGTTAAAATATATTTTTTAAACTTGCTTCTTTAGTGCTATCAAGTATATTATATTTACTTAATTCTTTAATGCTGTCAAGTTAAAGCCTTATGTTTTTTAGCTTCTAGGATGTAAGCAAACTGTTTCTACAGTGCTGGAAAGTGGAGTTGCATCTGTTCATTACATTCTCAAATGCTACCAAGTTAAAGTAAGCATATCGCTATCATTATTTAAATTCTTTACCAAATTAAATAACTAATGTTCTCTAGTTTCTACAACGAGGTAAGTTTAATGCTGAATCCACTGTAATAGCAAATCAAGTTGTGTGTGTTCACCAGATTCTTCAACTCCACCAAGTTGCATATGCTCACTAACCTCTACAATGTTGCTACTTTAACACATGGATCAATAAGTCCCGAGACTAACAATGAAAACAACATTTTTTTTGCAAAATTTTTTTTTATTCATCAACATAATCACCTTTTAGGGTGATACAATCGTTCCAACGCTTTTCCAATTTTTCAATACCATGTTTATAAAAAAAATTATCTTTCGCTTCAAAATAAGCTTCAGTTTCAGCGATGACCTCCTCATTTGAGCCAAATCTTTTTCCCTGGAGCACTTTTTTAAGATCAGCAAAGAGCCAGTAGTCACTGGGGGCTAAATCTGGCGAGTATGGGGGGTGGGGAAGCAGATCAAAGCCCAATTCGTTCAATTTTGCCATTGTTTTCATCGACTTGTGGCAGGGTGCATTGTCTTGGTGAAAAAGGATTTTTTTTCTCTGCATGTGCGGTCGTTTTTTTGCGATTTCCTCCTTCAAACGCACCAGCAAGTCAATATAATAATCACTGTTGATCGATTTACCTTTTTCGAGGTAGTCAATGAAAATCACGCCATGCGTATCCCAAAAAACTGACGCCATGACTTTGCCAGCTGACTGCTGCGTTTTCGGACGGCTTTCGCCAGCTGTGCGCCACTCAGATGACTGCCGCTTCGACTCTGGAGTGTAGTGATGTAACCATGTTTCGTCCATGGTCACGTAACGACGCAAGAAATCTTTTTTGTTGCGTGTAAATAGCGATAAACAGCTTTCTGAATCATCGACTCGTTGCTGTTTTTGTTCCATCGAAAGCAATCGCGGCACCCACTTGGAAAAAACCTTTTTCATGCTCAATTTTTCATGAAGGATAGTAAATACACTTCCATATGATATCTGTGTCATCTCAGCAATCTCACGGAGCTTCACTTTACGATCTTTCATTATAATTTTTGTCACTTCACTCACATTTTCCGGTGTAACGGCTTCCACAGGTCTACCCGAGCGTTCCGCGTCATTTGTGTCGGTACGACCACGTTTAAACTCGGCAAACCACCGACAAATCGTTGCTTTTGATGGACAAGAGTCCGGGTAACATTTGTCAATCCATTGTTTCGCTTGCACGGTGTTTTTACCCATTAAAAAACAATGTTTTATCAGAACACGAAACTCTGTTTTTTCCATTTTTTAAACAAACTACAAAACGACTTTACTCCAACCTCGATAACTCAGCTGTTTCTGGTCCGATCGACTTAAAATTTTGACACGTTTCAAGCAAAGGTTAGTACTCTAGAAAGACCTGGTTACTGGTTTACTACGAGAGCCATCTCTGGGTTAGTCTCGGAACTTATTGATCCATGTGTTATATGTTCAATGTCAACTTCGTCAATCTTTTCAAGTTAAGTCGACGCAAAGGTAGAGTGCGTAAAAATTTATCACACCATTCAAAATTTGTTTTAATTGAAAAATAAATGAAACTGGAACTGGTGTTAAGCAAATATAAAAGTGAAACTCTGATATATTAGCAACATATCATCCTTGCAAATTTTATTCTTGTATAAAAAATGACAATAATTCAAAGAAAATAGAGAGAAAAAATTATTTTTGCAAACATTTTTATCTTTTTCATATGAGACAATTTGGGGTGAGTAAGGCAGCTACTGCTGTATTCATTTATTGATTATACATGTAAATATTTTTTAAAGTTTCTTAACTTCTACGATGACTGATTAAACATGTAAAACTCAAACTGATGTTCTTATACAAAGAAATTGAGCTTTATAGCATTTTTTTCCAGTGTGAAAATATGGTGAAAAAATTTATCCAAACATATAAATTGCGGTTAATTAAAACTTAATTTTTATCTAAAAATGTTAAGAGACATCTCACAAACATGGTCAGGAGAAATTTTTCTTAGATAACGAGCCACTAACTTTTGCATGTAGTAGAATATCTTTCAAATAGTTAAACAGTTAATTAATTAATTAGTACGTATATTTTTTATGTATTTTCGATAAAAGAAAACTTTAATTAACAAGTAATTGGATACCTGTAACTGGAGAAGAAATGAAGTGAATACACCTTGTAATTTAAAATAGATTTAATTGGATACCTCTGGGCAACGTCACGCGTGTGTGGCGAACCTGATTGGCTTCTGAATCGACAAATGTCTCGATTTAGATACAATGACGTCACTAGCAGGTATCCAATTGTACACAAACAATTATATTTAATATAATTTTTTTAAATTTTTCGATTTTTTTTTTGTTGATAACTTTTGACAATTAAAATTATCGCGAAAAAGGCCTTAGAAAAAATAATATAATGACGATTAATTGCAAAAAAGAGAAAACTGTGATCGCTAGTTACCAATTGGTACTTTTTTTCTAGATAGAGTTTTATTAACGCCACAATATTTCAAGACATATGTTGCAATAAGTGCATCAATTTATGTTTATCCTCTATTGAGATACCTACAAGTGACGTAGTATGGGTATCTCGATCCTGATTGGTTGCTGCAACGTGGCGTTTGATTACGTTAGCAACTGTTCTTACCATTCAATTTCGAGTAAACCAAATTCATCAAGTATCAATTCTCTTAAGTGACAAGTTCTATATTCTTACACAAAGATTCTATCACTAAGATTTCAATTCTTTGGCTTACTTCACGCAAAGACCGGCACGAAGCCATGTAGAACATAAACAAACTAATTATGAATCGAAGTTGCCAGACACACAAAACAAAAATATATCACGGTTACAATAAAATACATAAACAGATAGTAAATCTAAGTTAAGTGAAAAAACCTAGGAAGGACGTAAGAAAGCGAGGAAGAATTATATTTCAATAAATTCGATGCGTGATACAGAGCTGTTCACGCAGAGCAGGAAAAACTTAGTTCAACTTTAACGTGCTATTTTGCTTATAAACGATCAGCTGCCACTAACGTCATTGACCACATATGTAGGGTATCCATGATCTTCTTCTTGAAGTATAAGTACTCAATAAGAATGTATGGTTTTCAATTTCTGCAAATATACATTTCTTAAGACGTCACAAAATTCCTTGTCATTTTCTGGATTCATATCTAGATCGTCTCCAAGACAGTAATTATGAATAAGTCAATCACGAAAAGAACATAAAGCTACCTTTAACTTAATATAAGATAAAAAAAAAACATAAAAAATGCACACTGGTTAAAATAAAAACAAAAAAATTAAGTCTATAAAACAACCAACTCCAAAAAGTTCCAAAATTATCGTCTGTTTTTTTTTCTTTCCTATTTGATCTTGTTGTGCTGCTATTTTATTAATGCTTATGTTAACCTGATTCTTTATCACTCTTACGTCTCTTTATGTTTGTTTATGACGTTAAAGTTAAACTAGTCGCAAAATGTGAGGGCATAAAAGATCTAGAACAACATCCATTTTCCCACTCGCTAATAATTGATTTCATGGGAAAATGAGAATTCCTTTTTAACATTCATTTCTTCATCTTCGTTATCGACTCGAATACAAAGACGGGATAATGTCTGCTTTAGAACCTTTTTCCATTCTGCTCTCTTCGTCACATAACATTCTTTTACTTATTAGTATTTCCTGTAAGTTGCTTAAAATTTGAAAATGATTATAAACATAGGTAAAGCATGAATAGCATTATTTAAAAATGTATTGCAGATTTTGAATCCCCTTTGGCTTGCTGATCGATAAATTTTTTCAGTTCAATTTACATTTCATTGTTTTCTGCTAAATATGAGAAAAATTCAACCATTAAATTCTTCTAGTTTAAACTTATTTTAGTAAAAAATGAAATAGCAATAAAATTTTTGACCGTTTTTAAGCATTTCTACTAATATAGATAATATTAAGTGTCATAAATATTTATGTGAGTTTTTACACAACATAGTTCAATAGTACGTAATACTTGTTTGAGTTTTTAGAATCTACTACTTATAATCTTGTAATTTAGTTTTTTTTTACTTTTTGAGCCAGTTTCTGAGCTTCCCTTCAAGTAATTGTTCAAAACAACCTGAACATTTAGTTAAGAAGTTAATTCTCTCTAATTATAAAAAGTTAACGCTTCTAATCATTTAAATAGAGTTCTTATTACTTTTATAAGTAGCTCAGGTTTAGATTCTGGCTATGCGAGTTGGAACCATTTCTAGTTTAAGTTTACAATGACTAGGACATCAGCAACACTAGGAAGAACCTAGAAGTCATATTGCGATTCTCTTTTAATATCTAATTTTTTAGAGCAATCTTGATTAAAAATTTTGGCATGCCTTGCTTAATAGTGAAAATGTCAACCTAAAAGTTAGACATTAGTCAATAGAATTACTTCTTTGGTTTTGAAGTATTTCTTTTATCAGAAATTCTGTCTTGGTTAGTAGTGTAGTTACCTTCCCTTTGTGATATGGCGAAATAGAATTCTTACCTTGGTTCAAAATTTTCATTGATTAGAAGTCCTCCCTAGGTTAGCAGTGCAATTGTATTCCTTTGAACAAAATGTTATGTATTGACCAATAGAATTTCTATCTTGGTTTGAAGTCTTATCTTGATTAGAAGTCCTCTCTTGTATAGCAATGCGATTGCCTAACTCAAATGAAAAATTGTACTTTGACCAATCGAAAGTCATACTTTAATTAGAAGTATTGTTTCGATTAGTAGTGTAATTGCTTACCTTAGTAAAAAGTTGTATTTTGATCAATAGAATTTAAACCTTGGATAGAAGTCCTGCTTTAATTAGAAGCCCTCTCTTAATTTGCTGTGTAATTGCCTTCCTTAGTAAAAAGTTATACTTTGGCCAATATAATTTGTACCTCGTCTAGAACCTTGATCTTAACTTATTTGAAACCTAACCCTGATTAAAAATTCGGTCTTAATTTGAAAAGTTAGTACCTGTCTAAATAAAAACTCCGATGTTGGTCAGTTGAATTTTTACATTGGTTAGTTCATCCAAGAAACACAACTACATGAGAATAGTTAAAAATAATTTTTCATTTTTCATAAATAAGTGAGACTTTTCTATGCTAATAAAGATTATATAATATCACCGAAAGGCCACATTAATATTTTAGCTTGAAACAATTTTATATTAAAGTATGTGACGCATAGTTCCTATCGCTTTTAAATATCTATTTACACTTAACCTTCCAACATGAATATTTTTGTTATTCAATTTTTATGTAAAATTCATTCACTTATGTACAGTTCATTCATGAATAAATTTTTATGTACAATTATTTATATTACGTTATAAATACAGATTTCGTATTTTGAAGAAAAAATTTAATTTAATAATGATTTTTTAAAATAAATATTGGCGATGTTGAGTGTCTTTCAATGGAGAATAAAAGGAAAATTCGCCAAAAGCAACCCTATCGCCTTTTTGGTCACGGGCGAGCTTTGCGGTGCAGTGAAGGTATTGCCCCGAAAAATGTTGGCACGCGCCAAGCTGCTGGGGGGTAGAGAGGGCGTCAACAAAGTTTGGCTGGAGGCAGAGCGGGCTGATGATGTTTAGCCATGCATGCCTTGCCCCTTTACTCCTATCACATGTAGAAACGAAAAAGAAAAACGAAACTGCTGATATTTCTCGAGGATCTTTTTTTTTTTCTTCTTGCATCCCCGCGGAGACGTTTACGCAGAGCATTTTGATGACAAGTTAAAAGGTTGTGAATGACTTGAAGGAAAGGAGGTAAGAGAGCGATTCGAGTATTTCTTTTGAGGAAGAGAAAAGCTCCAGAAGTGACTCACTTTCCATTTACAAGTAGAGTAGACAAAAAGTTTTAAAGAAACATTTATTTAACTGCTTCAATAAACAAATATTTTAATCATTGTTTTTTTTTTTATCTCAATATACATAAATTCTGCTATATATGAGAGAAATTAGATAAAACTAAAATTTTCGGGTCCGAACGACCATGTATAGCTTAATAATGACCTTTCTGAAATGTATGTGTGCTCCAGAAATAAGAAGAAAGTTCCAGAAATGACTCACTTTCCATTTGCAAGTAGAGTAGACAAAAAGTTTTAGAAAACATTTATTCAAATGCTTCAATAAACAAATATTTTAGTCATTGTTTTTGTCTCCACATACGAAAATACTGTTATAAATGAGACAGATTAGATAAGACTAATACTTTCCTGCCCAAACTACAATTAATAACCTCGTAATGAGTTTTGTAAAATGTATACAAGGACACTAAAAATGAGAAGAAAATTCCGAAAATGGCTCACTTTCCATTTGCAAGTAGAGTAGGAAAAATATTTCAGGAAACGTATATTCAAATGCTTTTTTAAACAAATATTTCAGTCATTGTTTTTGTCTCCACATACGAAAATACTGTTATAAATGAGAAAAATTAGATAAAACTAAAATTTTTCTGTCCAAACTACAATTAATAACCTCGTAATGAGTCTTATAAAATATATACAAGGACACTAAAAATGAGAAGAAAATTCCGAAAATGGCTCACTTTCCATTTGCAAGTAGAGTAGGAAAAATATTTCAGGAAACGTATATTCAAATGCTTTTTTAAACAAATATTTCAGTCATTGTTTTTGTCGCCACATACAAAAATACTGTTATAAATGAGAAAAATTCGATAAAACTAAAATTTTTCTGTCCAAACTACAATTAATAACCTGGTAAAGATTTCTGTAAAATATATACAAGGACATTAAAAATGAGAAGGAAATTCCGAAAATGACTCACTTTCCATTTGCAAGAAGAGTAGGAAAAATATTTTAGAAAACATATATTCTAATGCTTTTTTAAACAAATATTTCAGTCATTGTTTTTGTCTCCACATACAAAAATACTGCTATAAATGAGAGAAATTAGATAAAACTAAAAATTTTCCTGTCCGAACTACAATTAATAACCTGGTAAAGAGTTCTGTAAAATATATACAAGGACATTAAAAATGAGAAGGAAATTCCGAAAATGACTCACTTGCAAGGAAAATGACACATTCTTCATTTGCAAGAAGAGTAGGAAAAATATTTTAGAAAACATATATTCTAATGCTTCTTTAAACAAATATATCAGTCATTGTTTTTGTCTCTAACGTACATAAATAATGCAATAATTGAGAGAAATTAGATAAAACTTAAATTTTTGCTTTCCAACAGCAATGTATTACTTTATAATGACTTTTTAAATATATATAAGGACACCAGAAATGAGAAGAAAGTTCCGAAAATGACTCACCTTCCGTTTGCAAATAGAGTGGAAAAAATGTTTTAGAAAACATTTATTCAAATGCTTCTTTAAACAAATATATCAGTCATTGTTTTTGTCTCTAACGTACATAAATAATGCTATAAATGTGAGAAATTAAATAAAACTTAAATCTTCCTGTCCAAATGATAGCTTTTATAAAATATATGTATACAATGTATAGCTTTTATAAAATATATATGTGATCCAAAAATGAGAAAAAAGTTCCAGAAGTGACATTTTTTAATTTGTAAGTTTTGAGTTGTAGAAAAAAATATGCATTTTAAAATATAATATAAGTTATTCTAATAAGATATTCCACTTTTTTAGAATGTCGAACTCTAATTATAATATTCTTCAACTTGGAATACAATCATAAATTTTTTTAATATTAGAAAGTCTAGATATTGTATTTTTCCTAATCATTAAATTGCATTTCATTTTTGACTTATCCATAAATACTGTGAAAGAAAATTTGCTACATTGAATAAGAATTGCCTTAATTGTTTTCAAATAAAAATGACTTGAACATATTTCAAAACAGGTGAAAAAGAAAACGTTAAATTGAGATGCAATGCTTTAATGAAATTTGCATCAAATTTCACTTTTGAGTTTTACATTTAAAAACTACTCTGCGCACAAACCTTGAGAAACTTTCAACTCAAACCCGAGAAATTTCGCAATCTTTCTTTCCAATTTCAGATAGAAGTTAATTTGAGTAACACGTTGTGCCCGCACATCCATTTTTAAACTTGATCGAAAACACACGCAAGGGCATTTCTTTGAAGCTTAACGCGCGATTTCACCGAAACAGGTGCAACATCTCTTTGCAGCAGCAGTTTTCATTTTAGAAGCGATGTTTAAAGGCAGGTGTATTCTTTTAAAAACATCTTAGTGTGAGGCCGAGAACACGTGTTTCCGCATTTTCTGTGGAATTAGAAGGATGTTTAATTGAGTTATTATTTAATTTTTGAAGATCACGTGTTTCAAAATGTATTCTTTTCTCCTTTCATTGGTTTGTTGTTGGCAGGGAACGAAAACTAATAACTATTTAAAATTAAAAAATCAGATGTAGTAAAAATTATTTCTTCATGATAAATAGGCTTAACTATATCTCATTTAGCCATTTTTTCATATTTCTTTTTTCCACAAGAAACTTTCTTTTGTACCAAAAAGTTCAAGTTCAATATCAGACTGGCAGGTTTTCAAATATTTATAACAGGGAAACAGTTAAGATCAAAGAAATAATTTTTGTAGCAAATCCATGTGCCGAGACGTAAATGCTTCCTCTAAGAGGTCTTGTTTGTAATTTTTTCGGCTGTTTTTTTTTCAATAGATGCTCCTGTATATTGTACAGTGCTAAAACAACGGACCATCCTGAATAACTTTTGATCGAAAGATCCGATCTTCACGTTCTAGGTCCGAGTATTAAGGGTCCGAGAGGATGTCTCTAATATGCTAATTAATTATAAACGATGTTTTAAGTTATGAAATCAGATCAGACACAGAAACTTTCTTTCTCCGAATTAGCATATTTGGAAAAAGCATTCGCATATTTTGATAGACTCGGATTTCAGATACCCGAAATACAGTAGTTTGGTCAAGAGAACGGTCTAAAGCTTGAGACCCCTCACTGTTAAATTTTCTTTCTTCACCGCTAGCCATAGTTCAAAAACTTTTTAAGTGAATTGAAATTTTTTTTCACACAATTATGAAATTCGTTTATCCAAAAATAACTTTTAGTAAATATTGTGATTTTTTATTATTTTATTTAACAATAGTCGAAAAATTTTGAATTGTAAGGTATATAATTTTTACATAATTTATTTTAATATAAATTTACATTGTAGAATGCAAAAATCGAGCAAAATCAATCAATAGTTTGTAAAAAATCAAAGTGTTGTTAAAAAAAAAATATTTTTTTCAAATTCGATTTTTTTAAAATTTGTTTTTTTTTTAAAAACTATTCGACCAATTTCGTCCTTTTGTATTTTGCCATGTAAAATTAACTTTTTTAAAATGATGCAAAAATGCATACCTTACCATTAATTTTTTTTTCTATTATTAAGTAGAATAATAATTATTTACAAAAAGTTATATTTTGCATGGAATTGTTTTTAGATAAATGAATTTTATAAAATAGTGCATGATCTTTTTAATTTGTTTAAAATCCCTTCTTGAAATAGTAGAAAATGCAGCTTTAAGTCTATAATCAAAATATCCAATATTTAAATACATCTGGTGCAAGGATTAATCCACCAATCAACTTTAAACATTAATCTAAACTTTCAACCTGCGAAAGAGATGTTTCACAAAAGAAATTTAGAAGAAGGATGAAAAACTTTGAAGAATCTTTGAGAATATTCTTTGAGTAAATCTGTATACAACTTAAAAATCTTTTGTATAAAACATTCTTTCACTAAAAGGAACAGCAAAAAATCTGTAAAAAATCGTATTTGTTCAAAAATTTTTTTATCTTAGCTGTCATGAAAATTTTAATCTTTATTTAAGGAAATAATCCAAACCTAAAATGCTTTCATAAGTACAAATTATTTCTAAGTGTAATAATTATTTTAAACAAAACTAGTAAAAATTAATTACATTTTCTTACAAAAGTTGAGTTTCAAACCATAAGATTAATAACAAAAATGCCTTTATTAATAAAGGAACAAAAATAGCGACTACCATTTGTGGTAAACACATCAGCCTCAGTTGTTTTCTTGAAGTAGAAAATGCAGCCTTTGGTCTACAATAAAAATATCCAATATTTAAATACCGTGTATCTGGCACTGGGACTATTCTACCAATCATCTTTCAGCGTTAATCTAAACACTCAACCTGTGAAAATAGATGTTTCACTAAAGAGGAAAGCTCAGGGGGAAAAGCGTTCGCCTTCAAGTGAAGTGAACCGGGTTCGAATCCCAGCAATGGCTGGTCGATATGAATTCCTCACCCTGATCGCACCGACCACAGTGCTGACGTAAAATCCCCATTGGTAGATGGACGTATGGGATAGAGTCCCCTTGCAGTCAAGCTTACAGTGTGAGGTTCTCGTGGTCTTCCTCTCCATGTAACGCAAATGCGGGTTAGTTTCATCAAAAGTCCTCCACGAAGTCAAATCCCCCCCTTCCAATATTTGATCCGTGAGTTCCCTTGTCATCTGGATTGGGTTAAAAATTACAAGGTTACGGAGTTGAACATTAGTAATTATAAGCCCAAAATTGGCTCATCTGTTAAAAGACGATTATAAAATAAATTAAAGACGAAAAGTTTGAACAAATATCCACTCTAAGTAAATGTATAAACAGCTTGAAATCATTTGCAAAATAACTTGTTTCGCTCAGTTTTCAATTTTTCTAGAAGTGGAAAATACAGCTTTTAATCTATAATAAAAATATCCAAAATTTAAATATTGTATATCTGGTGCTAGAACTAACCTATCACTCAACCTTCAATGTTAACCTAAACATTTAACCTTCAGCGTTAACCTAAACACTCAACCTGAGAAGTAAATGCTTCACTAAAGAAATTTACATAGATCTAACATTTGCAAAATAATTTATTTTCTTAAACAAGAGCGAAAAAGAATCCATAAAAAATTGTATACGTTCTAAAAATATTTAATATCGTAAATGTCTTAAAAAAATTTATCTCTTTTCAAGGAAATAATCCTGACCTAAAGTATTTTCCCCTAGTGTGGATTGTTTCTTAATGTAATAATTATTTCAAACAAAACTAGTAAAAATGAATTACATTTTCTTACAAAAGATGAATTTCAAACCATAAGATTAATAACTAAAATGTTTTCATTAATAAAGGAGAACAAAAATAGTGACTATCATTTGTGGTAAACACATCAGCCTCAATTCTTTTCTTGAAGTAGAAAATGTAGCCTTAGGTCTATAATCAAAATATCCAATATTTAAATACCGTGTATCTGGCGCTAGGATTAACCTACCAATCAACCTTCAACGTTAACCTAAACACTCAACCTGTGAAAGAGATGTTTCACTAAAGAGATTTACAACACGGACGAAAAGTTTTGAAGAATCTTAAAAGGTATAAGTTGGGTGTGGAAGAGGGGAGAGCATCCTAAGAGATTAGCGATTACAGGTGTTCTTTCTCCCAGGGGCGCACCCAGTGGGGCATTATTTCGCTCCATTAGGGGCAGGGGCGCCACTGGCTACATGATTGATACATTCATTTACATCTGTCAACGCGCAGCCTGTGTTTCGTTTTCGCCATTTGAGCCTGAGCAAATGTGCGGTTGCCCTATTGCTATCGAACTCTTTCGTTTGGCGATAAAAAATTATTGAGATGGTGCCAAGGAATGATGCCATAGAATTAAATGTAGAAAAATATTCTATATTCAAGGAAAGTTAATATTTTTAGTGGTGTAAACTATGGAAATATGACTAATAGTCATACTGTTTCATTAATTGAACATTTTGCTATTAAACATGTTTCTAAATTTGCATAAAATGAATTGATACGCATTTTTCTTACGACTAGAATTAACTTTATCTAATGTTAGGTACAATTAAATGTTAGTTAAAACTGTAGTTTTAAGTAATTATTAAGAAAGTTTCATCAAAAAATAATATAAGAGAATAACTCTGTTTGAGTGGAAGGTAATTGTCCCAGTTTTATAAAAATCTTTCTAGATATTAATATAGATTAGTACAAAATTGCACAGTGCAGATGACTATACACACATGAATAATTTTCATTTCTTTTTCTTCTTTTCCTTTTCTTTCCTTATTTTTTCCCCATCATTCTTTTCAATTTTCTTAATTTTATAACTATGCGCAACAAAACATACGCAATTGCAATTTACTCAAAATTGTTCTTAAGGCACATTTATAATTCTTTAAAAAAAAGAAAAAATTCTAATTAAATTTGATTGTTGCGAATTCAAACTACGTTTTATTTCAGGAACAATTCAAGCGAAGTATATAAGGAAGAGCAAATGATAAAACTAAATAGAAACCACATAAGCGATTTATTTATTTAATTTTTTATTTATTATTTTTTGTGATTTTGAATCTTTTGAATCCTTTTCCTCTTGTTAGTATATAATCGCAGCTATATACTAACAAGATATAACTATATAATCGCAATATCAACAACCCTTGGACGGGATAGCCTGGTCAGTAGGGCACTGGACCCATGTCCGAGAGTTCGTGTGATGAGGTGACTGATGCTCATTAACTCTGTCGAGTCGTAATAAAAAAACTCTGTCGAGTTTCCAATAAAAAATTTTTTTTATTGCTTACACCCTCCTACCTGTCAGCATAAGTAAACAAATAACGAGACTCTCTTTCCCCTTTTAGGTAAATTTATAAATACTTCCAATACTTAGAGCTATTGTTAATTTTTAAACTATAAATAATACTATTTCCTAGTTCAACTTCAAGTTTTATTTTGTTTTTCCATTTGAAACCATAAGATTTCGAAACTTGAAATTATGAAGACTTTTTACTAGAATTTATAGAGAAATATATATAAGGAATGCGTGCGTAAAGAAAAAAAAATCAACTATTAGTTAAAATTTCACCGGCAGTGAAAGTAGATAAAACAAATATTTTGGCTCATCTACTGCCCATTGAAATGCAACTGCAGAGTTGAAAACGACATTTTTGTTAATATTTCAAAAATTAATTTTTTTTTAAAATCCAATTTGTTTGAAAATTATTTCAATTTTAAGCATTATTTTTTCGTGATTTTTTTTCAACTTTTCTTTTACCTTAAATAATGATATGTTTAAACATTGTTGTAGAAAAATGTATTTCTCTCGAGATTTTCCTTTTGTTCGCTCACACTTTGTCTCAAAAAAAATAAAAAATAAAAAAAAAAAACGAGAAAGAAATCCGGATATAAATTCTGACATAATTTCCTGACATAAATCAAAGCATTTGTATGGAAAATTTTGAAAAAGTGAGAGTCTAAGAGCGATAAAAACATAAGATTATCGTTATAGATTGTTAACCAGTAAAATTACTCATTTATTACTTCGTATTGTGTCATATATTTTATACTAAGTTGAATTTTTTTCAAGTAGAGTTGATTTGTTTTTAAATTCAGTACGATTCGCGTGTACGAAATTAATCCGTAACGATTAACATGTTCCTTTTCCTTTTATTTTATGTTAAAACCGATGGTATACAGTTTACCAAATTCTGATTTCACGACTAACAATGTTAATCTCCGTTGCTTTGTAATTTTGAATCCAACCCAGAAAACAAGAAAACTCCTGTGTCTAAGCATTGGACGAAACTAGTCTTCATAGAGGACTTTTTGATTAAACTTATCTGCATTTTCGTTACATGGAGAGGAAACCACAAAAACCTCCCCTGTGAGCCTGAAGGCTATATAGCGCACTATTCGCCTACAACCGGGGATGTTTTGCGTCAGCACGTGGTCGGAGCGAAACGGGTGCTCTTATAATTATAATACATCTCATAAACAGAATTATATTTTTTTAAAAAAAGATTTGACTTTGAGGAAGAAAAAAGTATAAATGAATAAAAGGCCACCATGGGGATTGTAGAGTAACTGAAGGGAGGATCTTTCAATCCATTAAAAAAAAAAAAAATTAAAGATCAATCTTTTTTTTTATCTTATATAGTTTGAAGTATAGATGAATATTATTTTTTCCTTTTTATGATTGTAGGCTACTCTGTAAATTATGGTAACCAAATTAGGCGGGGTTTGCTAAAAATATCTTGTTGTCAAATCTTTTTTTTTCTTTTTTTGTTTTCCTGTAAATTTTCGACCAGTTGCTTTTATCTTGATTTATTTATTTATAATTTTACCTTGGTCCCAGTTGGGCTCAAAATTGGCCCAATAAAGGTCCTCTAAAAATGCATCGAAGAACCAATGTCCAGACTTTTTAATATTGGTTCTAGAATGGCTTTTAATAAATGGCAATAACAGTTCTATAAAATGCCGATATTGTTTGAAAAGTGTCTATAAAATATTGGGCGAAATGCACAATTCTATATAGGGCCAATATCGGAAAAATATAGGCCCTTTTCTTGTGAGCAACAGTAATGTTTCTGTACTTTAAAATTAACAAAATGTTATTTATTTTTCAATATTTCAGGTATCAAGCTAATACAATTAAACAATTAAATTAGTAGATAAAATCAATCGTCAATTTAATATAAAAAATTATAATACAGAAAATCAAACTGTTTAAAATATTATCTAACAGAATTCACAATGGGACTATGTTCATTATTGCTAATATCAATACAATATTGAAACATTTTGATGCGTGTTGTACCATAATATTACCATAAGTATTATTCCAATTAGTTGCTACTATCTTATTAGCTGTTATAATCTCGTACGAGCTGTAAATATGGCGTTATGTTGAAACTTGATTACACTATACTATAGAGGTGAAACTAGAAAGGAAACTTTAATTTGTCAACTTAATATACAAATTTGAGCAGCTTTATGGTACGATATTGTGGTTCAACTTAGAAGAGATTTTACTGTGATAGACTCAGCCACCGAACTCACACAGTCGAGTTTGCTTATGGTTATCATCGAACTATTTATGGATTGGCTAGGTTATCATCGAACTGGCTATTTATGGATTGGCTTGGTTATCATCGAACAGGCTAAATATGGATTGGTTTGATTATCATCGAACTGGCTATTTATGGATTGGCTTGGTTATCATCGAACTGGCTATTTATGGATTGGCTTGGATATCATCGAACTGGCTATTTATGGATTAGCTTGGTTATCATCGAACAGGCTATTTATGGATTGGTTTGGTTATCATCGAACAGGCTATTTATGGATTGGCTTGGTTATAATCGAACAGGATGTTTATGGAGTGGCTTGATTATCATTGAACAGGCTATTTATGGAGTGATTTGATTATCATCGAACAAAATCAAGATTCCCAGATTCTTAGAGAAGGATTTTCTTGAATGGTTTGTTAGAGCAATCCTCATCGAAATGAATGAAGAAGGGAGAGTTTAGCAAAGCCCCCTAGTAAACCAACATGACATCCGACATGACAATATATGATCTTCAACTACAGCAGACCGTTAAAAATAATTTAAAGACATTCTAGTAGTACTCTAAGCCAGTTCCAACCAACACAAGTATAAAATGGGTAGGGTGCAGTGCGCAAAAAGAAATAAAAATACTACCCTGAAGACCTCTTATTTTTTAATTGATCGGACTGTCAGATAATAAACTTAATTTTAATGGTTTGCAAATTTTTGTATCAATCTCAATATTTTAATTAATTAGAGCTAATAATCAGACACAAACACTTACCTTTTCTAAATAAACATTCCATTTTTTCCGTAGGATTTTGATTCTTAAAGCTCAAAATAGTGTGGATAGCTGCATTCTGAAAATACAATTCAAATAGATCGGTCAGAAACTCGGGCTTATAAATTCTAATTTCTTTTTTTGAGTATTTCACCATATAGAGAGATTTTTGAGTAAATTAAGAAATTTTTTCACGCTTTTATCAAAAACATGTTTTAATGTAGAAATATATATGTTTTTTGATAGTTAATTATCATTTTGCTTTAAATTTTCAGTTTTTGGGCAGAATTTTTTTTTTTATCATTTTAAACTTAATAACTAATTTTAAATGATGAAGTACAAGATTTAAACGAAATCAGCCTCGTAGTTCATGGAGAATGAAAGTTAAAAATATTACTCTTTTATTTTTCAACCCAAATTACGTTAAATTCAAAATGTTGTTCGACTGTTACTAATTAAAATAAGAGCCAATAGCTGAATGAATAAGACTTAAAATAGTGTGCAAATATTTTTAATTTTGCTTAAAAAGTTTATTTTTACTTGAAAATTAAGTTATAGTGAAGTTCATAAAAAGTGAAGTTAATATCAAAGGGCCCAAACTTTCGACCGCTCTCTTGACTAAATTTTCAAGACCCTGTTTTTCAAAATTCTGCCACCCTTAATATTTAAATTTAAAAAAAAACGAAAAATAAACAGAACACGTAGAAAAAAGGTGAGTTTAGTCAGACAAATGACGTTCTTGTGTTTGATTTCCTTACTTGACTAATAGCAAATACCAATTAATTATCCTATATAAAGTTAACCTTGTGTACCTTGTTGTGTTAGGATAGTTTTCTTTTTGTACGAGAAAATCCGATGATTAAAACAAAAGTTTTTCAAAAAGATATTTTCTTTGAGTATCCTACTAAACACGATGCAATTGATCACAAGCTAATTAACTAGATGATTTAAATAATGAACAATTTCAATGATCATTTATGATGGAAGACACTAACGAAACTGAAAGAATTTTGAACAATTAATGAAGGAATAAGCTCTTCTCGAGAAATGTATCATACATGTAAATAAATGAGTGTATGATTTGATAACAGAATAATAAATCTTGTTATGTTCATGTGGAAAGTTTATTATCTGTAGAACGTCCTTAAATTAAAAAATAAATGTAGAAAAAATTATGCACAACATTCTATTAGAAAATATAGCGGAATTAGAAAAAAATATGTGAGGACATTTTCGTTTTTTTAATATCTAATCACTAAAATTCGATGTCTCTCAATTATATCCGTAAGAAAATAGAATTGAAATTACTTGAAATGTAATAATTAAAGAAAAAATGCACATAGATTTTATAGCTTTAATTCTGTGAATGTATATGAATAATAAACCTTTTGCTATATTCAATAAAGTTGTGCTATATGAATTGAATTTTTAAACTAAGTTCCCATTTTTAACAATACATATTTAATTTAATTTAAATATTATCAGGACTTTTTTTGAAAAAGTATGGAGAATAACTTTATGATTGAGCTTCGATAAAACACCAATCAAAAAGTTTTGGAGAAGTGTTCTCTTATTGCCTGGTTTTAAATTGAAGTAAAAATCATGTTTTTAAGATATTTTGGAAGAAATTTCGGCTGTATATGTTTTTAATCTACCGAAGAGAAACTAACATTCTTAAAAATATTTAGATATTATTCCTATTATTCTTTAACATTTTGAAGCTATATAAATTGCATTGAAAAATATCATTAAAAATCCTAGTTCGCTGCAATAATTAACAAAATTTTGAAATTTGGTTTCAGAATTATATGTTTACTTCAGATCATTTATTACGAGCATCTTTTTACTTTTGGCGAAATCTTGGCGTTCAAGAATTTGGCGTGATAGAAAATTAACGTCGTATGGAAACACAGTAGAAAGGTGGCGCTGCTTTTAACTCATTCATCAATCTGAAGCAGCTGTCTCCTCACCCACCAATAAGCAAACAACTGATCGATAGGAGCATTGGGAGAACTAGCCGCTCAAAATAAATATAAGGAATTCTTTGCTTCGCTTCAAATCGCCGTCTCCAGAGATTCAAACCAATCAGAGAAACAAAGTATAAAAAATAATCTTTGAACAGCAATTTTTATTACTTTTTTACTATAATATTTCTTTTTTTTTCTTGTTTTCATCGATATCGGTTAAAAATTCATTCTTTTACCAAATGAAAAAGGGCCGAATCGAAATTTTATTTGATTCTCAATCACCAAGTAATGCATAAAACTTTTTTCCGATGGCACTTTTTTTCAGAAGTCCCATTTGTTCTTTAAAATAATTGTTGTTTTCTTCAATTTATTTGGAGAAGAAATATTGCTAGCATTTTGTTTATTTAAGAGCTTCAAATGCTTAGAACTTTAAAAAAAAATATTTCGATACATAACAATGAGTGGATACATAACTTAAATCCTTAGATGTGTCATAAATAATATTAAAAACAAATATTTATTTAGAACTGCTTATTTCATGTCCTTAAACTCAGTCTCTTGCTTCATAAATTAATTAGTAATTAGTTTCTACAAAAATTAATTTTTCCCTCTAGCTTTTACGTAATTTTTTTACCTAAATACACTGCCAAAATTTTTACAGAAATACAGTACACAAATCTGCATATAAATGCAATATTTTATAAAATGACATTGTTATAAGTTTCACGTAAAACTTCACTATACAAATCTGCACATGAGTGCACTGTTTTAAGTTTTATATATTTACGTAGCACAAATGTTTACTTAAATGCACTGCATGAAATTTTCCATTTGCAAATAAGATCTGCACATAAATCCACCTGTTTTACATAGTAATTACATTGCCCAAATTTTAACCTAATTGCACTGTCTAAAGTTTTGCATTATTGTAACACACAAATCTGCACATAAATGTACTGTACAAAATTTCATATAATAAGTTTTTACCTAAATTCACTGCGAACAATTTTCCCCAATTACAGTATACAGATCTGCACGCAAATCCATTGCTTTAATTTTTATATAATTATAGTCGAACCTCTATTTAACGAAGTTGCTAAATCGTTAGTTCGTTACATGGAAAGTTCGTTAAACAGAAAATCACCTTTTAAAATGCTTAAACACAAAACAGTTTTTAAACTCATAAACACTAGACATAATTAAAAAAAACGCAATGGACACACCTTTAGCTTGTAAATTAGTATCTACTATTTATTTTATAAATCTTAACCATAAAAGAAATCTGCATGGAAAACAAGAGTAGAGCAAAACATTATCCAGTGTTACACTATAACACTAGTGTTACATCACCAGTGTTACATACATTTTCGAATCATACGAAGAAACAAACATACGTTACATACGAAGAAATTTCCAAAATGTTCTTGGCTCTTCAAAAAAATTCGCAAAATAGAAAAATTCGCGAAATGGAAGTTCGTTAAATGGAAGTCCGACTGTATATTGTCCATAGTTTTACACCGTTAATATTTTTATATAATTGTATTACACAAATCTGCGCATAAATGCAATTCATTAAGTTTTATGAAATTATATTGTAAAAATATTTACTTAAATGCATTGACTAAAGTTTTGCAAAATTTCGGTACACATAACTCAGATACCTACACTACGGTACATACGAATTCACAGTCAGAAATTTTATGTAATTACATTAGACAAAATTTAACATTCATCCACAGCCTTAACGTTTATATAATTACATTGCAGAAATCTTTGCAGAAATGCATTGCAATAAGTTTTAGATAATTAAATTATACAAAATCTAGCTTAAGTGCCCTGAGTTTTACAGAATTATATTACACAAATGTTTGAATAAATGCTCTATCTGAAGATTTATGCAATCGTATTTCACAAAATCTAACGTAAATGTACTGCCTAAAAGTTTGGCATAATTACATAGCACAAATGTTTGAATAAATGCACTACCTAAAGATTTAACTAATTGCCTTATACAAAATTACATAATTACATTGCGCATTGCGCAATTTTTAAACAAATGCTCTACCTAAAGTTTCATATAATTACAGTACGCAAAATATATAAAAATAGAATTTATATTATACATACATTTTCACTAATTATATGTTATATAAACTTTTATTAGATTACATTCTTCTATTTCAAAAACAGTCAACATTTTTAATCAATTATTTGACAAAACAAGCAAAAACAAGCAAATAAAACAAGCAAAGCATTTGAGTAAAAAAAAGCCTATTTTTAAAAATATTAAAAGAATATATATTGAGTTAAGAGGTGCATTTAAATAAAGAAAAAATAAAAAAAATAACGAATAATAAAAAATAAATAAATAATCAATATTATCACGGAAGATTTTCAGCAAAGGGCTAACTAAGCAGATGCTTTTTTTTTTATTTCATGTTACAGCTGGATAATAGCATATTGATTTGAATTTTCCAGACTGTGCTTAGATCCTCATTAGCAGCAGCATAGACATACAAATATATACAGCTAGACCAGGTGACAGCAACACCTGTGAATAGTCTACTTCATTTCTTGTTCTACAGATACATTTAACTATATAATAAATGGACGAAAATAAGAACATTAAAAAACATTGTTTTGAATTTGCTTTTAAGAAAAACTATTCGCAGTCTTTTTATAAGTCATCCGTATTACAACAAAGCCAATTTTCGCATACATGTAAAATCAGTAAGTTTGCTGATAAATTGAGTAGTTAAAAAAAAATTTTTTTTGAATAAATTTGTTTATATAGGGCTTTTTGTATGTGTTTCTTCAACTATCATTGATATATATTTTTAGAAACCTTGAAAAATGAAATTTAAGGAAAAAGTTTTAAAAAAAAACAATATTTTAGCTAGCACGAAAAAAAACTAAAACAATATCGAAATGTAATGAATCGTCAATCAGAACTGAAAGCATTGAAACCCATTTGATTGTCGGAGGAAACAGATGTGATTTTAGAGGTGATTATTAGAAACACCAAGTGTCATTAAGCAATTAAACTGGTTTTGATGTTTTTCATGTCACCTTCCTCTAGTGTGATTTAAGAGATTTTGATGAAGTTTATGCTTCATCCCTGCTGAATTTTTTTTTGTATGAATATTAAATAATATACAATAATGTGTATACTTTTTTAATTCAGTTTTGGTATCGTTGAAGGACGGCGCATACGGAACACAGTGAATAATTTATTTTATACAATTCGCTTAATGTTTATTTTATTAAACAAGCTTTTTTCATTAACTCATTTAAATTCATTTATTAAAGTTGAATATGTACTTATGATTATTTTTATAAATTTGTTGTCATTATTTGTGAGAGTGGGATCTAATGTAGATAAATTAAAGAAGTTCATTCAATGTTCCATTGAAGGGCTTTTATTTTTACAGATTAGAAGTAAATATATTGCCAGTAAAACTACTTTTGCCTGAAATTTTCCTAAGAATTATTTTTTTCTCCATGTTAGACCTAAGTTAGCTTCAGTTTCGACAGATTAGCAGAACGTTTAGATTGCCTGACTGTGAAACTAGTGGTCATGAATTCGAAACCAACTCAGGGCATGGATCCTGTGGTGTGTGTATGTGACCTACTCAATGAATAGGCATCTGTGGTGCGGGTAATGTTTCTCACGGGTGCAAATATTGCTCAGGATCACAGGTGCTCACGTGGTAACGTTAAATGAACAATACTTCTGGCATCTTTCTTGGCGAGGAACGTAATAATTCAGTAACAGCCATTAGGGAAAAAAACGGTTGTTTATTGTAAGAAAATGCTTACCCAAATTTCACGAAACTCTTTTCATTTTTGACAAAACCGTTTCCTAGTAAATGTTCCGAAAAAACATTTCGTTAAATTGACGAAACAACTATCGTCACTTCCTTGAGGAAACGAATTCCATCAATACTTTATTTTATTTAATAACTGTCGTTGAACAGCAGACTCAATTATTTGGGTTCGCGACTACTAATGTTCAACTCCGTAGCCTTGTAATTTTAAACACAATCCAGAAGACAAGGGAACTCCAGGATCAAGTACTGGGAGAAATTTGCCTTACTGGAGGACTTTTTGATGGAATTAACCCGCATTTGCTTTACATGGAGAGGAAAACTACCTCCCACGGTTAGCCTGACGGCAAGGGGACTCTATCTCATGATCGGTCTACCACTGAGGATATTTTACGTCAGCATTGTGGTCGGTGCAATCTGGATGCGGAATTCATATCGATCCGCTATCGCTGGGACTCGAACCCGGTTCTCCTCATTAGATGGCGAACGCTCTGTCCCCTGAGCAATCACGACTCGAATTCCGTCAATAGTTACGAAATATTTCATCATTCTATTTTTCCCCCAAAAAACTAAAAAAAAAAAAAATCGAAAAAGAAGAAGCCTAATATATCTAACTTTACTATTAATCACTTTATAGTGGGCTATGTTATCTTAATAACACATGAAAGACAAACAGAACAGAGAAATAAATTGCACTCAGCCTGAAGCGGGATTCGAACCCGGGATCTTTCTGGTGCGAGGCAAACTCCTCGACCACCTCAACCACCAGTGCCACTTTATTTTTGACCGTCTAGCCTTCATGCTAGTTTCGTCATTCTAGTTTTAAAAAAATCTCCCACAATGCACTGAGACAAGGTTTTGAGATGAAGAAACACTTTTGTCATATATTCCGGAGTAACAAATCACATAATTTTGGTGTAAAATAATTCTCAAAATTAACGAAATATAACTCAAGTATTTCTGAATCGTCAAAAGTAAGTGTTTTATTTCTGAAAGTGTTGTAAATAAATTTAAAGACAAAATATGCGTAGGTCTAAGAAATTAAAACCAGACAGTTTAGGGCCCGCTCTAGGGATTTCAAATTATCAGCCAGTAAATTAGCCAGTATTCGCCAATTTCCGAAAATCTCCGCCAAATGCAAATCTTAACAATTTTTTATGAGTAATTTTTTTCTCTATAGAATTATTTAACGGGGTTTAATCTGTATTTTACGGAAGTTTGTTTAAGGCTTATATTATTTGGACCCAATTCTAATCGGTTGTGTAGCGCATCTAATGAAAAATACTGTAATCGATTAAAAAATACTGATTTGTTTAGAAAAATTTATTTTAACGTAATTTTGAGGATCGAGCTAAATATATTCTTTTCTTTCCAGAGCAAAAAATTATTCGCCAAATTTACGATTTTATCGCATTTGGCGAGGTGGCAAATGCTTAGCGTGGACTAATTTAGTGAATTTATTTATTAAAACAATAATTTATGATAAATGTAAAATGTAGCGTAAATTATAAAGGGAAGGTAAATCTATACAGAATACTAAAATTTGTTACTTCTTTCATTTCTATAAATAACATGAAAAAAGTATTATGTCAGCATTATTTTCAGACAAATGACTTGGAAATATAATTATTAGGTTTTAATCCTCCTTAAAAAAAATTAGATTTAAATGGATCGTTTAGAAATTGAATAGATAAAGTAAAGGATTTGCTTTTATTTTTAAAGAGATTGGATATTACAAAATTTTCTATTCTACTATAAATTCTGTTCTATTATACTTCTGTTTTAATTATACATCCTATAGTTTATGATATTTTGTTTAGAAAATAGTCTCATTTCTTGAAATTATTATACGAAATGTTAGTTCAATTGCCTAAATCAAGAATTCATGAATTATATTTATGATACACTAAAACGGTAAAAATAGTCAGCAAATGGAATGGTTAGGTAAAAAACTTAATTTTTTTATTGAATGTTTCTGTTTTTTGTCATACACTCTACAGTTTATTCTATTATTGTCAGTATTATCTATTTAATGAAATTTATTTAATTTATTTTATGAAATAAAACAGCTATAAATAAAATTAATATATATGTAAAATGGTCATAGAACGTTGACTTTACGAGTCTAAGTAGGAGCTCTCAAATAATTGTTTGCTAGGACTCTATATTTTGTTATACAGAGCTTGATTAGGTAATTTATTTCCTTAATTACCATAAAGAGGTAACAAAAAGTTCAACAAACACTTGAAATAGTCATTTTTCTTTATCTTAATTTGTCAGACATTTCAAATTTCAAGCATGTTTTAGCATGTTTGTACAGATTTATGAAATATAAAACTAGAGAATGTGGTAAAATAAAATGTTTAAATGCAAAAAAAAAAAAAAAAATCTCAGAAATGAACAAATATTAGAATAAACAGGAATTTTAAAAGATACTGATTAAATATTTCCAACATATTTACAATTGTTATCTAAAATCATTTTTAAAAAAATGGAAAATATTTTTTAACATTTAAGTTCTTAAGTTTAAAATGAGTTATAAAATTAAATTGGAAACTTTTCAGTTTTTATGTTTAAAATAAAAATTTTAAAAAGGTTTGAAACCAATTCTAAATATAAGCGAAGATTTTTAATTGCACTTTTAAAAACTATCAGTACGAACAGATCTTACGCAAAAGAAAAATCGTTATCGAATCTATTCTTTAAAAAAAAACTTTTAAGAAAAATCACGTATTTCAAAAATATACTAATTTAAAATACATAAGCTATTAAAAAATTATCATGTGGTAAAATAAAGGAAAAAGTGAAAAAGCTTTTGTTTGAAAATTATTTTTTCAAGCAAAATGATCCCCCAAAATAATATTTTTTTTCACAATATAGAATTATACATAGAATAGAACTTATTTTTCCACTATCAGAAGCAGTAAACTCAGCACTATTGCAACTACTTAACTGTCAAATGTGATATGTGCGCGCCATCTATGTAACTTCCCTGAAAATACTGAATCCATGAAAAAGTAATGTTTTAAAAAAAGCGCGTGGGAAACATACTTCAAATTAGTTCACTCTAATAAGAATATTTCCTTAAGTAAACAACTAAATTAAGTACTATGAAGAAAACCGAAATAATTCGATATCAACTATGTAATGAAAAGTTTTGAAACCATTAATAAATTAATGATTATTTTTAAATTAATTAATTTATTTATTTTGAAAATAAAAGTGAATTTAAGGCGACGTAACATACTCCGTGAACATATTTTTCATAAAATTGTAACACAAATTTTTAATATATATTTTTTTGATGCATAGTTATTTATATTTTTATATTGAAATACTTTAAATTTAAATTATTACTCTTTATCAATTGTCTTTCGGTTTTTTAATTAATATTGTTTTGAATATATTTTTAAGATCTATTCAAACGCTCAGTACTTCAAAGGTGACATGTCTTTGAATACAAGAAAGCATTCTTCATGCTTGTAAACATCACATGAATTACCATCATAATAAGGCGAATCAAAAAATAACGTCACAATAAAGTGCACAACAGAACGGATGCGTTTTTTAAACGAATCAGTTTGAAGCTTTCTAATTATTCAACTTTTAAGTTAATTTGGTTCTTGCTAACTGGAAAACTTTATGAACCACACTAATTTAGGTCATTGTTGGCCATTTCCAATATATCAGACTTTAAAAAAGTATGAAATAATATCAAAAATGAAATTTTTAAAACATTGTTTGTTTAATGAAATCTTTTGTTTTTTAAATATTTTTATTTCAATTTTATTTTATTTTACAGTCATTGAAACGCCGACCTGATTCATAGTTTAAGACAATCGATGCTCAACACTGTAGCCTTGTAATTTTGAACCCAACCTTGAAAAGAACTCTTGGATCAGACGTTGAAACAAAATGGTTAAGTGAAAAGAAAAACCCTGAAAACCTCACACGGTTAGCCTGACGGCTAGTGGATTCTAACCAATGCTCCATTTACCACTTGGGATATTTTACGTCAGCACTGTGGTCGGTGAACGCCGAGATCAGAATTCGTAGTAACCAGCAACCTTGGAATTCGAACCTGGAGCACCAGATTCGGAGGTGAAGGTTCTATCCCCTGAGCCACCTCGACACTATTTTACTTTAAATCGGATTAAATATACAGGCATACTATTGGTAAATTTAAAGATTAAACATATACTGAGTAAAGTTTGATTTTGTAATCGAATTTTTATGCACTAAATTCTTATTTTTATAATTCGATGTTCCCATTTTGGACGTTCTAATCGAATGTTTTTAACTAATAATTGAGTAAAAAAACCGACACAAAGTAGTAAATTTTTAAAAAGAAAAAAATTCGAGTTATGTTATTAGGAGACACTAAAATGAGATTACGATATTTTGCATAAAATTAAATTTTAAAATAATAGTATGCTTAATATAACATGTATTTGACTTATATAACATGTATGTAGTACAATGCTAAAAATAAAAAACAGTCCACCCTGAATAACTTTCGATCTAAAGATCGGATTTTCACGTTCTAGGAATTAGTTCGACATACGCTAATTACAAACAACATACCAGTTGCGAGATCAGAAAAGAAAACGTACTTACTTTGATAAGCATACTTTTTCGTGAAAAAATTCGTATTTTTAAAATAGTAATATAGTTAAAATAGTCGTATTTTTCAGGAGCTATTCAACCAATTTTGCTTTTTGTATTTTGCATTCTGCCATTGTTAAATTGCATTCTTTAAAAGAATGTAAAAAATTGCACCTTAAAATTCAAAATTTTTTTGACTGTTATTAAATAAAATATAAAAGAAATAATAAATATTTTTTATAGTAATTTGGAGACTTTCTAGAACTCGTTTAAACTGATCTGAATACATTTTAAAATCACAATGTTGCCATCCTCAATTGCGAATTCCAAAATAAATGGGGAAAATTATTATAAAGGCAATTTAATAATTTTAATCATAATTTATTTTAATATCATGTAGTATTTAATAAAGTAAATCAATCTATTATCATGATTAATAGATTGATTTACTTTAGATAATCATGGAACACAGATTTTCGCATTTAACAATTTTAATCTTAATTTGGTGAAATGAAAGGCTTAGCAACAATTTTAGGTAATCAAAGATTTTTGATTTTTATATTTAGCAATTTCAATTATAATTTATGGATAATTACGGATTTTAAATAATAATGGCTTTTGGATTTGCATATTTCATAATTTGTTAAAATAGATGGAAAGTCATGGATCTTAGAAAGTTCATGGAATTGAATAAATTTCATTAAAATCTGTAAAATTTTTATTGTATAACAGATGAGGAAAAAATATAAAAGAAATAATAAATATTTTCTAATAATAAAATATAAAGAAGTATAAATCTAAATAAAATATAAAAGAAATAATAAATATTTTCTATAGTAATGCTGTTAAAATTTGGAGATTTCATAGAACTCGTTTAAACTGGTCTGAATACATTTTAAAACCACAATGTTGCGATCCTCAATTGCGCAAAAATGGAGAAAATTATTATAAAGGCAATTTAATAATTTTAATCATAATTTATTTTAATATCATGCAGTATTTAATAAAGTAAATCAATCTATTATCATGATTAATAGATTGATTTACTTCAGCTAATCATGAAACATAAATTTTCACATTTAGTAATTTTAATCTTAATTGGTAAAATGAATGGCTTAGCACGGATTTTAGGTAATCAAAGATTTTTGATTTTGATATATAGCATTTTAAATTCTAATTTATGGATAATTACTGATTTTAAATAATAATGGATTTCGGATTTGCATATTTCATAATTTCGTAAAATAGATGGAAAGCCATAGATCTTAGAAAATCATGGAATTGAATAAATTTCATTAAAATATGTGAAGCTTATATTGCGTAACAGATGTGCAAAAATTCTTCCGGAAGTTGCCTTACATTGTCTTACGTTTTATGAATGCAGATGTTAAGAATGTATATATAATAACAGGAAGTGTTGATTAACCCTTTAGTTCAGCTCTTTGACGAAGGAAGATGTAACTAACCTAGGGTTAAATATATTGTTTTACTGAACGTGATAATTTTTATCCTATGTGTTCATCTGTTACAGCCAGATGTTCTGTTTGAACTAAACGCACCGGGCTTCTACTTGCAGGTGTGGGCCTCTTATAAATACACAACTTAACACCAAATTAATTAGTTTTAATTTCTGATGTCTGGATTGCATATTAAGATGCGTTATTACTCTGATAAGTTATAAAATTAGTATTTAAAATTGTCCAAATTTTTTAATTAATTTAGTTTTTCTTAGCGGCATAAGCTGCTGAATTAATTGAACAATTCAAAGATTGAGACTGATTGCAAAGGGACACCAAATCAAGCAGAAAAGTATACTTACTCTCTAGATAAGCATACTTTTTTCCTCAACTCGATCAGCAACTATTTCTAAAAGCTTCAAGCATGATCTTTTAAATTAGTAAATAACAGTTCGTCATTTAAAAATATCCCAAAATATTTATTGCTAAAGAAATATTATTTAGATAAAGTTAGTAGCATAGAAATCTTTCCATGATTTATCCAGCACCAGTACCTTTACTTGTCAGAGAAAAAAATATGTTACAAATAGTGAAATTCCTAGATATTAACTGCTTAGTTGTTTAAAAAAGAAAAGTTCTCAAACTTTTGACCGCTTGTCAGTGATCAAGCTCCAAAAAGAGGAAACCATTGTAAAGATTTTTTTAAACAAAGATTTGTTTTTCTAAGTAAATTTATGCTTCGTATATATATATATATATATATATATATATATATATAACTATATATATATATATATATCAAGCATGATCTTT
>NC_092209.1:60586316-60609741 GCF_043381705.1 Parasteatoda tepidariorum
AAACTATGGTATATATATATATATATATATATATATAAACTTTATTTGCTTCAAAAATGCATGAAGGCTAAAAAAGTCAATAACGCTCAAAGAGTAATATTTTTGAGCGTTTGGTTTGTTCGTTGAGCGTTATGTTATGCTCAAAATCATAGACCTCCGTTCTCAAATATAAAAACAGAAAAAAAAACAGAAACCGTACGTAACCGGCAGAAACAAAAACAAAAACAGAAACAAAAAAAAAACAGAAACCGTAAAGTAACCGGCGATAAATGAACACTAATTTAAAGAGCATACGCAAAACTAGAAAAACGCAGTGACCGAGAGAGGCAAATGAGGGCAAGGTACATTTCCACTCACTTAGGGGAGGTAATGAAGAACTCACGTTGTTTACAAGGGAATAGGCATTCATATGAATGAAGTAATATTCCGGGGTATCAAGATGAACTTATGTGACAGGGGTGGAAAAACTTTGGCATTATCGAAATTAAATTTGTGGCCAAGGTTCCAACAATGTGCGACAATGGATTAAGAACATGTCAATCGTGTTCCTTTCATCTAAATTTAGAGGTGATCTGAATTTTCCATTATCACATACCTTTTCATTGCAAACTCAGCTACATCAAAATAACATTGGCTAATTAGTTGTTATACTAATTAATGTTCAAGCTCCAAAATTATTAACAATTCAAATTTTAGAAAATATACTATGCGTGCTGCTTTGTTGCCCGCAAAAATATAATTTGACAAGCCGAAGGGGCTCTTTTTATTTGTGAACTTAAAGCGAGTGCAATTTTATGCGCTTTAAATTTCGTTCGTAAATTTTTTTAACCACAGTTTATGCATTACGTTAAAAAAATTTGTTTAGTTTCCTTTTATTTAATAAACTCAGTTTAGAATTAATTTCAAAAGTAACAAAAGAGAAATTAGATGTTGACAGACATAAATCAGTACATTTATTTCGACTTTTTTTAAATATAATAAACTTAACTCAAGAGACATGAAACCCGTTCTGAATTTGAACTGTTATATTCATATAAGTCTGGTAATCGAGTCATAAATTGCAGCCCAAAGCTTAAATTGTTTCAAGATACAATTATTATATTTCGAATCCAGGTATAGTTCGTTCACCAGAAGTTGCCACTTGACTCCACCTCCTCGGACGCAGAATTCATTTCAGCTCGGGAGAAAAGAAAAATCTCCGCGCTTGAAATTGAGACAACCCTTAATGTGCGCCAAACGCAAACAGTGAATTCTTTTTCAGTCACTTACTTCGCTTTATCATTTGCTATTATACCTTTCGTTACTCTAGCTATTTAAATATAGTTTAAATTTAAAAATTGCTGTTTTCGCAGCAAAATGTCTCAAAAAGGACGAGCTATTCATTCAAAAAAAAAAAAATATCAAATTTATGAAATATTTAATGTTAAAAAAATGAACACAAAGATTGCGAAATAAATATTTTTCTCATACGATTACCAATAGCAGCCTTGTTTAGGATTGTTCGCATCCTTCTCCCAAAAATAGCGAAATGGTATCGTCGGATACCACGTGATGAAGACGGAACCAAGTGCCAACTCTAGTGACCGAACTATAGTCGGTTCATTCGTTAGGATTAAGATAATAACAATGATGAATGAAATGCAATTATGGAGGCTGGTGATCGAAGCGAGCAGAGGGGGACCCTCTTAATATGCTATAATTATGCAAGTATAATATGCAATATAAAACATTTAATTATTATGCAAAAAGATTGCATGATTATCCCTTTTTGTGCTATTGCAAAACTTTGTCCTACGATATTATTCAAAAGCTTGTAGTGTAAAATAGTTATATGCGATTTAAAACAAATTCTAACGCGTCATTTTCTCGCTTTTTTTTATATTTATCTTAGTCGTAAGAAATTTTGTTTGCGAGATAAAACAGTTATATGCTATATATAACAGATCTACAGTTATTTTCAATATATAACAGATCTTGCAATCTGTAACAGATACTATCTTTTAAGCTATTGCATAATTTTGTTAATATATACAGTTCATATTACTTATGCTTTTTAAAGTAGTTTTAATTTGTACAAGGTGCGACGTTGGCAATGCTTTATTTTTATTTGAAAATTACATTATTTCTAAAGAACCTAGTATGTTTAAATACAGTATGTTTAAACACACACTATGCACTTTCCCGGAAATAATTATGTGAATAATATTTTTTTTTGTGAAAGAAATATTTAGAGACAAAAAAAAAGTAAGAATTTTATTTAGAGACTTTAAGATTCATTGGAAAGGGCGGGATCGATTTTACCGTCAAGTTTCCTAAATTCCACACCGTTTCTGTTCTTTCCTGCCTATTTACTTATAAACTGAAGATCCATATGTCGCACACTTACGACATTGATCTCTGAGCAGCGAACTATTTTTTCTCTCTAGTTTGATTCTATTTTTCGAATTTTCTTTTTCTTCAATCTCCTTTTTTTTTTCTTCATTTCTTCTGTGTTCCGCTATAATTTACTCTCACCAGCTGTTCTGTTTCTGAATATATGAGAGATAGCTCTACGCATGCGTCAAATTCTGGAAGATGTGCTGCCAAAACCATGTTGTGTAATTAAAGGTAAATATCGTTTGGCACGAGATCAGAAGCTTGGAGCATCTTGAAATTAAAAAAAAAAGGAGAATATTATATTAAAAATATGTTCGTAAAAATATCAGATGTAATATGGCTGTGTCATTTCGCGAAAAAAATGCAAGCAAAGAATGTTGACATGTAAAGGAGAAAAAAAGATAAAAATTAACGAAATTAATTATATCGTAAAAAGAAAAGTTTTATTTTTTTGCAAAGCTTAAGTCATTTTCTTGAAATATTCTAGCCTATCTTGGTAGAAAATTATTACATTTATCTCAATAAATTTTTGTTCAATTTTTTTGGGAGTTGTTAATAAATTGTACTTGGTTAAGATCGGTAACAAATAACTGAACAAAAAATTATCATGTGCTTAGTAAAAATTTCAGAAATAATGAATTCATCGATTGAATTTAGAGTTTAATATCTCAAAGATCCAACAACGGCTATACTGCATACAACTAAAAAACTTTAAAAAAAAAAAAAACTGAATGTAGTGATGAAAAATAAAGCCATAAACAATGGGCAAAGCAATAAGATAAAATTTTAAAAAAAAGGAATAAACGCTCAAGTTTTCGAAATAGTTAAAAGTTTATTGAACAATATTGTCTTCAAACAGAGAAAAAAAGATATATGGGTGATTCTCACGAAACATGACAATTCACTGTCCCTTGCTCCAAGATCTAATACTATAAGAACTTTTTTTTCAAAAAATTAATAAATAGCATTGCTGTTATCCTTTTAAAATGACTTTGCACTAGCATTGACTGTTTTGCATACTTAAAAAATTTAATTGAATATCAAAATGTCATTTTCCTGGCATGTCCCAAACAATATTTCCAATAATAACTAGCTTCAAAAATTCCCATACATTTTTCAAAATCTAATTTTTTTTATCTTATCCTATGTAAGCATTTCTAGAATATACGCAGAGGGCATTGTGGTCATGTTTCGTGAGAATCATCCATATACTTTACAATAGAAATAGCGAAAACGTACTATAATGTTATCTACGTCAAAATTTTTATTAGCTGAAATTCGGCAAAATTTATATTGTCTTTGCACACCTACATTTTCATACAGTTTGAATGGACTAGATAATTTAAACCAACTTCAAGTAATAAATTATAACTAGAAAAATTACTTACTAATTATAACTAATACAGTAACTAAAAAAATTCATTTGTTCTAATCCATATGTTGTTTTCATATCAATCAAATATTATCTTCGTTCAAAGTGGAATCACTTTAATTAGTTTGTCTAATAATTAATCAGGTAACTTATATTATTGACTAGTTAGGAAGTTCTGAATTTTAAATTCTTATTTCTGTAGGTTCTAGACTGGAAATTCTGTATGAATATTAATAAGTAGGTATGTGTTAATTCCTATTCTTGAATGTCCTGGACGTTATGAATTAATAATTTATAGTGTTGAATATTCTAAATTAACGATTCATATCGTTGAATGTTCAGGAAACTCTTAATTTCTAGTTCATTTTGTAACATGTTCTGAAAGCTCTTGATTGATAATTTCTACTGTTCTAGATCAGGGGTTTCCAACTGGTGGCCCGCGGACCGCATCCGGCCCTCGAAGCCCTTTATTGTGGCCCGCGAACTAAAATATATTAGTTTTCATTGCGGACAATTTTCGTAAAAAATCTATAAGGACTTAATATACTTTTCTCGTTAAAAAAAAAAAAAACACGCAATTTTTTTTTGTTATCTGTGAAATTTAACATACCAACGGTGAAAAAAAATTTTTCTCAGGTTTTGCATCCAAGAAAATATTTATTCAAATACAAAAATAATCGCGTATGTTGCTCTCTTTTTTTTATTTAGTTTTTTGAAAAAAAATTTTCTTATTTTGAGAATATAATTTAGCATGTGCGTATCAGAAATTCTTCAATTTAACTTTTTGAAACCACTCATTTTGGGCGAAACTATTTACTTTTGTGAATTTTAAAGTTCATACAAGAGGGAATGAATATCATGTTTTATCTAAATTCCTTGAATTGAATATCGCTTGAGCGGAAAAGAAGAAAAAAAAATTAATTTCAGATGCTCGAAAATTTTTTAGTTGTTGCTATAATTCCTAATAAGTCGAAAATTTTTTAATTTATCACAGAATTAAATTTGAAAGTAAAAAAAATCTTGTCACTAATTTTTTGATTAAGAGAAGATTCAAAATGATACGTAACAAGCATTATTTGTAATGCTTGTTATTTTTTTTTAATATTAAAAAACCTTTATAAAAATCTGACAGCAATATTTAATGTTCCTTCAAACATAAAAGAGTCCTATATAGAATTTTGATAAAGTTGTGGCCCGCCATCTGACTGGTGTTTTTAATTGCGGCCCCCGGCCTCATCACACATCAGAAAAAGAAATTCTTATCTCTATTAAATATTTGCGAAAACATTAAATATTTTGATCTTATTCTCTTTTTAACTTTGCTGAATTTAAATCGATGGTGATTGACAAATATTCTCTTTATTTTGTCCGAAATATTGAGGGGGACTTTTAAAGATTTCTAATTAATGAGGGGGGCTTAAACCCAACGTACCCTTGCCAGGGACATCCATGATCTGAATTCACAGTTTGAAAATAGAATAGAAGTCTGTATGTTTCAGTGGTCTGTATGTTTCAGTGGACTAAAACATTTCCCCCAAACTGTAAGAGTCTACTTTAGTAAATGAGTTAATGTTTACTACTTTAGTAAATGTTTAGTAAATGAATGCAAAAAAAAAAAGAAAGAAATGGCGAGAATGATGACAAAAAATAGAGAGATTTTGCATTTTTTGAAGTTATACTTCTTGTGCGACTTCCAACAGGGTTGCGTTAAACGTTTAACGCTACATTTTTATTGACCGGGAAATCACGTGGTAGGATCCAGTTTTCCCTCATTCATTTCCATATTGTTTTGGTTCTCACTAGCATAAAAATAATAAAAGTCATAAAAGTATTGTTTTTTCTATAAATATTTTTTTAGTTTGTTTTGATACACATATAATTTAATAGGGTAATATTTTTTATTTTCAAATCTAGTGGATAACAATTGTAAAAAATGAGTGAAAACAATCCCACGGACAATGCGACGGATTTAAGGCTATGTCAAGGTACGTCTTTTGTGAATATCAATTGATTGTTAGGTTTTCTCTTCTGAAATTACATTATGACGCATTCACATACATTATTAATGCAAATACATTTCCAGGGCAACCACAAGCACTTCCACTGGTTCAAGAGGTCCACGAGGAAAAGTGGACAATATTACAGTGATTACAGAGCAGGGAAGCGAGCGGAGCAGAATAAAAAGAGTCGTTGAATAGAACTAGTGATCCTTCTACGACTGCTGATTCTTCTACAATTAACGTCACAGGTTGCGAAGTTTAACTTCTTCCACGCGGAGGGACACCACGCACTATTTTTTCTAATATAGAGAGTTGACGACTAAAGTCCCCCGTGAAATAAATTGAAACAGCTTCTTTTCACCATCATCCTTTTAATAACGTTCTTTACTTCCCGAATTCCACATTTTTAATTTATTTTAGAATCTTCTGCTTGGTGTGGAATTATTTCCAACTAATTTTATTCGATAAGTCAGTTCTGCATGTTAGAAATAAGTTATGAAAGTATAAATGAAAGTACTTAAATTTAAAAAAAAAACTTTAATTTTGTTATATAATATCCTTTACACTTTTCCTTACACATTTCGAACTTCAAAGCAAAACTTCCCCATACCCTCACACCACCACACTGACCACGTCAGGTGTAATAACTCATCCTTTGACCGCTGCGAATTAAAACCGGATAAGTCGCGAAATCGCCGAACCGAAACGACCAATCGCTCAGTCATCCGTCACTTTCCAACACCTGATACAGCGATTAAAATCCGCCCCCTTCCAACAAATTTCTGGGTGCTAAAACGGAATGTTATTAACCCTCCAGTTATCTCACCAATTCAGGCCACTACTCGAGGTCCTTGGAAATTCGTTAGAGTAAGTTTCAGCACTGATTAAACGTTTTCCGGGAATATCCGGTTGTTTGACAGTTGTTCGAAAAGTGTTCCAAACATGACCTGTCAAGAGAGGTAAATTTATGGCCACTGCATCTCAAAATGATGACGAAAATTTGAAGAATATCGCCAATGTCTCTCTAAGATGAATCGAATTATTACTTTTATTGGAGACAATCGGATTTGGAACAGTTTACGATTTAATTTATATTTTTATCCTTCCTCAACATCATTTACTATTCTAAGAGAAATCAAAATTAATTTAAAATCATTTGAGTGTGATAAGAAAATTAGGGCAAAATTTATAAAATACACAAATTTAACAAAACTTAACACATTTGTTTGTCGCCACGCTCCCTTTTTAGACATTCCTCCAAAAAATTTTTTAGAAAAGAAATAACTTTTTTCACCATAAATAAAACCTTATCTTGATTTTAAATACTTGATTCTTTTAATTCTATTGACGTCTGTTCAAGTGTTTATTTTATTCTATTTTGTAACCGTCGTTGAACAGCCGACCCAATTTTTGGGTTTACGACTACTAATGTTCAATTCCGTAGCCTTATAATTTTGAACCCAATCCACAAGAGCAAGTATTGGGTGAATTTTGCTTTAGTGGACTTTTTGATGGAACTAACCCGCATTTGCGTTACATGGAGAGGAAGACCACGAGAACCTCCCATGGTTATCCTGATGGCAAGGGGGACTCTAACCCAGGATCCGTCTACCACTGAGGATATTTCACGTCAGCACTTTAGTCGGTGCAAGCCGGATGCGGAATTCGTATCGACCAGCCATAGCCGAGATCGAACCCCGGTTCACCACATTGGAAGGCGAACTCTCTATCTCCCGAGCCATCGCGGCTCTCAAGCCTTTATTTGACAATATAGCCACTTTAATTTTCACTTCCTCCTTCAAAGGCTTCACGTCGTTTTCCCTTGAGTTTTATTATTGGCAGCAAGTATGCCTACAATTCCATTGATATTGCATCATTGTTATTTTCAAGACCTATTCGGAAGTCCTAATATTTTTTTTTCTTAAATGATTGGCTGCAAGGATCAAATATTCCATTGGTTATGTAGCTTTTTTTATTTTCAAGACTCAGTCGAAATTGTTAATATTTTTTTTCTTTAATTTTATCAATGACATCAAATAATAAGAAATTCATTCTTGATCAAGTCCTAATCGAAAATATTAATATTCTTATTTTTAATCTTATCAATGACAGTAAGTATCAAAACTCAATTTCCCTAAACCTTGAAAAGTTTTAAAAATTGGTTTTAAAAGTGCAACAAACATCTATATTTTAATTGCCCTAAACACTGAGCCATTAAGGCTCAGAGCATATTTATGCTTAAACCAACTTTTTCTTTATAAAGTTTAATTATTATTTTCAAGAAAATCTTATAACTAATACAATTATTAAAAAAGGCCAAAGGTAATTTTCATAAGAAAAAAAAATGCCGCAGGTAAAATTTTAGCTACAACGAAAGAAAGAGATTTTTTCCAGACCGTGCATGAACAAAATATTAATTCAAAATTCAATGAATAAGCATAAAAACATAAGCTATTTCTATTCTTACTTTAGCTATTTCTATTCTTAAGCAATTTCTCACTGTTGACGGTGCATTCTTATTGGATGAAAAAATTTTTTTTATCGAATCCTCAATTGATAAAGAGGAAACAAATTCTTTGCCACCAACATCAAGTTAATAAATGGTTTAAAGGTATTTCTTTATGCTTTAATTAACGGTAAGTACCTGTTATAATTATTTATCGTCCTTATTATTATGTTATTGCGTATTTTAATTTGTTTATTATTCCTAACCAAAGGCTTAATCTAAAAGCTGCGTTCCTATATAATTCTATACTGATACCACATTGCGTAATATTTTAGCATAAACATATCTAAAATACTCTATAGCTAATAGACCATTTTATAATTATCAGATTGTAGGCTGATAATTGTAAAACGGTTAAGATTAAATAGTATCGGATAAGATAAAAGCTTCAAATAGTAAATAAGTTAAATTGTTTTTTATTATAAGTTTTTATTTAAAGGTATGTCTTGTTTATGTTCGTGGTTACGAAATGAATGTGAAATTGTAAGGCACTGCTAGAAATTAATTTTTTGCATGTTTGCTAAATATTCTCTAAGAGGAAAAACATTTAAAGATTTTTTTTAAAGCAAACAAAATATTTAAAAGAAAGTTTAAAATGGAAATTTCAGACGAAGTTGCAATGGTATCTCAGAAAAATGATAAAGTCTTTTAAAATCAGAATCTATATCAATGGAATCAAACGAAGGTTAAAGTAATTTAAAAAGAATGAATATTTTATTTCAGTGATTTTTAAGTTTGTTTTTCAATTATATGGTGATCGTTATAAATTAAAATTGTTGCAAGTTTGCAATCATTCCTGTATATTGTAGAGGTGGCATTATCAATTCAATGTTGCTAATGAAAGGATAAAAGAACAAAGCGTTTTGAAACTTTCAGGAAAAAAATGAAAATAAAAATTGCTACATTATCAACGGAAAGCTTGATATTAGGTGCCAGTAAAAACTTACAAGAAAGACACCGAAATTGAAACAAATATTCAGAATATGCCAATTGCTTCTTACAAAATCTTTTTTCTTCTTAAAAAAACTATATGTAAGAAAATAACAATTAGAAGTTTAAAATGGTATAAAAAAGTTTCTTTAAACAAACTGCATAAATAATAAAATGCTTTACATAATTTTGAATTTATTTCACTGATTTTATTATATAAGCTTCTCATTACCAAGACAAAGGAATGCATTGTATGGAAACTGGCATGAAAATCGCAAGCCAATTTTTTAACAAATTAATGTCCTTTAATGTAAGCTCATTGATTCTTTCGCTGTGTTCTAATTGTAAAAAAAATAATTAAAATTTTCAACAAAAAAAAGTCGTAAGCACCATACAATCTCATTATACAGTCAAACCCCGTTAACGCGAAATCGCTTATCACGAAATTTCGCTTAACGCGAAATAATTGTTAGGTCCCGTCGATCGAGTCTGAAGAATAGTGTTAATTAATTCTTTTAACGCGAAACCCAAATCGCAAAATACCGCTTAAGACGAAAAGAATTTTTTTCACTCCAAGTCAAAATTTCTTCTTTTACAAGAGTTTGGAATTAGTGTTTTGAAATTTCTACTCCTACCCTCGAATCGAGGTCCCATCCTTCCATAATTATCTCTTTTGATTGGTTGCTGCTATTCTGTTTCGGAATGTTCTTTGCACGTGCGTGGAAGGGGGTGGAAAGTAGTGCATAAGCACACATGATCGTGGTAGAGTCCGACTGTCAGTTGCCCTTGAAATTTCGTAAAAATGAGTCGAAAACAGCAATCCTTGTCCTTAGAGACTAAACAAAAAATTTTGAATGAAGTTTGTGATGGAATATTAAAGAAAACAGAGATCGCGACGAAATATGGAATTCCCAACAGCACGCTATCTACGATTATAAAAAATCGTGAAAAAATTGAAGTCGCATATGCTATCAATCAATTTGAGCCAGCTAGAAAGCGAATGAGAACAGGGGGAAATGAGGAGATCGAAGTAGCGCTTTTGCGATGGGTGCGTGAAGCAAGGAGTCAGAATCTGCCTTTAACGGGTCATGTATTGCAAGAAAAAGCAAAAGTTTTTGCGGATGCTCTCGGCGTGACAAATTTCGCATCTTCAAACGGTTGGTTAACACGATTCAAAAAGCGTCATGGAATTGTGTGTCATAAAATCTGTGGCGAAGAAGCAACTGTAGATAAGGAGACTGTGGAATCATTTTTGTCTGAAAAGTGGCCTGCTCTTAGGAAAAATTACGCGCCACGTGACATTTTCAATGCTGATGAAACGGGACTCTTTTTCAAAGCATTGCCCTCCCGTACATTGAGCATTAAAGGAGAAAAATGCTCCGGCGGAAAATGCTCTAAAGAGAGAATTACTGTTTTGGTCGCTTGTAATATGGATGGGACCGAAAAATTGCCCTTGTTTGTCGTAGGTAAATCAGCGAACCCACGTTGTTTTAAGAACTTAAAAACTTTACCCGTTGTATATGCTTCAAATAAGAAAGCCTGGATGAATAAAATGCTTTTTAAGAAATGGTTAACAGACTTGGACAGGAAACTATTTCGGGAAAAAAGAAATATTTGTTTGATGCTTGACAATTGTAGTGCTCATAATGATATTCACGGACTAAAAGCGATTAAATGTGTTTTTTTACCTCCTAACACCACAGCAAAACTTCAGCCGTGCGATCAAGGTATCATTCATAGCTTGAAGGTGCAATACAGAAAAGAAATGGTACGCAAGATGATCCATTGCTTTGATAATAAAATTACATTTTCTGTAAATCTATTAGACGCAATGAGATACTTAAAATGTGCTTGGAACAATGTTTCTTCTGAAACAATTATAAACAGTTTCAAGTGCGGTGGGTTCACAGATGGAAAAGAAATGAATCTTCAAGAAATAAGTGAAGCAGAACCAGAAACGTTGACTAATTTGATCGAAGAAGCGGAAAAACGCGGGATTCTATCAGCCCCTTTGTTCAAAGACTACACCACTATAGACGAAGATTTGCTAACATCGGATATAACCACCGATCAAGACATAATCGCTGAACTATCGGCGAAAAATGATGATGTCGACATGGATACAACTGATGAAGAGTCCGATATTGAACAAGAAAATCCAGTTACTTTAAATGAGGCGACATGTGCAATGAAAGTAATTAATCGTTTCCTCATGCAACAAGAAAATGCTATGGATGCATTAGATAACTTAGAACATATAAATGACTTTATTAATAAGTGTTATCTTAAGAAATTAAAACAGAAGTCAATAACTGACTTTTTTCAACCTTGATTCCGTAACGGATAAATAAATTCGTAATTTGGCGTTCAATTCACTTCATTATTTCTTCTCCAAATTTCAAGTTATTTTTAAATGTTCATTGTTTTTAGTATTTTTAATTTTATGTTAAATTCACTTAAATTTGCAATATGTCTTCATTAGTAACTTTTAAGAACTGTAATATATAAGTAATTGTTTAGTAGTTCAATAATTGTTGACTAGATGCCGCCACTACCTAAACGGTTAACACGAAATTCGGTTAACACGAAAAATTTCGGTGGTCCCGACGATTTCGTGTTAACGGGGTTTGACTGTATATAAGACAACAAATCAAGAGAAAACATCGACCATTTCATTAAATGGTAAAGCAATATTCACTAATTTGTAAGATATTCTGTAAATAAAAATGAACTGATAAAATGTTTGGTTAAAGATTTAAAAAATTAAGAGAATTTCTCAGACTGATTCAGCATTACTATGATAAATTTACCTATTCGTTAAATTGTAAAGGAATATCCTTTAATTTGTAAGATATTATGTAAATAAGAATGAACGAATAAAATGTTTGGCTAAAGATTTAAAAAAATTAAGTGAGTTTCTCAGAATGATTGAGCATTACTATGGTAACTTTAGCGATTCGTTAAATGGTAAAGGAACATCCACTAATTTGTAAGTTCTTCTGTAAATATTAAGATTGAAATAGTATAATGTTTAGTTTTGGATTTTTAAAAAAAAAGCAACAATCATATATTTTGCAATGTTTTGTTAACATTTGGCGGAAAAAAGTTTGGCGATGTGCAGAAGAATTCAGCAACCCCTCTTTAGGCAGCAGAAGAGCTGGAACACGAGCATCCTGTCAAAACCAGCAGAAAAGCAGAGTGAAATAAACATTTCCAGTGGAATATGCATGAGTTCCAATGGAGATATCAACTGTGCCCATGACAAGCAAAGGAGAAATTCGAATTTTAATTACGCCAAAAGCTTTCTATGTCCTAGTCGAATAGGGAAAAATAGAGGGGCAGGGGTAGCAACAGCGACAGCAACTGCAAATGGCGCAAGAGAAATGGAAAGAGAGAGAGAGATCATGTTCTTAACGAGAAGCGACTGCAACTGACAGGGATCCGGAGGGAATAGGGAAGGGAGTGTTTAGAAAATAAGAATATTTTCATCTTCTTCTACTGTTTACGTCTCGTCTCAGGAATTAAAATCTTTCGAATCTCAGTAGTGTAAAAATGAGAATTCTACTCCAAGAGCGCCATCTGTTGATACTTATTTCAAGAACTTCAACATATTCCTATTGGATGAAGACTTTTGTAAAAGGGGAAAGTTTTCGGAAAATTCTATTAAAAATAAGCACTTGAAAGGAAAACATGTGAAGAGTGCGATCATTTCCAGCTCTCTCATCTACTTAGAAAACGTGGAAAAAAAAGTACCCTTTCGAAATAGGGTGCTTTTCGAAAGTATTTATATTTTTGTTGAAGAGATTTTTAAATGAGAAAGATGGAAGAATTGTTTCTAGATTGGTATTGGAATGCGAATGGAATTCCGGTCCTTTTTATACTAGATTCATTCGATACTCGTGACTGCAAATAACGATATGAAAATACATTATTCATTAATGTCAGTACACATAAACAGAAAATAAAAGATACCAAGAAAAAATTTACGATCTTTATTTGCGTCAGCAAGCAAAGGAAAATACTTGCCAGGATACAGAAAAAGGAAAGGAAAATACTTATTTCTGTTAGCCATTACATATTCTGGAACTTAGAAATTATACATTTTGTATGAATTTTGAAGGTGATTGACAATCGGATTTTCAAATAAAAAAATATTTTTGGTTCGAAAACTATTTTTAATTTTAAGTAAAATATGAAAAGAACAGGAAGGAACAATTTTTTTATATAATTTCTAGAACAATTACATTGACCCTCTGGGGTGTCGTTACTTTTTACTGTAAAATCCCTTTTTACCGGAAAATTTTAGGAAACAAGAAAAAAAAAGATAAACGGAAATTTTAAAGTAATATTTACTGTGAAATCACTAAATTACTGTCAATAAATTAATATTATTTTAACAATTACGGTATAAAATTTTACGGTAAAATGGATTTTACAGATGCTGCACATGGGGTGCAACTACTTTTTACCGGAATTCTTAACAGTGTAGTTACCGGAATTTTTTACAGTGTTGAATCAGTTTTCAGATTGAACCATAGTGTCGTATAGTTAAGTGCACGAATTATTTACTTTTGTGCTAAAGTGGATAAATTAACGTCTTGCAAAAATAGCAGGGCATTTTTGAATTACGGATTAACATGAATGAACTGACTGTATAATTGCTTTCGCGCTTTTTTTTATTCAAGTAGCTAATTTACCACACGACTTTTCTAACTGTCGTTTAAAATTTCTGAATCAAGTTCAGTTTAAGCTAACAGAAAAGAAAATAATTTAAATAACAGATCAACTAATGTACAGTAGACGCCGCTTAATGTGATCACATCGGGACGAACATGATTTGATAACAATAACCGATTGATTACAATAAACAAAAAAATTTAAGCTAAAAAATTATTTTTTTACATACGTATTAAAATAAAAATTATTTTAAATTAGGAGTTTCTAAAGTATTTAATAGAAATTAATGTACACTAAAGAAAAAGAATTAGTATACTTATATATTTAATGATGAACTGCAGAAAACAATACAAAATATATAAAAGGTTATTTATTAACTGAAAATTGTCGATTGTTTAGCATTCTTTCGAAGCAAGTCATTTACGAATCGCTCATAATCATAATGTTTATGAAAGTGTTCCGCGTCGGCTTTGTTTTGCACACCTAGCCGTAAGACTTGAAGTGCCTCCCTCATCTGAGCAGGCGTCGGAATTTTGTCCTCGATAGCACTTTCGGGTTCATCATCGGCATCAGAATCTTGTGACGAAGCTGGATCTTTGACACATACAGCTTCGCAAATGTCCTCATCAGTTAACGAAGTAGAAGTCTCAGCCTTCTCGTCGATCTCCATCCATGCTTCAAAATCCTCAGCATTCATATCGGGCGGGGGATTGAAAACGTCTTCCATTTCTTTCATTACAGCAGCATTGTTGTCCTCTGGTTGACAAAATCTTCCATGACTAAAACAATTTCGAATTGTTTTTTCCGAGACATTATTCCATGACATTGTTAAGAAATGTATGGCATCCAAAACATTTGTTTTTTTGGCTAGAGCGTTCGCATTAAGATCTTCAGCGTCTTGGTCTTTCCTTTCTGTAATATGCCTTCAAGGTGCGGATAATTCCCTGGTCACACGGTTGAATGAAAGAAGTGGTGTTTGGTGGTAAGAACACGATATTTATCTTTTTTAATGAAACAGTTACATCATGCGCAGTGCAGTTGTCTGTGAGCAGGAGTATGTTCCGTTTTAGTCGCTTGTCCCATTTCAACAGTCATTCGTTAAAGATGGTGGTAGTCATCCACGCCGTTTTGTTGGCAAAATAATCGACGGGCAGATTTTTCACACCTTTGAAACAGCGGGGCTTCTTACTTTTTCCAATCACTAAAAGTTTTTCTTTAGTGCCGGTCATACTAGCGCAACATAGCACAGTTAGGCGTTCCTTGGAGGTTTTACACCCTTGCGTACTTTCCTTCTGAAACATGTAGGTGTGTTCAGGCAACGCACGAAAATATAGGCCAGTTTCATCTGCGTTATATACATCTTCATGTGAATATATGGCAATAAGTTTAGGCCATTCTTCTACACTGATCTGCGGCTACATTATCGGCATCTTTTTGTTCACCATGTGTCCTTCGGAAGAGTATGTTCTGCCTCTTTTTCCAGCGGTGGAACCATCCTTCCGTGGCTACGAAGTTTCCTTTACCCAATTTTGCAGCTAAATCTTCAGCTTTTTGGCGCAAAATTGAACCATTAACACGAGCGTCCCTTTCACGAACGTTTGTGAACCAGAGTTTTAATGCAGATTCAACCTCTTTGTCTTTTCCATCTCGATTTCTTTTACAATTCAGATTTTTGTTCAAAGTGCACTTTTTTTCGATATCTTCACGATTTTTTAAAATTTTGCACAAAAGCGGCTGCGAAACTTTCAATTGAACAGCAGCATTCCTTTGGCTCATTTTTGGCAATTTATCGTAACGATTTAAAATGTCAACCTTTTCTTTCACAGTAAGATCTCTCCGTTTCCTTTCCATTATAAAAAACAAATCAGGTTACAAACCGTATGAACTATGGTAAAGTGAAAATGCATGCTGATCTTCTTCTATATGCGTCTTTTAAGCACTTAGATGAGGCAGTTTCACTACCCCCCCCCCAATTTTATTGTTTGACCAATAGCAACTGGCTAAGCGACCTGCCAAGGTCAAGTGCCATACCCGAAACAATGTTCTCTTTTGAAGGTCACTCCTTACCCCCTTCCCATAGTGGCTGGGACATATCATCTGTCACTCTGTTTAGTTCTTCTAAAAAGGGGCTCGTGACAAACATTGACTCGTTAGTGGCAGGTCTTCTTTTCTCTTTATTTAGGATTTCCGGGAATTTGAAATCGCACAGTGCTACGGAATTTTACAATGCTTTACCGAAAATGGCAAAATACCCCCCCCCTCATAATAACACGTGTTTAAAAGATAATATACGAGCCCCGTTTGCACTTTTGGTAAGTTTCAGGAAACACTTCACAAAACACAAAAAAAAGTTTTCCTTCTTGTTTTTATTGATTTCAGGAAAATAAAATTTACCTCTAAACTGATAACAATAAACGAACATTTGATTACAATAAACGAGGATTTTTCAATGTATTTTGATCTAAGCGGACGGGACTAAGCGATTTTGATAACATTAAACGTTTGATAACATTAACCGTGATCACATTAAGCGGCGTCTACTGTATAACAATCTATCATTGATTTTCATATTGCGCCAGGTATTAAATGTGAATTAGCTTCAAAATTGCCTCTTTAATGACGCAAAAATAAAATAAAACTATTCTTACTGATCTCTTCTTCCAAAACTCGCCATTGGTTACCCGTGAAAGGTAAGCAGCCTCCAGCGTCTCATGCACAATTTTTCTTTCCTTAATGGGACCATATAAGTTCTTTATAAAATATTATCATTTAAATTTTCTTCAATCTAGTTATTAATTTTGTTTAGTCATTCAGCATGTATGAAAATATTAACTGCTTTCTTGTAGTTTATATTTTTAGCTAGCTTACTGCAAGATTTTTCTAAATGGCAATAAGAGACTCTGAATCAAAATAAATGGTGTCGAAAATAAATAAATAAAATAACGATAAGGATCAGTGGAAGAATGTATGACAATGTATCGTTGATGATTCTCATATTACACCAGTGATTAAAAGTGAATTAGCTTCAAAATTGCAGCTTTAATGCTGCAAAAAGAACAAAACAAAGAATAAAACGAAACTGTTCTGACTGGTCCTCAAAACTCTTCTTCCAAAAATCACCATCGGTTAAATGTGAAAAGTAAGTTGCGTGCGGAAACAGCCAACCAACGCCTTGTGCACGATTTTCCTTGCTTATAGCAAATCGTGCAAGTGAGTTAGGGAACTCAGAACTATCAAAACGCAGCGTGAGTGAAAAATCGTCTGATTTCGGTCTTCGTTTGTTACCCATTTTCAAAAGAGAAATATTTGCGTGTCATTTGCAAAGAGAGCGGTGGCAACACGTGTTTCAATTCCCTACAGACCAGCAGCTCGGTCAGCATTCTTCTGGACGTAGGGAGAAAGTTTCTCTGTTTTCGACTGGGAACAGAGAGATTGGAGTTGGATATTTACCCTGCTATTGGATTTCTAAATATGATGTATTCATTCCTTCAAAAATAAATGAAGTACGTGTGATTATTTTGGGATCATAAGTATTGATTCGCAAAGTTGGAGGATAGATGGCATGTTATTTATATAAATTCAAGATTTTAATTCAAAATGTATCGAAAAGAATTAAAATTGTTTTTGAAATTTTTTTTTTTTGAAAATACTTGATCGTAACTATTGGGATCATAACTTTTGATTTGTGAGATGGCTTTTAAATAGCATGTTAATTTATATGAATTCAGTATTCAAATTCGAAATATTTCTAAAATAATTAAATTAGTTTGAGTTCTTTTTTTTTTAGCCTAAATCGTAATTATTGGGATCTTAACTATTGATTCGGGAGGGGGCGGATAAATGGTATGTTATTTATGTAGATTCAGGATTTAAATTCAAAAAATTTCAAAAATAATTAAAATTACTTTTTTTTAAAATTTAAATCATAACCATCTGAATCTTAAATATTGATTCGTGAGGTGGCTTATTAATGATATATTATTTATATAAATTAAGGATTTAAATCTGAAATATAAACAGAATTAAAATTGTTTTGGGTTCCTTTGCTTAAAGCTAAACTAAATGTTACAATTTCTGCGAATAATTCCAATTGTAGCGTTATGACCTTAAAAACAATTTATTTTTATTTTTATTTAAGTTCAATAAAAATGAAACCAATTTTATATGAGAAGTTAGTTATCAAGAAACTGATTAAATGATATTCTGTGCTTCTTTTTCCCCGCTTTAGTTCTAAAAAAATGAAGTGGAAAAAAAAACTTTTGATTATTGCAAAATGTTTTTAAAAGAAAAATGACTTTAAGTTTTAATAAAATGCATTTAAGTTTGTTTAATTTTTTTAAGTGAATTTGATTGGAATTGCCAGAATAGTGTTTCTTGATTCAAGATAAGGGATCACTTAAATACTAGGAAGTTTATTGCTAGAATTCAATCAGTTTGTTTAACTATCGATTAAGTTTTTATGAAATTAAAACCAATTCGTTTGTCTTTAAAAATATTAAATATAATTTACATTTTACCTTATAAGTTAGTTTTCTTACTTCAAATTAAGTAACATTCTACGGTTTTTGCCAAACAAATTTAAAATTAAATCAAAGCAAATTACATAAAAACTACAAAATATTTGCTAAAAAGTGACACACTGTAACTTTTTCAACAAAAAATGATTTAAGATAAGTAAATCTTTTTAAATAATTACTGGAATTGACAAAACTAGCGAATAACACTATATTATATGTAAAAAAAATTTCTTATGTTCCTCTGACCTTTGCACTATTCAATTTCTGAAATGTCAAGATTATTACATTCTTCCTGCAACTAATAATCACACTGATGGAAATTGCCCTAACTGATTCGAAAAGCTAAATAACTTCTTAAACTATGAATCACCAAAGACATTGAAATGCACAATTGGATGTGTAAATGATATAATTTTTAAAAAGTTTATTGATTATTAAAATCAGAGTTATATCGTGACTTGGTTGAAATCTCGTGCACTTTGCAAATAACGCTGGTGTTTTGAAATGTGCCAGGTTAATTGCAAAAGTCTTTTACATTTCCTAATCTGTTCCATAGGCTTATTACAATTAGCCTATATAATTTAGGCTACTTGCGAATTATGTGAAGTATTTCTAGATCAGACTGAATTTTCTTAGGTTTATTACGATTAGTCTTCACTATTCTGGACTTGATGTAACTTCCTCCTTAAGAAAAAAACATTAGGTCCAGATTTTTTTTATTAGCTTAAAGGTTTTCTGATTGAGCTCGCTGAAATAAGTTAAAAAAGTATTTGGCAGATTAGAAAATATGGGAAATGTCTTGGATCATCTTGGAGCGTTGCAAACAGACGACGGCTGTTTGCAATTACTTAATTAGATAACAACATATTTGATTCTGTTTTAACACTTGCAAAATCACTGTAAAAGCCTTAACAAGTATACATACCATAGCCTTGATGGCTCAGGGGGTAGAGAGCTCGTCTCCCAATGGGGTGACCCGGGTTCGAATCCCAATGATGGTTGGCCGATACGAATTCTCCCCCCGCTCGCGCCGACCACAGTGCAGACGGATCATGGGTTAGAGTCCACATACCATCAGGTTAACTGTATGAGGTTTACATTGTTTTTCTCTCCATGTAGCGCAAATGTGAATTAGTTCCAACAAAAAGACCACCGCGGAGGCAAATTTCCCCAATGCTTGATCCTGAAGTTCCGTTGTCTTCTGGATTGGGTTAAAAATATAAGGCTACGGAGTTCAACATTAATAGTTGTAAACTCAGGATTGGGTCGGCTGTTCAATGCCTTTTGTAAAATAAAATAAAGTATACTTAGTAGCTGTAAAAAAGGTAAATAAATTACCTTAATTTTACTTATAATACTCATTTACACCACTATTACTTTTTTTGTTTCAATAATTTTCATGACTTTGGTAGCAGAAACGTAACGTCACGAATTGGGACGAAGCATTGGACTTATAAATATCCATGTGCTTTTACATTCGATAATTTCTTTCGTGCATTTCTTTATATGAACATAAAATCGAGAAAAATCAACAAATAGGTGAAAATAATTACCAGACCAGTAATTAATCTTTAGTTGAATGAACTTTTTCGAAAATTTCAAATCATCCACGAATTTTGTCCATCAATATAGAATATGAATACTGTATTCTCATGTCAGCAAAAGAATATTAAATATCAATTTGATTAAGGCCGATACTAGAAATAGTAAAATAAGCCTTTTTTTTTGTTATCAAACGTTTTTTAAACAAATCATAAAAATCATATATTTTTAATGTAAAAAAGCAAAATATATTGCAGTTATTGTTTACTAACATTAGCCATTTTGTCATTAAAGAAGAATTTTAAAATCATCGTTTCAAATTTTAAAAAAAAACTTATACTATCAACAGTAGAATATCGTTTGCAATAAGTTGCTTGGAACTCAAAAGTATTCTTCGTAACAGCAGACGATACCTATTGTCATTTCCAACCTGCAGAACTGTCTCGACAGGTGGCGTTGTTGCCTGCTCTTTTGGAAGGACGTAATGAAGATATGAAGTTAGCTCTTCGTCAAGTGAAACAAGGAGAAGAAAAGAAAAGAGTAAACATAAAATACCGATAAAATGGTGGAAGCAAAGTTTTGTCATCAAGAGAAGAGAGTTGAAGGGAAAAGAGTAGAAAGAGATATTATCTATGGGAATTAGCTTAAGCACGTAAAGCAGACATTACTGGAAGATACAGTACAGGATATTATGCATATGTGCTTGTCATTTTTCGATATCCAGTCTCTGTCTGGATTCCCATGCATCGAAATGAGGTTACATTTATTCAAGAAAGATACTTAAGTTGGACGAAGAAATTAATGCGCACGACAATTTGATTCGAGGGGGAGGGAACGGTGCACTTTTATTTTTGGACAACGTTTTTGATAAATTCTGTATTATAATAAACTCTGAAGAATTTGTTATTTAGTTAATATTTAATGTTGAAAAACGCATGAAACTTCTCCTGTTGATAAATAATTTTGATTGCAAAAGATAATTATTTACAATTTGGATTCTTTTATTATTTATATTTTATTTCGCAATATATTCTGATTATTGTTTGCTCAAAAATGAAAGTTCAATATCTATGAAAATCCTCAATTATCTACAGACTATATTTGACTGAAATCCAACCAAAATGAATAAACTTAATGAGCCACACAATGTAAAAGTATACTTATTGACATAATTATAAGGATATCTCGCTTGCTACAAGACTTGAGCAGTCAGACGTGAAGCTTGCTAATTCCATTTTTTAAGCAGTTTAATCCAAAATTAATTTAAATCAGTGTCTAGCTCATTTTCATATTTTCTTTATTTATATCAAACAAAGTTGCTTGGCTTCAAGGACATTCTGTTTAAGTTTTTATTAAAATATAAATAAGTGTTAAACCTTTCCAATATTTGAAGATTTTAAACTGTTATCGTAACTTCCCGAATTCCCAAAACTAGCAAATCGAAACAAGTTGATTGTCTAATTTGAATGTTTAATTATCTAAGATAAGCTAGCTTTCAAAAAAAAATATGAGGCAGTCATGTATTTGATGGTTCAATTCATTAGACTTTTTTGTTTAAATAAATGCATACTTTAATTATACTTTAATGTATGCATGTTTCATTCGATATTTTTGTTTGTTTAACTTTATGCATACTTCAATTGTACTTCAATTTATGCTTGCACTATAAGTTATTTTTTGTTTGAGTAAATATATGCATACTTTACTTGTACTTCAATTTATGGTACCATTATCAGATTTTTTTGTTTATTTAAATTTATGCATATTTTAATTGTACTTCAATTTATGCTTACATCGTCCGATATTCTTTTGTCTGTTTAAATTTATGCATACTTTTATGTATGCTTACATCATCAGATACTATTTTGTTTGTTTAAAAGAATGCAGACTTTAATTGTGCCTCAATTTATGCTTTCATCATCAGATATTGCTTTGTTCGTTTAAATTTATGCATACTTTAATAGTACTTCAATGTATATTTATATCATCAAAATGTTATGTTTGGTTAAATTACTGCACACTTTAATTGTGATTCAATTCATTCTTACACCATGATATGTTTTGTTTGCTTAAACTTATGCATACTTTAATTGTACTACAATTTATGTCTCCAAGATCAGATTTTGTTTGTTTAAATTTATGCATAATTGAATTTTACTTAAATTTATGCATACTTTTTAAAAAATGATACTTTATTACAGGGTATGAAATTTCAGTTTTAAAGATACTAGCCAGACAAAATTTTTACTTGCCACTATTTGACTCATGAAAAAATGAACAATTTTTAAAATGGAAACAGGTGTAGTACAACGAAATTTTTGGTGTCCAAAAATATAAAAGAATGTAGAAACTTTTAAAATCAAAGTATATTTATTGTAATAATAATATTAGTTCAAATTAAAGTTGTCTTAAGGTTTCAATGTTTCCAGAAGTGATGTTTCGGAGGTAATAAACGGGTGACCAGGATTTTTTGTTCGAAATAGAAGAAAATTGCTTTATCACAACTCTTCCACGTGCCATTTTGATGAGGCACGATAAATCAAGTGTGTATAGTCAAATGTAAAACTGAACAATTTAAATAAAAAATTTACTCGCCAGCATTAAATATTTGATCAGATGGCGAGCTGGCTATCAGAAATTTCTCGCCCTATATTATTATTTAAATTTCGTAAAGGAAAAGTTATTCTATATGCAGTACCCAAAATAAAATAGATAACACAGTGATTAACTTTTGATCTAATGATCGCTTAATAGCTCAATATTAATAGTTCAGGGAGTAACTTAAAATATGCTAATTAATTTGTGAGGAATATATTTTAAGATTAGAAAAAGAAACAAGAAAAAGATACTTTCTCCGCATAAACGTGCTTTTTTTATCCAACAGATTTGGATTTTTGATCCTTAGAATAAGGAAAGGGAGGGTCTCAATCTGGTAAAAATGTGGTCTCAATTGCTTAGTCAATTGTAACGACTGTTCTGCATACTTCCCAGCTTTTAAATTTCCTTTATTTCGTAAATTAACCATTTCTAATTCTTTTTTAAATATATAAATCAGTTAAGTTTTATTCATTTTTATAAAGAACGAATGCAAATATAATCGATTCTCAATAAATGTAAGTACTAACTTTTTGAAGTTATACTTCTTATACGACTTCCAACAAGGTTGCGTTAAACGTTTAACGCTTCATTTTTATTGGCCGGGAAATCACGTGGTAGGATCCAGTTTTAACTCATTCATTTCCATATTGTTTTGGTTCTCTCTAGCATGAAAATAATAAAAGTATTGTTTTTTCTATAAATATTATTTTAGTTTGTTTCGATACACATATAATTTAATAGGGTAGTATTTTTTTGTTTTCAAATTTAATGGAGTCCCGCAGTGGACTGATCGTTAAGACACGGTTCCCAGCAGATCACCGAAGTCAAGCATCACTGGCTACGGTCAGTGTGCGGGTGGGTGACCACTTGGATCAGTCTGCGTAGGGACCGAGGGTGTGCGGTATTG
>NC_092209.1:60610048-60705237 GCF_043381705.1 Parasteatoda tepidariorum
AGCGGAGCAGGAAAAAGAGTCGTTGAATAGAACTAGTGATCCTTCTACGACTTCTGATTCTTCTACAATTAACGTCGCAGGTTGCGAAGTTTAACTTCTTCCGCGCGGAGGGACTCCACGCACTATTTTTTATTCTAGTAGATAGTAATATCGAATATAAACACGAAATATTAAAAAAAATTATCTCCAAAACTTTATATAGATATATTTTTATTCCGATGCCGGTGTGGGACTAATTATTATTCAATGTCATGACAGCTGAGCTTCAAAATCCATTTTTAAACATTCTTTATAAAACCACATTTTTACAATAGCATGCACGTTACTGAGTTTGCTTTTAAATCCTAATAGTTTTCATATAGCATACTGAACACTTATTTTTCAAGAACTTTTTTGGCTTCCACACTGAATACTTTAAATCATATCACCTACGTTAATCGATGCTTAGATATTATATTATTTGTTAATCGATGCTTTTTTTTATGCAAAAATCGCTTGTTGCTCATAAACATAAAGTTGTAGTTTTATTGTAAATCTCTTTAACTCTTAATCCCTTGTCTTGATTTGCCAAGTCCATAGTTGAGATAATATTTCTAAAGAAGAAGTTCTTCTTAAAGGCTGCTTTCTAAATGGTACAATGTATTGGAAAGATATCGTTTTACTTTGTTTAACTTCCAGAAGTTTTTGTTTTTCTTAGATTTTTTGCGTTGGTCTTTTTCTTTTCATAAAATTATATGTTCAGAATCGGAAATACAGACCTCGAAATACAATTAAAGACACTCGTATTTTCACACATTTTTCGATGTAATTAATTATTATCATCTTATACAAAATTGTTATAACCATCGTATAAAGAGCCGTGGTGACTCAGGGGATAGAGCGCTTGCCTTCCAATGTGGTGAACCGGGTTCGAATTCCGCCCCCGGCTCGCACCGACCACAGAGCTGACGCAAAATATCTTCAGTGCCAGATGGATCATGGGTTAGATTCCCCTTGACGTCGGGCTAACCGTGGGGTTTTCCTCTCCATGTAACGCGAATTCGGGTTAGTTCCAACAAAAAGTCCTTCATGAAGGAAAATTTCTTCCAATACTTGATCCATGAGTTCCCTTGTCTTTTAGCTTGGGTTCAAAATTACAAGGCTACGGAGCTGATCATTAGTAACCAGTGGTACTGGGGGAATACAATGGAGGGGACGCGTCACCTGTCAATTATGCCATAGGTAAGGGGGGTTGGAATATATGTGTTATAGTAGAGGGGTTTAAAAAAGAAATTGACCATCATCAACTGCCTATTTCTTCACTTTAGTAGAAAGGAATATAGTTTCGGTTTTCGAATAAAGTATTTCTTTTCTTCGGTGGCAACAGGAGAGGGATGGACTATACGTGTTATAAAAGAGGGGTTTAAAAAAAGAAATTGACCGTCATCAACTGCTTATTTCTTTACTTTAGCAGAAAGGGACATAGTTCCGGTTTTCGAATAAAGTATTTCTTTTCTTTGGTGGCAACATAATGATTGGATGGCTTGTTGCAAGCTATAAGCAACTCGCAAGGAGGGGATCACTGCATCGATGGAGATATAAGCGGGGGGTTTGAACCTGTTACATAGATCATTCCCTCAGAGGTTAGTTTGAGATTGTTGTAATGAGTGCTTTAAGTCTTCGCAGAGTTCATATTGATATTTCTCTGATTAATTTTCTGTTATAATTTTTTTTTCTTGCGAGTTTTATTTAGTATTTGTGAGTGTCATCATATTATTTTTAAAAAATCGTCTTCAAGTGTTAAAGAAATGCCTACCAGGCGTCGAATTAGCGAAGTAAGTAATATTATATTTTCTTTTCTGCATTATTTTATCCATACATTGATTTGTATGTTTGCACGTGGTAATTTAATTGAAACTTACTAGCTAATCAATGTGTTGGCTTTATTTAAGAGTGTTCTATTTTATATACATCGGTAATTTAATATTTGTTTTTAAAATTCATCACGTGTTTGTTTGTTTTTTCTTTAAAAGTAATAATATTTTATATTATTTTACCACGTGTCTTAAAACTTATCTAGATTACTTATTTATTTGCAACGGGTCCTCGCCAAAAGAAGCTCGAACCTGGAGTTACAAAGGTTAAAAAAACTTAGAAATCACTGGTCTGAATGGATGAAACATGGCCATTTCAATAGGAAAAAACTAAATTTAATGATAATACATATATATCACTTTCTTTAGTGGCTAACTGTCTTACAGATACCTTCTTACCAATGAAATTAATTCCCGGTTGTCGTATCCGTGTTTTTTAAGAGGTTCGCAGGTAGCTCTACTTTTCACTACAAACAGCACATCGTCATGCCTTAACTTGAAATCCGATAGCTGCACACATAGTTTGTTTTCTTTTGTACCTTCTTATTAATTAAATTACAACTAAACTCATATCCGTCATGGCTTAACTTGAAATCTAGTTATTAGTTGCTTTCTGATACCTCCTGACCAATTAAATTAAAACTACTCATAAATGTTATGTCTAAACTTGATAATTTACTTTCTGATAACTTTTTATTATTTAAATTGAAACTACTCATGTTTGTGGAATCTGAACTTGAAATCCAGTAGCTACTTATTGTTTACTTTATTGTCCCGACTGATCAATTAAATTTAAACTACTCATGGACGTGGTATCTGAATTTGAAGTCTAGTAGCTACTTATTGTTTACTTTATTATCCCGACTGATCATTTAAATTAAAACTACTCAAGAACGTGGTATCTGAACTTGAAATCCAGTAGCTACTTATTGTTTACTTTATTATCCCGACTGATCAATTAAATTAAAACTACTCATGGACGTGGTACCTGAACTTGAAATCCAGTAGCTACTTATTGTTTACTTTATTATGCCTACTAATCAATTAAATTAAAACTGCTCATAGATGTGGTGTTTGAGCTTAAAATCCGTTACCCACCTGTTATTTACTTCTTGATAACTTCTCCCTATTTAAATTAAAAGCAAATGACTTATCTCGTATCTTACCTAAAACTCCTGCTTACATCTATTATTTACTTTCTGATACTTTATTACCAATGAAACTATAATTAACTCATAGACATCGCGTCTTAACTGAAAAACAGTAGCAGCCTACTATATCCCCATCCTTTTTTCCCTCATGGTGATCCGAATAAATGGACTACAGATAATTGAATTTCTGCCATGTAAGGTACAATCAAACTAAGAATACTGTTTCATTCTTCTTAAAAAAAGGAGAATAAATAAAGTCAATATTTTTTGAACACCCTATATCGAGCTAATACGAAATGCCAATCAATAAAATGTATTCTAGAAAACGAATCAATTTAGGACAAAGTAGAAGCAACCAGATAAACTCCTACTGTCGTGCTGTTGGTGATTTCGAAATCCTGGACATACGAGACATAAAGACTAAAATCCGGCACTCCTATCCCCCATTTCTCCGCACTTATCCGGGAAAACGGACATCTGCCAGAGTCCATGGGAATGTATCGACTTGTAACACGTGAGTGTCCCTTCTAAGGTTTCAAAAATAATATCTTTTTTTTTCTTAGTTCGCTTTTTCTTTTTCCTCACGGGATGTGTTTTACTTCTCAAGTGTTATTCTTAGTTTTTCAGAAAGTACAAACAAAACGAGAAAAGAGAGTTGTAAGTTAGAATGATCAAGAAGTAGAAATATTTCTTTTTCTTTCTTATTATCTTCTTTTTACCTCCGGCATTTCTACATCTAATGTGTTTTTTCCCCTATCCAATTTTCAAATTTTGCGGAAAACATTAGTAATGAATGTTCGCAAATTTGAAGAAAAAAAACTTAACTTTATGAGATAAAATAAAAAAATGAAACCATTCTTTAAATTAAAATCTTAATAATCTAAAGGAGTAAGAATATTAAGGGGCTCCATAATTACCGTTATTAAAACATAATTTTAGACTCTTTTCTTTTTCAAAAATGAATTTAAAAAATTATACATATTAGAGGGCACAAAACAATATTTAGGTGAGGACCAAACAAAAAACGCTGTCAAAATATGACAAATCAGTATTGAGAAAAGCGGGACGAAGAACATCAAAACCAGTCTGATAGCTAATAAATTTCTCTTCCTCCGTAGTGATTCATTAGATTTTGAAGGCATTTTAGTTTGAACCTTGTATTTTTCGCATATTGTGCGTCCCTTATTTTACTTATTTCTGACAAGGATTTTGAAATAATTAAATTAATTCCAGAAATAACTTACTAGATTGCTCAAAATATCGGCAGCCTACCTTTATTTTTTTTATTTTATTATTTTTTTTTAATATTGTAAAAGCTACTCATCCTTAAGTTGATCAATTGAAAATATCGCGCACGATGAGAGATGTCCAAGAAATAAATTTTAAGATTGTTTTGACCTCTATTTTACTGGCAAGACCTAATACGTCCTGGTTCTTATATGATAAAAAAAAACGGGTAAAAAAAACACCATTCTCCCACTCTCCTATGATAATAATTAAAATAAATATGTTTTTGATATGAAAAGTTATAAGCGTTTACTAAATTTTCTAAAATCTCATCTTATCGGTTTTATTATTATTATTATCAATATAATTATTATTATTAATTATTTTTATCAATAATACTTTTAATTTTGTTATTATTTATTACTGTTTTTAATTTAACTATTATTAATAATAATATTTATGATTATTATTAGTTTTTAATTATTATCATCATTAATAATAATAATCAATATTATTAATAATTATTATTATTAATAATTATTATTATTAATTATTTTTATCAATAATACTTTTAATTTTATTATTATTTATTACTGTTTTTATTTTAATTATTATTAATAATAATATTTATGATTATTATTAGTTTTTTATTAATTATCATCATTAATAATAATAATTAAGCTGCTCGTATATCTTGTTGTTTCATCAGCAACAGTCTGAAATCGTATTCAGTTATCGAAATAGAATTTATTACAGTACAAAGAATTTTTTTTGTATTATAATAAATCCAATGTTAAACACAAGAAAATTAATGACTTTAATTATTACTTGAAAAACGAACAATCCAGTTTTGTTTATTTTTGAAAAGCATGAGTGGTTATCCAAACATACTTTTTTTTATATAATTTAGCACCATAATATATTTTTAAAGTGTTAATACAGCTTTATTGTTTTTTCAGTGTTAAAAATATTTAATTATCGTTTCAGGGAAGCATTTCCAATACTGTAAGTAAGAATCACTGTATATGAATTAAAAATAGAAGTAGGATTTTTGAAAAAATCTAATTTAGCATCCTTTCAATTTCATTTATTTTCTATCCGCTTTTAATGACCAGCTTGGTCACCTTTCAAAATTATCTTGTACATTGGACTCCTGTTCGTAAGACGTGAGTTCGCATCCCGCGGGCGAAAAATTTCCGTGCATTGAATAGTGACAGGAGCACGTTAAATCTGTTGGAGTCACAAAGTCCTCCAAGTTCCCACAACAATACCTCTGGGGGTGCTGAGTTGGAGATTGAGTTTTCTCTTGATCTGGTCAAAATTACGATTTGTATTACAAATCGCATCGTAATATTGTATCAAAATTACGATCCCTATAAAATGGGCAGTGACGTGGGTGTGCTTTCATACCTTTAGATTGCATCATTGAAAATATAAGAAGCGCACCCTCTGCCTTAAAATTGTTTACGATTTCAAGCCAGTTTGTTGGTCTTATTAAGTGACATAAGTAACAACAACAGCAATAATTATCTTGTACAACATATAAACCAACTGTAACGATGCTGAATGCACTGCTCAACTGTATTTAAATATTCTAATTCTGCAAACCCTCCTCCAATTCTAACACCTTTCTTATTTTTAAATAATATATTTAACCAATTTTCTTCAATCTAACTGCTGTTGCCCGTGTGGATGTACTTTGATTTCAATTAACTCTTTACAAGAGATGTCCGAGATATTGTCAAAGTTCTTTATGAATTTATTGTTAGTAGTTATTTATAGTTATACTTGTATATTAGTAGTTAAGCTAATCAATAAGTTTTATAAATATTTTTTTGTGTACCTAGCAACTTAGATGCATTATTAGTTCATTAATGCTCAACATAGCTTTTTTGCTTTTGTCTTGGTCAAATGAGGAGTCTTTGTGTTAATTAAGAAATCTATGGTGAAAGAATTGAAATCTTTGCGTTATAATCTTTGTAAAAGAATATAGAATGTATTATATAGAATAAGACAATTGATACCTGAAGGTCTTATTACTTGAAATAGCATGTAAAGAACAGTTTCTAACGTAAACAAAGGCCACATTTTAACAACCAATTAGGATCGAGATATCCACAATACGTCACTTGCAGGTATCCCATTTATCTTATATGACGGATAATAAATAAATAATTGGTTAAGGAACATGTAATACCCTTCCTTTTTTTTCAAATCTTTGGAACTATTAACTAGCAAACATCCATGACACCTTTAAAATATTTGAAAAATAAAATGTAATAGTCTATAATTTAATTCAAATCTGAGATTTTACATGGGCTTGTAGCGTCTCAAATTACTTTTTAATACTTGTGAAATTTATGACGATTTCCTTTGTATAAAGTTTATTCGGAAAAAAAATGTTTTCGTCACAAAATCTTGCATACTTTTATAATTGTTTAGTTATTTCCGATGCAAAATAAGCAACATTTTGTGCCCGTCATCGATCTGATAATAAGCCTCTATTTCCTCTCCCCCCCTTTTTTTTGAGAACTTCCTTAACGGATAAAAGTCACAGTTTTATCAAAACCAAGCAGAAAATCACATTTTATTTGCCTTTCCGGATGTTTTAACAGATACTTTACATTGTTCGTCTTTAATAGTTGTTCTTCTTGGTATTAAAAAGTATCAACCAAATGGTTTTGTTACTGTAAAACGATTTAATAAGTCTTTAAAAGTAATTTACCACATTTGGTGAATAATTTCTCATAACTTTTGTCGTCTATAAAGTAAGTTTCATTTTTCAGTTATCTAATATACGGTATATTTATTTTGTATCTGAATGAAATCTATAATATTTAAAAACTGTTTTAAGAATTCATTTTTATGTGTAAGAAATTGGAACGAATGTTTACATGCATTAATTTACGTATAGTAATTCACCACATATGTGGTAAAAGTAATTTACCACATTTGGCTAATAATTTCTCATAACTTTTGTCCTTTATAAAGTAAGTTTAATTTTTCAGTTATCTAATATACGGTATATTTAATTTGTGTCTGAATGAAATTTATAATATTTAAAAACTGTTTTAAGAATTCATTTTTAGGTGTAAGAAATTGGAACGAATGTTTACATACATTAATTTGCGTATAGTAATTCACCACATATGTGGTAAAAGTAATTTACCACATTTGGCTAATAATTTCTCATAACTTTTGTCCTCTATAAAGTAAGTTTCATTTTTCAGTTATCTAATATACGGTATATTTAATTTGTATCTGAATGAAATTTATAATATTTAAAAACTGTTTTAAGAATTCATTTTTCTGTGTAAGAAATTGGAACGAATGTTTACATGCATTAATTTACGTATAGTAATTCACCACATATGTGGTAAAAGTAATTTACCAAATTTGGCTAATAATTTCTCATAACTTTTGTCGTCTATAAAGTAAGTTTCATTTTTCAGTTATCTAATATACGGTATATTTAATTTGTATCTGAATGAAATTTATAATATTTAAAAATTGTTTTAAGAATTCATTTTTATGTGTAAGAAATTGGAACGAATGTTTACATGCATTAATTTGCGTATAGTAATTCACCACATATGTGGTAAAAGTAATTTACCACATTTGGCTAATAATTTCTCATAACTTTTGCCCCCTATAAAGTAAGTTTCATTTTTCAGTTATCTAATATACGGTATATTTATTTTGTATCTGAATGAAATTTATAATATTTAAAAACTGTTTTAAGAATTCATTTTTATATGTAAAAAATTGTTTACATAAATTAATTTGCGTATAGATCGTTTGATGAAAAGAGCATTTACAATGTAATAAACTAAAATTATTTCAATGCTTTTTACTTTTTATAATCTTAAATTTAGTTCTTAATATTTCTTCATTTATTTTTTTTCAAAGAAATCGAACATGTCTTAAGCAATAATAATATCTAGATTATTCTTGAAATCCATCATTTTTATAGCATTTGAGTGTATAAATTTAATCACTGTTTTTTATCAGAAGTAGCAAACCGATGATTTCAGCAACAGATTACAGCAATGCTTTAAGCGTTGTTTTCATTTCATCTTCCTACTTAGTATAAGCTTGATTGAATAATGAAATTAAAATCAATGTCACTGTATTTTGTAAAACCTGCTTTTCGTACAGCCAGCTAAAAAAACTGTCACTATGAATATTTTATATTCCTAATGATCTGATTTTTAGATACTCAGTGCCAATTTTAATCATTACATTTAATTAGAAAATATCTGCAAAAGACAGACTGTCTGGTGATTTTTTTTTAAAGCTGTACATTTGAGTACATTAGATTTCTATGTTAATCCGTAATAAACGCGTCCCGCAGTGGACTGATCGTTAAGACACGGTTCCCAGCAGATCTCCGAAGTCAAGCATCACTGGCTGCTGTCAGTGTGCGGGTGGGTGACAACTTGGATCAGCCTGCGTAGGGACCGAGGGTGTGCGGTATTGGTCCTGTTAAACTGTTCTACCGTAAAGTGCTCGACTTCGCGTGCAGGTCGTCGGGCTACCGAAGCGGGGGTGCCATCTTCTCCGCAGAGGATCAAAATTGTGATGGCATGTCTTCGGATCATCCTCAGGGATGTTTCCCAGACCGTCGCCAATAGCCCATTGTGCAGCTCTAGTGCGACGTAAATGAACAACAACAACAATCCGTAATAAACGCGATAACTTTTGAGTACTCGAACCTACTACTGTTAACGTGAGTTTAAAAATTTAGTTTCTTTAGCCAACCGGTACTTCAAGGACTTGCATTTGATAGTTTGTAACTAAACGCTAATATAGTTACAAAATTTTAAAAAAAGACCAGGTTAGTAGCGAAAATGTTGTGGACTGTGGCATAAAAAGGTATCAAGCTCGTTTTCTTAAATGATGCAAGAATCTCACTCCTTAATAGCGATTTGAGAAGCATACAATTGCTTAATTGAAGTTTATCGTAGGAAATTCCTAAAACAGAATGAATTACATACGCTTCTATGTTACTCGCTCACAATGTTCATATATTTTTTCTTGTCTTGACCAGAATATATAGGTGTCTCCGCCAAAATTTGAGGTTTTATTCTCTCGTGTATATTCCTAATTTCAAGCAATTCAAAACATACCATTCTCTTCATATTACTGAGATAACCCCAGTAACCTCGAGACTCAAACCTGCGAACTTATCTGTTGTTAGTAAAGAATTTTTATTCATAACTTCCAGAAATCAACTGACAAAATAAACTTCGATCTTTAAGCAAAGAAAAACCTACAAATTATTATTCATTTGAGTGATGGAATGGCACAATACAGAGAAAGTCAGATTCAACCATCCAGCATTACGACTGGAATTAAACGTGTGCTAATCCCATCTACATGTTTTTTATTTTGTCACATACATATGCAGTAGTAGTAGTTCATTTACGTCGCACTAGAGGTGCATAATGGGCGATTGGCGACTGTCTGGGAAACATCCCCGAGGATGACCCGAAGGCATGCCATCAGAATTTTGATCCTCTGCAGATGGGATGGCACACCCGCTTCGGTAGCCCAACGACCTGCACGCGAAACCGAACACTTTAAAGTAAAACAATTTAACGAGGACCAATACAGCACACCCTCGGTTCAAGTGGTCACCTACCCGCACACTGACCACAGCCAGTGAAGCTTAACTTCGGTGATCTGCTGGGAACCGTGCCTTAACGATCAGTCCACTGCAGGGCTCACATACATATGCAGGCGTCCCATAGGACTGGTCGTAAGACGCGGTTTCCAGTTGATCATCAAAATCAAGCATCACTGGCATAGGGGAGTAGGCGGGTGTGTGACCCTTTCATCAGCCTGAGAAGAGATCGAAGGTGAGTACCACCAGTCCTCGTGTTCCACCATAAAATGCTCATCTTCGTGGAGCAGTCGTCTATCTACCAAGGATGGTGAGCTTCTCTGCATCTTCTCTGTAGAAGATCAAAATTGTAACGCCATGTCTTCGAATCATCCCTTCCAGACCGTTGTGCAGCTTTGGATGGACGTAAAGTACAGCTACTTTTCCCCCCGGAAAAATCGTCTGTTTAAGTACACGTCGTATTAGAGCTACACTAATGAATTATAGGTAATGATTCATACTTAATGGTGAGGCAGTGACAAAACTGGCTCGCGTGATATTTCAACTTAAACAGGAGAGAGCAGAACCCTTTAGAAGCAAAGCCCAGCCCAAGCAGTGATAGGTGTCCTCAAGAACGTATTTTCAGAGTAAAAAATATATACGGTGGAGATCAAACTTCTGGTAGTTTGACATCGTACTTTTATTTATCTATTATTTACTTTTTGGCACAAATGTATTCAGCACAAAGTACGGCTTGTGAACCCTTATCAAGTTGACGAACAGGTAGCATGAATTGATGTCCCGCAGTGGACTGATCGTTAAGACACGGTTCCCAGCAGATCACCCAAGTAAAGCATCACTGATTACGGTCAGTGTGAGTGTGGATGACCACTTGGATCAGTCTGCGTGGGGACCGAGAGTGTGCGGTATGGGTCCTCGTTAAACTGTTCTACCGTAAAGTACTCGACTTCGCGTGCAGGTCGTCGAGCTACCGAAGCGGGGGTGCCATCCCCTCTGCAGAGGATTAAAATTGTGATGGCATGTCTTCGGATCAACCTCAGGGATGTTTCCAGACCATCGCCAACAGTCCATTGTGCAGCTCTAGTGCGACGTAAATGAACAAACAACAGCATGAATTTATAAAGCACAAATATACATCCAGAGTTAAGGTGGGATTTTATCCCACTACCCAAAACGCTACGGAGTGCTTAACGGAACGACGAGACCTCTGGGACAAGGAAGGCCCTACACTTTTTTTACTAACTGTTACCTATTGTTGCCGGTTTGTGTACTCATTACAAAGAGGACTTATGACCTCTTCTAAAGTTTGAGAGCAGATATCAAAAATTAGTGAAAGGCGTCCCGAAGTTACATACGGGATTCGAGCTCGCTACCTCCACGCTGTTAACAGTTCGGTGGATTTGCGAGAATGCTAGGCCAATGAGGTGCCTGTTTCTATGTTTTAGGAAATGAAAGGTGCCTTGAAAGGAACTGTTAACCGGAAGCGTTTTCAATGTATTTCATCACTCATGCTATCAACTATACTTTTACTTTAGCCGGCAATTGTGCCTAATAGATAAGGCATTTGTTTCTCGCTTTAATGTCATTCAAACTTTTAATTAAATCCTGTTGCTTGTAGTGTTTTCTTCAAATATTATAGCTAGCTGCTTTTTAAAAGTTTCAAGAATTTGTTCCAAGTGAATTATAGGTTTGTTTTTATTTTTGCAGTATATTAGAAAAACCATACATTATCATGAAACGTTTTGAAATTTACTGTAAATGTGTTTTCAAATTATAATCGGTTTTTTAAAGTTACTCAACTATGATTTGAGAATTCCCTCAGTTTAAAAACTTGTAATAATACCAATTCACATGCTTTCATTTTTATGCACTTATACATTACAATTGCAAAATATATCTAAGTTTAAATTTTAATGAAAAATCAAACAATTCTTTATTGTCATTAGAAAACTTTTAGAATACGGAATAGGCTTTCTAATTTTATTTTCATATGTATATTTAATTTCTTATAGGTCCTGTTAATCGCAATTAATGCTAATTTTATGAAGACAGTTTGAGCTATTAACACAGATATCACGAAAAGATTAGCAAATTTTACGCGGATATTTTTTTATTGATATTTCCAGAATAGATTGCTTTTTCCTTTGAAATATTTTATGCTATACATTTTATAAGGATTCTATACATATATATTAAAACAAATCCTTACAGAACACTCTAAAAACCTAAAGCTAAATTTATTCAACTCACTAAAAGGTTACTATGGTCTAAGCTTTTTTAATCTCAAGAATTAAAGCCTAACCGGATTAAGTCAAATTTCTAAAGTACGCGTTTTGGCAAACCCAATTATTTCGATGTTGCTTGCTCTTCTCGTAGCTGCCAACTGTTCAGAATTTTTTAGGATTTGTTCCTAATTTTTGAATCTAATCTGAAAATCTGATATTTTTATAAAAAATCTGAATTTTCGTAAAATTTTTGATTTTAAAACAATCTTTTTTTCTGATCGCCACAAGCACGCATCCTGTGATTATTGTGCTAAAGTAATTTTTAGTAGATTTTTATTGGAAAATATTATTCCAATAGCTGTCTGTTGCTAATTATTTCACTAAATTATTATTTTTGAAAATATTTTTTTGTAGTATTTAAACACTTGCATCAGAAATATTTGTTTATGATGTAGATTATTATTTACTTGTTTTATAATTTGGCGATAAATAATTATATATTAATAGGTAATGTTTGTTTTTAATATATTATACCGGTATTCCTAATTATAAAATATTAATATTAAAAGTTTCCCACAAAAGATAGCGTTTTCTAGTTTTGTTTTACTAATTTACATATTTAAATATATGTCTATTAATGTTATGATTTAATAGTTAAATTTTTATCTTACTCTCGTAATTAGTGCATATAATTTTGTCGCATATAGTGTTCCTAATTTTTGATTCCTAAGGTTGGCAGCTATGTCTTCTTATTCTTTAGCCACCTTAAAAATATTAATATAATCGATGTCTAAATATTTTTATGGGGATAGTTTGAATTAAAAAATAGATTCAAATCTGTTTTGTACCTACAGTCTAGAAGCATTTTAGCGATTTGACAAAGTTTAAAAATACTTTCATTTTTTTCTGAATAAGAAAATGCTATTCAGTGTTTCCTTAACTTAATTTTACGAAGTAATACTTTCTTTAAAGAGTACTTCTTTTTCTGCGTAAGATATTATTTGTTCTTGTTACGACCATCTACGATCGTTTTTGATCATTTCTTTAATAATTTTACAAATTCTTAACTATAATATTTTCTTTTTAACTGAGTAAGAAAATATTGAGTACCAATCAATCTGAGTTGCTTCGGATGGTACCAGCTTGCTTGGGAAGTAAAGGTGGCCTGTGCGCAAAGCTGACCAGATTGCCATAATCATACCATTGATCTCAAAACTGGAGCCTTATCTTCCATGTCCTGCAACGAGCTGTTGCATTAGAGCTTTACTTTTGCTTTTTGAAAAACACTTTGTATTTTTTTCTGAGCAATCTACTCCCAGTTTTTTAATAATTTTACAAAGCTTAACAATATCTTCCTTTCAGAATAAGAAAATGCTCTTCTATTCCATTGTCATCGGTTCTTTATTTCAAGTGATGAGCATACAAGGCTTCAGTGGCAATGAAATGTTTGGTAAGCTATATACTTTACGTATTGTTTACGTATTTACGTATTGTTATATTTTAATAACAAATAAACAAAAAATTACTTGGAATGAAATTATAAATAATTTTAAACTTAAAATCAAATTATAAATAAATATTAGATTGCAAGATAATGACTATATATAATACCGACTAAACAAATCAACCAGCAATAAATTAAACAATTGATAAAGCATATGATTTTCCTTAATCATTGAAATATAATTTTCTTTCCCTTTTATATTAATACAATTATGATTCAATGTAATTTATTGTGATTTAATTTTATGGTTAGTTTAATTTTGAAGATATTTTCCTCTATCAATTGGCTAGCAATTTTATTTTGTGCCTAACCCAAGTGCGTTGTGAACAATTACAACAATTGAGAACGTTTCACCAAAAAATAAAGCATTCTTGTTTACCTTCAGAGACATTATATTTCATGGATAAATTACTCAAGAATGAAATGAAACTAATAATTTGAAAATATATTTTTGCTAAATCTAATCCATATTTAACTCAAATGGGTATTGTCTCAATATGCAATCTGTGTGGTTACTTTACGAATCAATAGTAGATGCTACTATATATATTAAAAGAAAATAGAGAGTACACCGGACAATGGTACTTAACAATAAAAAAACATTAGTACCATATACCGGGAAGTTGCATTTAACCTTAAAAATGTCAGTGTAGGGTATATGGAGCAAATGTATATCGGGAAGCGGCACTAAATAAGCAATAAAAAGAAAACTAAACAAAACAAAACAAAAAATATGGTCTATTACGCAGGTAGATCGCTTAATAGGAAATTATTCTCAAATATCTACGCTGATATCTTAAGTTTTTGAGTCTTATAAGTTGTATAGATAATTTAGTTTCCAAGTAGCATTTAGAGTTCATTCATTTAAATTAAGTTAACAATCTTTTTTCCAGTACGGATTTAAAGTAATATAATGCATTTTTACTTGACTTTTGCTAAAAAGAAATTACGTGTACAAATAGACTGGGAGCTAGCTCTGAGAACAGATTTAGAAAAAAAGCTTGTTTTTTATTTAAAATCATTTATTCAGTTAACTCTTTGTTTCGGGTAATTTGTTCTGGTTTATTCCAGTTATTTTCAAATTTCTACTAAACAAATGAGTTGAATAGGAGTAGTATATAAATGCGGGTCCTGGCGCACTTTCTCGCGCACGAAAACAGTTTTTAATAAAATCGTATAATTTAAAGAAAATTGATTAAAAAGGATTGAAAAACTTAATTTTTTATTAAATATTTATAAAATGATAAAAACTCCTTTTTCTTCTATTTTGGCCCTAGCACTTCCTCACGCACACCTTGGCGCACGCTCCCGCACGAAAACAGTTTTTAATAAAATTGTATAATTCAAGGAAAATTAAAGAAAAGTATTTTAATTAAATATCTATAAAATGATAAAAACACTTTTTTACAGAAAAAGTTCATTTTCCTATTAGAGTGTGCCTGGCCCACGCTTTGGCGCACGAGTCTACTTGTTGATTTAATTGTTTTTGTAGTAAATCCCCTAAGTAACCTTCCATTAAAATATATATGTATTTTCCATCAATTAATCCTTCATAATAAAATACATAACCACCTTCATTTATTTCTTGAATTGCTTTGTCCGAAAGTTCTCCATGTTTCTTTTTTAGAAAATATTCTTTCACATCATTTAGTGCCACATCTATTTTCACAACTACACTATTGTCATACTTTGTTTTTATTTTTCTCAATGATATCAGTTCATATAACCCCGGCTTTAAATCTTTCAATTTGAATATCGGGCTGTCGCTTCTGAGACTATTGAATTCTTCCATTTATTTAAGAACATTTTATGGAACATTTTCATAATGTCCTAAATTCTTGTCCTATAATACTTTGTGTGAATTCCATCTTCTAAAATATATCGCTTATCATCTGATGCTGATAGAGATTTTTTATTTACTTGAACTGTAAATATTTCATGCTTAGTACTTCTAATTAAATTCATAGTTCTATAATAATCGCTTTTCTCGCTGTCTAATAAACATTCTTTATAATCTTCGAAGGAAATTCTATTTTTAACCACACATTTTTTTACACCTTTAGATTTTTTTATGACTTCTTCTTCAACTTTTAAGGCATACATTTTTGCTCTCAATCCAATAAACTCAGTCATTATTTTACCAGAATTATCATCTTTCATTTTACCCAATACTTTTTTATTTATTCTTTCAATACCATATTTATTATTTTCTGGATAATCGGAAGTATCGAAATAATCGATCATTCCTTTCAAATCATCTTAAAAATCATTTGTTTTTATATCATATATATAACTATCTGTATCCTGATATAATAATTTAATGTTTCCCCATATTTAGGCTTCATAACTTTATAGTGAAAGTCGTACATTAGATATTTGGATAAATCTAAGATACTCATTCCAACATATATGGGCTTATCAAAGAAGACTTTGGTTTTGTTCATATGAATAGCAACTAAATTCTCTTCAAAAATGGTTCTTCCTTTAAAATTTGGTTTAGCAATGAGTTTTTGAGCCTTCTTTGCATTACAACACAGTTTTATATCTACTCTTTTTCTAATATTTTCCATAGTTTTTCCAAACACAGAATTGCTCATAAGTTTATAAAAATCCTTTTCAAACTCATTGGCTGCTTTAGTTCTCATTTCCGTGTTTAAATCTATGTATTTCTTCAGCCAAGGAGATTGTTTAAATTCAAGAACTCTGTGTACTTTTTTAAGTTTTAATCCCATTTTTAAATATTGTTTTAAATTTCTATAATGAATAACGTAGTTATCTTTATCATATAAGGTTGTCAGCAATTTTGATTGTTTAGACTGCGAATCTGGTATTCTATTCTCAGGTGCTAAAGGTAAATCTGAATGTTTATCATGTAATTCTTTTGGATATTCTAAATCTACTTCTAATATATAACCTTTTTCAGATTCGCTGTCTGAGGTTTCTAAAATATCTTCAATATTATCTGGTTGTATCCATTTAAATTCATTATATGGTAAATATTGACTCATTGCCCATTCGTATAAATTATTGGCGTCTAGGTACATTAAATAATTAGATTCTTTACTTTTGTCATAGTCTTTCATATATTTATTATTAGCTTTCCCGTACCTATGACAGCATTGAGATATCCCACCTCTGGTTCCTTTCTCAAGCATTAAAATCATATCATAATCATTCAGTAATTGTAATTTGATTCCAGTTGATTTTAGCATAGCATCCCACGATAACCCAGGAGCAGTGAAGTACCATGCTGGATCTAGTTTATAGGTTTTCAGACAGACATCCCTAAAATTTTCAAAAATATCTGAAAGTATCAAAACATCTGTTTTAACATATAAATCTGAATACTCACCCATATTTTTAATATTGAATGACTTCCATACATTTTGTGCATGTTTATAATCCTCATCCGTTATATCGCATTCATTCAATTTGTTATAAAATTCTTCTTTTTGAGGTAATTTATTTATTTCACATTTTTCCCTTGAATCCATGTAATCATAAGGATATACACCTTTTCTAATAACTAGGTCTAATTGACTTTTGAAAAATTTAGATGTTTCTCTACATTGTTCTTTAGTTAAATTTTTGGATAAACTATCCAAACTACTAGCCATAAATCTAAATGAATCTAAAAATCTAAGTTTCATAGATCCAATATTTTTACTAAATGATATATATTTTTCTTCAGTATTTGGAATTAAATCAATATTTTTTTCATCATAACCAAGTCCTTTAACGAATAAATGAGCATCATATCCTGTTAAATTATGAATAAAAACTGGTACAAAGTTTGGATTTTTATAGTTTAAATTACATGATTCATGAGCTGGACCTCTACATTTATCGGTTAAATGATCTCTTACCTTTACTTTATCTATTATCTCACTTTTGCATATATGACATTTATTATTTTTTTCAAAATGCCTTTCTTCATCTTCACTCATTTGAAGTGGTCTGATATTTTTATAAATTTTTTCAATTTCTTCTGTTTCTTCTTTTAACATTTTACAAAATATATTTGTAGCATCTGGTCCCCTATAAATAACTGGATCTCTATAATACTGATGTTCATATTTTATGTAATAAGAGAAACTCATTGGTTCATGTTTTTGATATTTCATTGTATAAGAGCTCTCTGGATTTGGTTGGCAGTTATCAATTTTTCTTGTCAAACATTCAAAATCTGCATAAATTACGAATGGTACTCTCAATGAATGATTATATTTTGAAAATTCAATAAATTTATTTTTATCAGGCATCTGAATCTTTACAGCTTTATTATTTTTACAATCAACCATATGAGTTTCAAGTTTTTTTGCTGAATAAAAATAGGTTAAGCATCTATCACACAAATAGATTTTACCTTTATGGTTATTTTGTTGGGAAACAACCAATTTACTTAAATTTTTAACCCAGCATAATGATTTTCGAAATAAAAGAGATTGATATGTTTCTCTAACTTATTTTTTGTTATTCGTAATGTATAAACAGAACTATCATAACTGTAAACATTGATCGATATATTATTTAATTTTTCCAATTTTTGAATATCGCTCAGAGCCACTGGAAATTCAATTCCTTTAAAATTTAGTTCCTTTTCAAATTGCATATATTTTGCAACTCTTTGTGCATCTTTCTCAATAGGATGCAAAGCAGATAAAACAGCCCACATAAAACATTTATTGTCTTTATTTTTAACATTTATTACAGCTTTTTCATTCTTTATTTCCTCTGGCAATTCTACATATGATGAATCTCTAAGAGGATTATATTTATTAATTCTAAGTTCTCATCTATTAATTTCATTAATTTTCCAACCTGATCCTTTAGTTTCAAACTCATCCATTTCTCTCAATCAACAATTTATCAATTACTTCATCATAATATTGATTTAAATCAGTTGATTTCAATATTATCTCATTAATAGTTTTAAACGAAAATTCTTGAAACTCACATTCATTTCTTACAAATTGACAAAATAATTTAAAATTTACTTTCAGCTCTTGTACATTAACCAATTCTTTTAATTTAACAATAATCACACTTCGTAAAAATTTTAAAAATTCTGAAGCGTTTTTAAAACCAGGTTTATTTTCCAAATAATACGTCTTTAATCTACCTTCAAAAGCTGTTTCAATCTCTTTGATACCCTCTTGATAAAATTCATTTATATGACTTTCATTATGGTCTTCAAGATGAGTTTCTTTATAATAATGGCCGCAAATATCACATTTAATTTGTTTTTCTCTTGGTTCCCTTGGTTGAGTAAATATATCATCATCAAAGGAAGTGAAAAGTTTTTTAAATCTACGTGAAAAGTCATTATCAATTATAAAATTAATAAGATCTGATTTTTTTAGTTTATAATAGTTATGATAATTGTGTGATTTACAATATTCTCTCAATTCTTTAACTGTATTCGATATTAATTTTGTCTCCATTTATTAAGAAACATTTTTTGAAATACTTTTTCTTTTAATTGAAAATAAATCCTCGTGGAACGGAAAGAAAGCTAAAAATGAGTGTTTCATATGATAACTGCTTTCTAAATGTCTTTGTTTGTGAGAAAAAGTAAACTCTTTACCACATTCACACATAATTTTTTTATACTTTCTCATAGAATCGCAACTTTTACAATAACTTTGAAAATAAAATTTATTTTTTTAGATTTATAAAACTCATCAACTGATTTCGTAACTAAACAATTTCTACATTTCTTTTCAAGCTCCATTTATAAAGTAATATTTTTTTAAATAGTCAGGAAAGAATTCCAAATTTCATCATAAATGTTTTGCTCTTTAGGACTACCTAACTTAATATTGTTAGAAATATTATAATATTCACATATCTTTTTCATAAAATATTTATAATTTAAACTCTTTTTAAAATACATATAATCTAAAAATTTTAAAAACATTTCATCTGCTTCAACTGTAAAAACCAAGTTCAATTTTCTTTTTAACTTTTTAAAAAAACTAATTCCCGAATTGTATCTCTGTTTTAAAAAAATATCAAAATCATTTGAATCATAATATTTTTCTTCTTCCTTATCAAATGTAATTTTTAAATTTGAAAGGCTATTCCTTTTAATCTGATTAAGTATTTCTAGATAATGACTTTCCATTTATTTACATAATAATATTTTGAAACTTATCTAGACGGTGAGTAACAAGATCCCAGACTTGATTAAAACGAGACAGTTTTTCTAACCTTATCAGCGAGATGAAAATCGAAGAAACTTTTTTCATGCCAGTTTGCGGTAAAATTGACCGCTTCGTGGGATTCTGACCGGAGAGTGGTGTGATTTTTTTATCTGATGATAATCTACTTTATAAGATCTTTAGTTACGAAAAAAATGGCAGGTCAATGTTATGCCTCCAAAATCCATACTCTTTCACAGAAAAAGTTATAATTATAGAAAAATAAAAATAAATAACAAAAAATTTAAAAAAAGGGTGTTCATTCACCCTGAAATGTCACCATAGCTAGTCTCAAGTCCAGTTGAGAAAGGCAGAGAGCAGGGTGTGTAAGGTATGTTATGTTATGTTTTTGTTATTATGAATTATTTGGAGATTTAAAAGCATAATTTTTTATATCTTAAGACTAAATAAAATATTTTTTTATATCTTAAGACTAAATAAAATATTGCTCGAATAAATAAAGATATTTTTTTATGATTTGTCTACATCTCTTTCATCTATCCAACTATTAAATTCTTCAGGGTAACCAACCCATTTTACGAATAACTTATTATCTTTTCTTTTTATTATTTTTTCAATCTTATATGTTTCAGATTGCGGCTTATATTTAACTAATTCCTTTTCATAATAAGTTCCTTTTATTTCTTCGCCGTTTAAATCTTTAATTCTATAAGTTATCGGGTTGGTTTTTGATATTTTAGATATTATAAAAATTTCTTCTGTAAATGTAGGATGATAACCTCTGGTAAATGTTTCTTTATATTTTGAAATTCTAACTTTATCGCCTATTTTAAACTTTGGTTACTTTATTTCTTTTTTAGAAAATAAATTATTGTATACGATACTTTCATTTTCTGTCCGACTGGCTTGTGAGGGTGTCATTTTAATAGATCGATGATAAGAATTATTATAATTATAAACTAATTTATCTAGCACGTCTAAGTATTTACTAGTATTATTTGCAGCCATATATTTTCTAATTTTACCATTAATTGTTCGATTAAATCTTTTAACAATAGAACATTTTATTTCAACATTTTCAGTAGTAAACCAGTGAATATTATTATCTTTGAATAATTTTTGAGTATCTTAATTAATAAATTCCGTACCTTTATCCGTTTGTAGTTTCTCTGGAATTCTTTCTTTAAAAATGAGTTTAAAAGCTTTTGTTACTTCTTCGCCTGTTTTTCTTTTAATTGGAATAGCCCAAGCATATTTACTAAACATATCAATAACTGTTAAAATATAATTAACTCCATTATTATATTTACTAAATGGTTTTATAAACAATAAATCCGCTTGCCATTGATCATCAATATGAGATACATATATTCGTCTTCTTTTAAATTTTCTAATGAGAGGCTTATATCTAGTATAAACATCTTGTTCATGTAAAAAATCTGCAATTTGTTTTTGAGATAAACCTGTTTTTCTTTTTAATTCATTGATACCACAATAACCTTTTTCGGGATCATAATATATATCTGCTGCTGTTTCTATGACCCCGCTTTTCTTAACAAACGGCTCTTTTTAGATCCACAAACTTCACATGTACCTTTCATCATCAATCGTCCATTTTTAGAAGTTTCTTCATGAGCTTCTTTAGTATTTGTATGATTTTTACATTTTAAACAATATATTTCTTCTTTCATACCCATACCAAATGTTCTTTTAGCTTTGATAATAGGTTTCACAACAGCTCTATCTAGCCTTTCACGAATTGTTGGATTAGGAATATTATCCAATTCTTCTATCATATTTTTATCGCATAGATCATTTCTAGTTTTAGTATCTTTATTTTTAAGGTAACACACATTATGTTTATATGTAATTTCATCTACTCTGTTAATGGGCTTACTCCATTCTTTATATGTTAAATCATCGTTTAATCTTTTCTTTCAATGCAATAATTGTGTTCCAGGTCCTTTACAGGTTCCTGTAAATTGATGTCCTGGTAAATGCATTTCAAAGGGTAAATTATTAATTGCTGAATTGATAAAGCCAGATCCTTTTTGACCACATTCTTTACAACAAAACTTGAAATTTCCGTCTTTACTTAATTTTCCAACTTTGAATATATTACTTTTACACGACATTTATATGCAATAAAAATTATGAGGTTATATATATTTGTAGCCATTCAATTGAGTTTTTTTAACGTATTTCTCTAATGGAAAATATTTTAAACTTTGAATAAATTCAGCCTCTTTTTTATGAATTTCTTCTTCAGTTAATGTATTGGCTTTAAACAAATTCAGTAATTGTTTATAAAATTTGTAAGTACATTTATATTCTTCTTTTCTTTCGGATATATTTAAAGATTTGTCAACCACTTCAATAACGCCAGCTCCTAAACTCTAAGCTGATAAGGGGATTAAAATAAAACCAGATAAGCCAGATGCACTAAATAAAAACTTACTCATAGATAGTGCGATACTAATCTTTTGATAGTAATTATAACTTTTTCTGTGAATGAAAATTCTTTTTTCCAAATATTCTTCCATTTATATGGGTTCAAATTTTTTATTTCGATACCTCTTACTAGGATTGACTAAATACAACATTAAAAAATCATATCGTTCTTTTATGCAGCTTTTATACATTTTATTAAATTCATCTTTATCTAATTGGCCATCTATCTCACGAATGATTTGTCAAATTTCTTTTTGTTTCAAATCGAAAAATATAAAATAATCGCTGTTACTTCTGATGGTTATAGGTATTTTAGAATAGTACTGACTTATATAGATAAGGGATGCATTTTTCCTTCTTCCTCGTATAAAAAATTCTTCTATAGATTGTTGATCTTTTTCACATATACAATCATCAAATACAACTAAATTCATATAGGAAGGATCCAAGTCATCTACGGTAATAAAATCCTCTAGTTTGGAAGAAAACAAAACTTGATCTTTTTTAAATTTTTTATATTCTTTCAAAACTTCTTTTTTATTCTTTAAGCCTTTACATTTTTGAATATCTTCTAATTTTACATGTGTAAATTGAGTATATTTTTCTTGTAGCTTTGAATATTTAGATTCAGAAATATCTTTTGCACAGAAATATAGCCTATCAAAATTTAAATAATCATAGATCAAGTTAACTAATAAATTCGATTTTCCACATCCTGAAGCACCATTTATAACTAATCTAAAGGGGTGTATAGGCAATAAAGGATGCTGATTTGGATCTTCAAACTTATTAGGCTCGCTGTAATCTTTTATTTTCATTTTCATTTATTAATTTTAAAAAATCTTCTGCGAGTAGAAAATATTTTACTGCGAGTAAAAAATAATCTACTGCGAGTAAAAACTATTATTAAAATAAAAACATTTTTTTTAAATAATTTATTCTTTTAATGGTTCATATAGTGGTATTCGTGTATTATGACAAATTTCAGCAAGAAGTATACAAACTATCTTTTCTTTGTTTGAATTATAAAATTCTTCTGTTAATATATTGCTTTTATTTTTTATTAAAAGACAGAAATCTATTTTAGAAACAAATTCTATTACAAAATCTATATCAATATCTTGATATTGTATAATATAATCCCAATTTACATAATCTTGAAATTTTCTTATAAGGTTCATTGATAATTTTTGATATCTAGATACAACATTCATATTTAAACGGTCAGAATAATTTTCTATAAATCTTAAATCCAATTTTTGGAATCTTGATATTTCATACCAAGTCACTTTATCTAAATGTCTCTCAATAAAACGGATAGATAAGGTTTGGTATCTACATATTTTTTCCCAATCTACATCAGAGGCATGTTTTTCAATAAAAGGTTCATTGAGTTTTTGATATTGAGAAATAATATACCAATCATTTGGCTGTACATATCGTTCGATTAAAACTTCAGATAATTCAGAAAATTGAAACACATATTCCCATTTTAAATAATCTGCTAAACTTATAATTACATCTTCTGAAAGTTTCTTTCTAGAAAAGTCGTTCCAATTAATTTCATTGGCCATTTATTAAGAAGAAAAATTTATCTTTTCAATATGTAAATAAGGCTTTAATTTACAACCTCCTCCTGTTAGCACTGATAATGTTAAAACTTCATTTAACTTTCCATACGCAAACATAGTTATTGAATCTTCATTAACATTTATCTCTTTATCAAGAAGTACTTCTTTCACTTTTTCTAAACGTATTTTTGGCTTTTCATTCATTTTGTCACAGGCTAAAAAAATTGTAATTTTCATATACATGTTTTGTGATAATTTTAAGTTTGAATCTAAAAGTTTTGAAGTAGTTTCGTTGAATTCAAAAGTCTTGTAACCCACACCTGTAAACTGAACAAGTCTATCTGTGGTAGCGCAAAAAGTTTTATTATCAACGTAATATTTATTAGCAACGTCAGTATCATTTATGGGCCATTTTACACTCGATATTCTTTCGTTGTGAGCATAATAACTTCTATTAATTTTATCCCACAGTATACAATAATAATCAAGATGTTTTTTGGTAACCACATCGCCTTCTTTTTCAGGTTCTTTTACATTTGATATGATTTTATTTTTAGCATCAAAATTATTTTCATCATGTATTAAACTTTTGTCATCGACATATTTTTTAGTTGAAGCATCATTGTCCTCTAGAGGAGTAGCTATATTTCTAATACATTTATTTCTAGCATTAAAATAACCGTTATTACGAATCAAACACTTATTTTTTAAATCATCTACATATTTTTTAGTTGAAGAATCATTATCTTCCTGAGGATGTAAAACATTTTTTAATAGTTTACTTTCCATATCATAATTACCATCATTCGTTAATTTAAATCCTACACCTGGTGGTCCTAAAGGTCCTTCTTTTATTTCATTGTCGTAAAGTGGATAATAAGCAGCCATTTATTAAAATAGAAAAAATCCTTTATGTTTTCAGAGTTTTAATCATTTTTATATCCTGAGTTGACATATTCAAGGAGCATTTGTTTCTTTCTTTCAAAATAAAGTAAAAAACATAATTTTTAGTAGTATTATTTCTCAACCTCCAATTGAATTCAATCATTAAATTACTCAAGTTCGTATAATTTTCATGGTTTGCCAAGTTGAAACAAATTATAGGATACTTACTGAAATTTGAATAGTTTATCATACAACCTGTTTCAGAATTTATATTATTCATTCCTGATTCTAAAAGAGCATAATATAATCGATTATAATCATTTTTATTAAAGTCCATCATATAACTTACAGTGGGAACTTTAATGTTATTAATCATTAACCAACATTCTATCATATCCAAGTGATCAAACATCATATTATTTTGATTCATGTTTTCATTTCTATCTTCATATTGAGGAATGACATATAAACTCAAAACTTCATCAGATGTAGCAGGAATAGAATAAGACCCACTGGAATTTTTATAAAATACATTTGATTTGATAATGTTATAATGATCCCAATTTATTTCTATAGGAGTATTTGATAATTTTAATTCATTGAATTTTACAGATGCGGAATTTTTAAATCTAACATAAGGTAACCAAAGTGATAAATCTTCAACAAGAACCTTAAAATCTGGATTTTGAATATCTGTATACAACATATTTTTACTATCATTTCTCTGAATTTCTATTTTAACTTGGAAACCTGTCATTACTTTTTTATATTCGTTAAAGAAATCAAATATATACTTTAAAGGAATCCATATTTTTACTGTTTGACTATTTTTAGTAAATTTACATCTTTTTGAAAATCCTTCATTAAAACTTTCATTTAGTTTAAGGTTTTTAAAAAAATCAGTTATTTTGGTAGTATCTATCAGATTTCCATTATATTTGAAATTGTTTCTATCTACAGAATCAGTTGTATCTACATAAAAGAACATGTTAGTAGCTTCCGATGTTGAATAATCAGGGGTGAAGTGTATCATCCCTAATACTTGATTCATAATGGCTTTATAATTTATAGTGGATTCAACTTCAGTATTTCCTATAATCAACCTGTTTGAATTTATGAGACCTCCTCCATTCACTAGAGTAACATTTTCATTACTTATTACACCTCCATCTCCTTTTACAATTTTTAATTCTTGTTGCAGATATCCCGCAGAATATAAAATATTAGCATTTGTATCATTGATAAAGAAATTATATGTAGCATTTTCATGAATATTATTTCTATTTTCACTTTTTAATTCTCTATATTCAAAACTTTCAACGTCGTTATTATAATAATAACTAGTGTCTTTCAAATCGTAAATTTTATCCATTTATTTAGGAATAAAAAATTTCAATCCAGTACCATGTTTTTTATTTTTAGAAAATATTTCATTCAATTTTTCTCTCACAAATTCCTTAGATTTATCTTCTACAATAGGACTTATAAAGTCTGAAAAGAAGCCTCTTCCTTGTATTTTTTTACTCTTTCTGTACAATCTTTGTTTATTCATTTATTTAGCAATAAATTTGTACTGTACTTCTTGTTTATTTAAATCAATTAGTTCACCTCTATGATTTGTAATTCTCATTCTAATTCGATTAATAGAATCAGATTTAACCGGAAAAAATATTAGTTTATCAAATTCTTTAGCATATAAACTTCCAGGAGGATTTGATGATGTAAAAGAATAAATAACTTGAGATTGAAACTGATTTATATAAGCACCATCCACTATATCACAGTGAATATAAATATTATCATTACCATTAGCTATATCCGCAATAAATTTACCTTCTTGCTCTTCCTCTTCATATATTTTAGGTTCAAAGCCTAAAATTTTGTACAATTCACTTTTAGATAAATCAATTTTATAATTCTTCTCGAGTTTAATACTAAACCTTTGTCTTTCTTCTATTATTCCAAATAATATAGGTGAATCATTTCCAAAATATTTTACCATATAACGATTCAAACCTCTTATATTGTAATGACCATGAGGAATAATGAAATCTGTCCATTTGACTCCATCAAAATATGAAAATTTATTGTTTTTCTCCGTAATATTATTCCATGAAATATACATTGAAAAAGACTGAAGAGCTATCTCTGTAAAATGAAAAGGTCTCGAATACTCAATGGTGAAATCTTCAGATTTATCTACGTTTTTCGAATCTAATATAATATACTTCATTTATAAAGAACAATTTTTTCATTTAAATTACTAGGTTCTTGAGTAAATGAATATAAAACATCAATAGGAGATTTATTTTTATTTCTTTCAGTTATATATTTCATACAATAGAAACCACATTTTACAGAAATTGGTTGTTGTAAAAAACTATCGTTATATCGAATTTCTTTTCCAGAAGTATTTAAATAATTTTGTATATTTTTAGGAAGAAAATCCTTTTTTATTTTTATAGTGTTATATACATATTCTCCAAAAGGATCAAAATATTCTATAAAATCATACTTTGGGTCGTTATAATAACAAACCCAATGAGTTCCACTCCCTGTAGATATATCTAAATTTATTATTCCGTTTTCAAATTTTCTTATCTTTTTAGGTAACATATCAATAGTAAATATACCTCTAAATCCTTTTTCGTTTTTCATATTTTCTTGTATTACTTCGTTGGATATTCCGAGGGAAGATATACCCCCTTTCCACAAGGTTTTCTTTTTTTTAGTCGTACCTGATCCTGAAATTTTATCCAACACTTTTTTGAATCCCCAACCAGCTGCTCCGCTAGCGGCTCCTGATGCTAAAGTAGAAAGTAAAGGCACTGAAAATGGTAAAAACCCTCCATTCTTTTTCAGTCGAGTCTTTGATATTTTAATTCTTTTGCCTTTAACAATTTGGTTAATTTGTGTAGCTGTTAAATGTAAATCAAAATTGGGTGTTTTACTTTTATCTATTTGTAAACTAAGTTCTTCACCATTTTTATAAGCTGATTTCAATTTAGAAATCTGACTGTCGCTCAAGTATACTTTTCTTACAATATAATTACTCATTTATATACTAAGAAATTTTCCATAGTATTCCTTTACCTACAGTTCCAAATCTACAGTTTTATTGTTCAATTTTTTACTTTTAGAACCTTTACAAATTTTATCTGTCAAATCAGCTAAAATTTTCAATTTATCTTCTAAACCTTTTCCTGTGTAATATCTACCTTTTTTAATAGTTAATAAGGTATCTATATATATTTTCATCATACTCATCTTATTATCAGCAATGTCAATCTTTTTTTGATATTCAACTTTCTTTTCTTTAGTTGCAAAATTTCTATTTTTGGTTTCATTTCCTTTTTCTCTTTTAAATTGATCTCTGTATTCTCTCGCCCTATCAATAACTTCCTCAATTTCTTCATCAGTTTTATTCCACATTATTGAAGGTAATTCAAATTCTAATTCTTCTAGAGCAGTTTTATCCACATCTCTGTCCATATCTATTTTTAAAACTTCAGCCTTATTAAACATATTTCCTGCATCTTCAGTATAATCTTCTTCTGACTTATTCTCTATCTGAGGTAAAGTTTTAAAAGAAAAATCATTCATGGTTAGAGATCAACAGTCATCAACAGCATCTTTTATGTCTAGCAAGTTTTGTTGTCTAGACGTTTCCAACTTTTCCATTTGACTAAGGACAGGCGCATGAAATTCAGCTAATGATTTTTGTACTCCTAATTCCTCCATTAGTTTTCTTTCATTATTTCTTCTAATTTCAGCTTGCAATTTCACTAATTTTATTTTATTTTCCAATTGCTCTTCTAATTTTTTATTTCTCTCTTGTTCAATTTTATTCATTTATACACAGTAAAAATATATTCAATAAAATGTTTCTAAATAAATGAAAGAATTCAATAGTCTCAGAAGCGACAGCCCGATATTCAAATTGAAAGATTTAAAGCCCGGGTTATATGAACTGATATCATTGAGAAAAATAAAAACAAAGTATGGCGATAGTGTAGTTGTGAAAATAACTGTGGAACTAAATGAAGTGAAAGAATATTTTCTAAAAAAGAAACATGGAGAACTTTCGGACAAAGCAATTCAAGAAATAAATGAAGGTGGTTATGTATTTTATTATGAAGGATTAATTGATGGAAAATACATATATACTTTAATATAAAAACAATTAAATCAACAAGTAGACTCGTGCGCCAAAGCGTGGGCCAGGCACAATCTAATAGGAAAATGAACTTTTTCTATAAAATGTTTTTATCATTTTATAGATATTTAATTAAAATACTTTAATTTTCCTTGAATTATACAATTTTATTAAAAACTGTTGCAACCGTGCGCGAGCGTGCGCCAAGGTGTGCGTGAGGAAGTGCTAGGACCAAAATAGAAGAAACAGGTGTTTTTATCATTTTATATATATTTAATAAAAAATTAAGTTTTTAAATCCTTTTTAATCAATTTTCTTTGAATTATACGATTTTATTAAAAACTGTTTTCGTGCGCGAGAAAGTGTGAGAAAGTGAGCCAGGACCCGCATTTATATACTACTAATAGGTTAACAAATAATATATGTTGTAACCAGTTCAACTTTTAATGAGTTTGGCTAAGTTATGAAGTAAATCTAAGTTATGAAGTAAATCTAAGTTATGAAGTAAATCTAAGTTATGAAGTAAATCTAAGTTATGAAGTAAATCTAAGTTATGAAGTAAATCTAAGTTATGAAGTAAATCTAAGTTATGAAGTAAATCTAAGTTATGAAGTAAATCTAAGTTATGAAGTAAATCTAAGTTATGAAGTAAATCTAAGTTATGAAGTAAATCTAAGTTATGAAGTAAATCTAAGTTATGAAGTAAATCTAAGTTATGAAGTAAATCTAAGTTATGAAGTAAATCTAAGTTATGAAGTAAATCTAAGTTATGAAGTAAATCTAAGTTATGAAGTAAATCTAAGTTATGAAGTAAATCTAAGTTATGAAGTAAATCTAAGTTATGAAGTAAATCTAAGTTATGAAGTAAATCTAAGTTATGAAGTAAATCTAAGTTATGAAGTAAATCTAAGTTATGAAGTAAATCTAAGTTATGAAGTAAATCTAAGTTATGAAGTAAATCTAAGTTATGAAGTAAATCTAAGTTATGAAGTAAATCTAAGTTATGAAGTAAATCTAAGTTATGAAGTAAATCTAAGCTATGAAGTAAATCTAAGTTATAAAAAAAAACAAAAATTCCGAAGAGCATCCTATTAAAAATAGGAATGAATAAAAACAGAAAACACGAACAAAAGTTTAAATCAAAATTATCACCGTAGCAATCTTAAAATTACCAGTAAGAATTTGTGAACACCAGTATAAGAGCTCTTACTGGTCATATACAGGGTGTCCTAGGATTATTAAGACAAACTTTAGGGAGGTAAAGTACAACACAAGGATTCAGAATTGTAGAACAACCTATTGCCGAAAACATCATAGTTTTACGAAAGCTACTACAAGAAACATACAAAAGACCGAGAGCTTGGTCAAAGAGATGCGCTGTGGTAGATATGTAAATATATCACAAAATATGTTCAAAGTTTTAACCATTGCAAGCGATGGTATTATACAGTCTAGCCATGAACTGGCGGACTCGCTCCAATATACCTGGATTACTATTTTTAGCAGACTATTTTTTCAACGAGATCCATTTCGGAATCCATAGTTACTGCGTACACTGCACTTTTCAGTCCATCAAAAGAAAAAGGATATCCATACTTCTGAAATCAGAAGAAGCATGGAATCCAGGAAATCAGTCCACCACTCTCAATTTATCTTGTGAATAACTTCCGGTGGAGAAAGAAGACGTTTCCGATCATGGGTAATCTGAATTCTGATGTCCCTTTTGAAGTTAATCCCAAAAATCTCTAAAAATTTTGTATTTTTTGATAGTTTGTGAAAAATTAGAGCAAGCGATTGAAATTACATATTTTAGCAACCACTCTATCATTTCTGGCTTAGCTCCAGTTGAATTCAAATATGAATTCAACCGCATTGTGTCACATCTCCATATCGTTAGAACTTTTGAACTTATTTTTCCACAAAACCGTCCTTTCTACATTATCTTAAGTCGCCCTATGGGTGGCGTCAGACTTGGTCCGACAGGGGACTTAGACACAATAATTGAAAGTATGAAAATTAAAACTTATTTTATAATTCATGCTTTATTCACAATTTTTTCAGAATTTCTATAAAGTTAAAATCACTAATTTTGAAAGCATAATGCACAGATTCATTTTACTGTAAATTTAAATCACATTTTTTCTGTTAGATTTATTTTTAAATGTGTGGCGCAATTTACCACACATTGTAAGCTTAAAAATTACTTCTGCGATAAAAAAAATTATTGTTGCAGTCACAGCTCTTTCATAAAATTTCCACACTTCTTACTCTTATGACGCAAAAATTATTCGTTAATAAAGATTTGGAATATCACGTACATTTAACGAAACGTTTAAAAAACATTCTGATATGAAAATGTTATTATTATATATAGATTGGCTTTTAAATTATTCAAATGCTAAATTCAATTTTCTCTTCTGTACCGCGCAATCGTTCAGTTTTGCAAATAAATTTATAAGTTCATTTTTTTGCAACAATGTATTCTATCTGAAGATATCTATCTCGTTTTATTTAACTTCAAAAAGGTTTTGCCCATTAAATTTTGTAATTAGAAATGTGTTTGTAAAAATAGCTTCAATAAAATTTGCTTTTTGATTAAAAAATTTGCTTTAGCACCTGGCAAGTTTTAACATTGAAAATCACTATTTTTAATTTCTGTTTTTAATCACTCTTGCTAACTATTACATGTTTATTGCAGCTACATGACATGCATACTTTATTTTAAACATTTTTATGTCTATACAGGGAGTAATGATAGTTTGAAACTAACAAGAAACGTTAACCCCTTAAAAAATACGTGGGGAAGACAAAATGAAAATAGACGCTTTTAATTTTTTAATAACAATCCAATGATACCAAATTTAGCCTCCTATTCCTTTCCCCTTGAAGTGGGACGAGGTCAATTTTGTAATTTTAAATATGAACCCCTATATTTTATTGCAGATTTGGACTATACAGAAAAAAGTAACCTGATTCGATTTAAAGGTTTATGCATTTCTTTCACCAAAGGGCTGAATCCTTCAAAATGAAAATGAGCGGTATCTCGACTAATCAGAATTTTTAAAATATATGAAATAAAACTCTTTAAAATAAAAAAATATGGAATAAAAATATGCAAAATAAATGTGGAATATATGTAAAATAAGAAGTATGTGAAAATATGTAAAATGAAAATTGTGTTAAACAATGTGTAAAATATAAATATATACTAAAAAAAAAAAGTTAGAACAAAAATGTATAGTAAAAAAATTGAAACAAAAATATACAGTAAAAAAATTAAAATAATAATGTAATAACAAAATTTAATAAAAATAGAAATATTAAAAATGCTTTAATATTTCTTAAAAATTTAAAGTTCATACAAAAATTTCGAAATATCTTTATTTTTATGTTCTTAATCTGATGGGTCCTGATATTCGCAATTTTAAAAAGGAAGTACTTTAATTTTTCCCGCTTGCAGTGCCATCTATGAAATAAAATGTAGGTACAATAGCATTACTTTTTTCTGGAGAATCTGACTATGCAATAATGGATAGGGGTTCATATTTACGATTTCTAAGTCAAGATTACGACTCCTAAGCTTTAAGGTGGAAGATCGAATTTGGTACCATCATATAGATAAATAAATAGCTAATAAAAATATTGATTGCGTCTATATTCACTTTTTGAATCGAAATGTATCTTTTTTTCTTAAAATATTTGGCAGTTTTCAAACTTTTCTCACACCATGTATAAAACAAACTATAGTAAAAAATAAAACAATTACGTTTTTTTCAGGTGAAGCAGAAAGGAAAGATATTGCTGATGGTGGTATTTGGTCAAAGAGTGAAGTCGAACATGCAATTCCGGATGGTTATTCTGATTTTTTAAGAGCTTTAAATGAAAAAGAACAAATGGAATCCGATTCATTAAAGAGATCTAGCATACCAAAGGAAGTTTCTGATCTTAAAAATTTCTTTCTTGAAGTCAAATCGTACACGAGTATACCATCAGAAAATGGCACAATTGATATTCAGAATTTTCTAAATGAAATCGAATCTAATAATATCTCCCCTGTAAAAACTGTGACGCTTGATTTCCAGAAACTTCTGAACGATATCGAATCTAATACGTATGAACCTGAATTAGGAACAATTAGTGTTCAGAATATTCAATATGAATCAGACCTAAATAGACCCTACAGGTCTATATATACTGCTCGAGGAATTTGGGGTGTTATTGGTTTCATAGTAGCTCTTATTTGTGCTCCTTTTGTACTTTATAAGAGATATAAAGCACGAAAAGATTTTAAATTAAGAGTGTTTGTTATTACACGCAAATCTGAGACAAAGGAGCCATTAATAAGCGTATGATATTAATATTTCCTTTATAAGCTGTTTTCTTTGTTACGATTTTTTCAATTTTGATGTATTTGATAGGTCCGATGTTATAAAGTTGCAATAAAGTTTTATATCACCAATGTTATTAAGTTTCATTCCATTTAAAGATAATAGTTTGCATGATATTTTAATTTAATTCCAGTTTCTGCGAACTTTTAAACATACAGTGCGCAAAATTAAAGAACTTTTTTTTTAATTTTATTGATCGAATTATCGCAATCAATGATTCAAGGCTCTTACCTTAAACTTGTTTATCAATTTATGCAGATGTTTTAAGTTAGGAAATCAAACACTAACGTACTTTTTTGTTGAATAAATGTACTTGCTTACGTACATATTCTGATTTTTAACCTTCAAATTACGGGCGTTGGTTCAGACTGAAAAATATGGTCCCGATATTAAATAAGCCCATGAAACTGAAACAGTAAGACATTATTTGCTTAAAAAACTTACACGCAGCGATTAATGGCTTCTTGTATTCTTTATATGTAACTGCAATGTGTAAAGTTCCTGAAATCTAAACTTTAAAGAGGTAAATAAGGTTTCTTTGACAAGGAATATGGTACGTGCCCCAGCGATTATCAAAACTTATAGGATCTTTAAGACTTCAACTTAATTCTGTTATCAGACCTGAAAATGATTTTCAAATTTATATTAGCAATTTCATAACAAATGGGAGAAAAAACGATGAAGTGATAAGTAATGCGTAAGGATTAGAAGAATAGGGTGCTTGGGTCTTGTGAGTTTATCAAGAGCTGAATCAACCATAGGTTTAACCCTTTATATCACCGTGTTGCATATCTGCAACATACACAAAAAGCCTATGTCTTTGCCCCAACAAATTTTGAAGGACGATTTCGGCGATTGTCGGCCAAAACCAGTGCGCCAAGGCCAAGATGAAATTGGACACTGGTCTAATTAGGCTAACAAAAGAATCAGATGCAAATACCCAAAGTGCAAAGGATTTACACAAACTATTTGTGAGAAATGTGGTGTAGGACTTTGTTGCAACAAAAGTAACAACTGTTTTAAAAATTCATCTTTCAATCTTAGTGCCATTTTTCACAATGTTGCAGAAATGCAACAAGCACTTTTTTGTCATTTTGCATCATGTTGCAGAAATGGAACAATAAATTTTTTTCCAATATTTTTTATATTTTATGTTGTAAAATTTTTTTACTATTTTTTACATACTTAGAATGATGTATTCTAATGTATCAGTAATTTTTATTAAAATCAGAGATGTTGAGATGTAAAGGGTTAAATCCACGGTTAGCAGTTTAAGAGCAGAGAAAGTACGAAGTTAAAAGAAATTAGTGCGTCGATGACAAGAGCGTGAATTGCAGAAATTTTCTAACAATTAGGATTATTAGAATTAACATAAAGGGGCAAAAGAACAGAATGTTTACAATAAGCAGAGGAAGGAAACTGTGTATTTAGTTATATGAACATTTGAAAAAGTTAATTTCAGGCTCTAAAATAAATTGAATGTTTGAATTAACCGAGTTAATAGAAAGTAACTCTTGAAAACCTGTATCACAGTCTACTAAGACAAGTGTTGTTCACACATCTTTTCCATCATGAGAATTTGAACCAGTGCTCGAAAAAACTCAGAAATTTCACCCGTCCCCGAGGACGGCTTGTCCAACAATGTATCCTTCCTCCTTTGAAACTAACCCGTCGCTTCTAAATAAATAAAAATATAATTTTCTCTTGTTTATTACAAACATTTATATAAGTTGCACAATAAATTAGTAGTTACTAAGATTACAAATACAAGGATTACATTATACAGTAATAAAAGAAGTACTAGGTTACTAATAGTAAAACCTAGCATTTCTTTTATGAAATAATTTAATTAACAAAGGTCAAATTATCTGTCAATTTATCCGATGGTACTGCGTTTTTTAAATGAATCAAATATGACGTTTTCCAGTTCCACAATCAAGCCAATGATTTACAGAGGTTTCAGGCACAGAAATCTGAAAGCGGTTTTCCATTTAGGTAGGTGTTCATAATTGCGGTTAACGCTTCTTGTTTAAGACCAGTACGTATTGTTTTTTTTTTCTTTCTTTTTTTTGTAAGTTCATTGCTGAAAGCCCCTTTCAACCGCTGCAGTACTCCTAGAAAGAGGAAACATCAATTCCACCATCCGCAGTATGTTGCTGTATTTCGAGATTAGAGGGTCATTTTGGAAGTGATGTGCGCAGACGTTGGATTCTAGAAATTTGCTGTCCGCGTGGAATTTTTGACCGCCGAAGTTGGTTTGGTTTTTCGAGACCTGATTTGAGCAATTTAAAAACTTTTTATTCAAAATAATGCATGAATATGTTAAAGAGAATGTGAGAGGGGGATTTCCCATGGAAGTCACTTAAGATCGCTGTGACCTCCTAAAGATTTTCATTAATAGGCAAATTTTGTCTGACTACTCGGGAGATTTACGAAAATCAGATTTGTAGTACTGTCGCCAAGAAAAGTTAATTTTTTGCAGTTTTGTACTCTTATAGCTGAAATAAATAGGCTGACTTGTTTTTAATTTCAAATTAGTTTCAGAATAATAAAATTTTGAAAATTTCAGTGTTTTCTATACAATTCTGAAAGAGGAAAAAAAATGGGCATTTCTTACGTCGCTAAGACACAACGAGCGTGTCAAAAAATTTGATTTTTCTATTTTTATATGGTGTATAGTTTGAAAATAGGTCTGTCAGAAAATTAAAAGTGATATCTTTGCAGTGAATTCATTTTGTTCCATTCATCCAAGGATTCGTGATTTTTTTTTATTAAGAAGGATAATGAAGATTAAAACCGTTAAATACGTAATATTGTGATAGAAAAAATTAACATGTCATAAAATTTATAGCAAAGTAATTTCATTTTTATTAAAGCAAATGAATTACACCTGTAATGAAAAATGTTGGACATTTGGTGTAGATTAAAGCAATTAAAGTAGATGGAATTTTGTTGTTTATGGGAAAAATAAAAAAATTTATGGATTGAAGCAGGTGTTGAAAACGGGATCATAATCACTTTAAGACTTTTATATCGTTGCTGGCCTCTGGGTTCAAAACAAAAAAAGAGCATTGTTATCCAAATGACATTTCAAGTAAAAACATACATTTTCTATAATATAAAATACGGACAAGCCATGGGAGATAACTTCTCCAAGATTTGCCTAACCAAACGCCAAAGCCAAATCAAAAATGAGTGTTTAATCAACGCTTTGTAGTGTGTTGTTGTTTCTAATGCCACTTGCCAATACCAGCAGGCTTGCTTGGTGAAACCAAGCATGTTTAAGGCAGATAGTGTGTGTCTTATTTTTCAGTGGTGTCGTCTGTGGCCAAGAACAAGACTTCAACGGCACACACACACAAGTCACAGTCCGTTTATTGAGTTGGACCTATTCATACATATATTCATTCCCCCACAGATCATAAATTCGACCGAAACCAGAAAACCATCAATTTCTAATTCAGTACAGGTATGATTTGTTATTGTAGCATGGTGGACTTTGTGACCAGACTGATTTTACCTGCACCAGTCACTATTTACTGCAATGGAGCTTTCGCCTAGCAGGGATCGAACTCGTGACCTCTTGGGTATGGGCCCAGCACCACGCTTCGTAGTACAGGTGAGATACAATATAGGCGCGTTATTGAAAGAAGACAGTGCCATAAGAAAAGCCAACTCAACAAGCTTTACTATATCTCATGTTAATAATTAAATAATTTGGCTGATGATTTAGGGCCGAAAATTTCTCTAAACATCAACACACGTGTAAACCTAATAACATGTGTGTTGGTGTTTAATGTGGTTGAAGAAAGAAAGGTTAAAAATAGATTTTGATGTTCAGTTGTCGCGACATCGAAAGATAATTAGTTATTCACTTGCATACGCATTGAAATAAAGGTTTAGCCATTTAATTTATTAGACTCATTTCATTTATTTCACTAAATTTTTTAGTTTTTCCCGGAACGCTGGACAACTTAGGATATTGTTGCATTAGAGCTACAATGATAAGCTTTTGGCGATTTCGGATTCACCCTAAGTAATGGTGCGAAGACCCCGGGCTCATGTTCTGTTCGGTGGTAATATTCACCGGCTTTTCAGAAAGGCACCTCGACGCAGGCTGTGGAAGCTGAAGACTTTTCCCAACACACTGTGAAATCAGAGAGAAGTAAGAAATACATACGATGGTAACCAAATCCACTGTAGTCAGACAGTGCCCTTTTTTTACTTAATAATTTATTTTTGCAAATTCATGTACAGACTTGTGTTCAAGTTTCTTCATCAAGTTGGGGAACAGCACAAATTGGAGCAGGGCGGCACAAAGACACGTGCAGGGTTACAGTAGGATTCTAACCGACTATTTCTACACTACCAAATGCTTGACGGAATGACAATATCTTTCGGCTAACGAGGACCTAACGCTTTATTTATTGTTACACATAGTTATGCATACTGCAGTGGACTGGGGCCTCCCTGGCCAAGCGGTATCGCCGGTCCAAACGCCGTGTTAAGCGTGGAGGTAGCGGGTTCGAATCCCGCCGTAAGCCTGGATGTATTCTTTGTGATGTCTTTCTCTGAATTGTTCTATCTGTATTTTCTACTTGACAATGACTTATAAGCCTATATTGAGCACACAAGTCAGCAAATATATGTAATTTCAATAAAATAAATAAATAAATGCAGTGGACTGATCATCCAGCGTAGCGAATTGATCGTCCACGATTTTCAGATCCCCAAAGTCAAGCATCATTGGCAGTGACCATTGTGCTCGTGGGTAACTATTTTGATTGGAGCGGGGCTGTGCGGTATCAATCATCGTTAAACTGTTCTACCGTAAAGTCTTCAATTGCAGCGCAGGTCGTTGGATTAAAAACAAAGAGAGCCATCCCCTCAGCAGAGGATCAAAAAACCGTCACAGTTTCACAGACCGCCGCCAATATCCTACTGCTCCTGTGCGATGTAAATAAACTACACATACATACATATTCAGACTTGTGAGGTCATTACAAATACGGTTTAAGCCCTTCAAAGTTGAATCGTAGTAGTAGTTGTTTATTTACGTTACGCTAAAGCAGCACAATGAGCTATTGGTGACGGTTTGGGAAACATTCCAGAAGATGATCCGAAAGCATGCCATCAACATTTTGATCCTCTGTAGAAGGGATGGTTGGAATACCCCCGCTTTGGTAATCCAACGACCTACGCGCGAAGTTAAGCACTTTACAGTAGAACAGTTTATCAAGGAACAATGCCACACATCATCGTCCTTTGTAGTCTGATCGATGTGGTCACCCATCCCTTTCAAGTTAAAGAAGAGATAACACAAATTTTATAAGGCTAGCATAAAGATGCATCCAGGGTTACGATCGATATGAACCTGCTACCTTCACTATGCTAAGCATTTGGTAGGAAGGGGAGACCACTTGGCAAAGATGGCATGACTTTATGCAATGAAAGCAACTAGTGAATGGAAGATATTGTTTATTGGAAGCTTCTTTAATGTATTTCATTACTTATGTAATCACTTTCAGTGCAGGCCAGACATCGCGCGTAATGGATAATGCATTTGTATCCGACTTCAGACCACTTTTAATGTAATTCAGCCTTTAACTGGTCTTAACTTCAACTAAACCCGGTTAATAGTAGTGCTTCTTAAATATTTTTACTGACTTTAAGATAGAAAACTCCTGCGGCGTGGGAGTTTGACAGTTTCTGTTCTCTGATTTGTTCTGACTGGATTACAGGTTTGTTACTGTTTTTTTTTTTAATTTATGCACTATTTAAAGTAATAAAAAACGCATTAGATTTGTATTATCATGAAACATTACGAAAGTTAATGGAAATCTGCTTTCAAATTACGTTTTAATATGTTTTACAAAGCTATTTTATTATGATTTGAGTTTTTCTTCAGTTTAAATAGAAGTAATTCACATGTTTCCATTCTTTAATGCACTAGTACATTGCAATTCGAAAATATTTTTAGAGGAGTCTTAATTAGATTGAAAAATCAAACTACATTTTATTGCTATTGAAAAACAATGAAAGCACAGAATAGAATACTTCAGTGCTCTAATTTTATAAAAATAATTAATTAAAGTTCTTGTTATTCGATAAGGTGAGTTTTTGACACAAAAGTTGAGTAAATTTAATGCAGATATTTTTTATATAGAATTTTACAGTCTAGATTCTTACAATGTGTGGTTTTTTCTTATAACAACATTTATGCCAGACATTTTTATAAAGATTCTGAAAATATATCTTAAAGTAAATCATTACAGAACAAACTCTAAGAAATCAAACAACTGAATTTATAATATTCACTCAAAATTTACTATATATTCGTAGTTTTTTACATGAGTTGGAGAAATCTCGATTAAGTCCAATTTCTGAAAAACACGTTTTAACAAACTCCACTATTCCGATTTAGCTTGATATTATCGAAGATATTCTGTGAGGTTCCTGTCTTGAGCGATATTGTTAACGATATTCTATGTCTCCTTGTCTTGGCCTTCTGCGATCATTTTAGTAATTTCAAGATGTTCAACATACTTTTTATTGACGAAAAAACGTGATTCTGTTTCTCCTTATCTTAACCGTCAACGATCATTTAGTAATTTGGCATCGTTTAACAATAATACTACTTTCAGTAATATAGTGTATAGTTTAATTGTGACATAGTTTAATAATTTAACGATAATACTACTTGTTATTCTGTTTGTCTGTCTCGACCATTTGCGATCATAACGTTCTTGTCTTGACCGATATTGTTGACGATATTCTGTGTGTCCTTGTCTGGACCATCAACGATCATTTCTTTAGTAATTTCGCGATGTTTCAACGATAATACTTTTTACTGACTAAAAAATGTAGTTCTGTTTCTCCTTATCTTAACTGTGAACTATCATTTAGTAATTTGGCACAGTTTAACAATAATACTACTTTTAATAATATAGTGTATATTTTAATTGTAATATAGTATTATAGTTTAATAATTTAACAATAATACTACTTTTTATAGAGTAAGATGTTATTCTGTTTGTCTCGACCATTTATGATCATTTCTTTGATAATTTTACAAGTTTTAACGATAATACTCTTCTTCTTTTTTTTTTTACTGAGTAAGAAAATATTGTCATTTTTGCCTCAATCATCTTCAATCACTTATTTTAATAATTTTACAAAGTTTAACTATAATACTTTCTTTTAGAATAAGAAAATGTTGTTTTATTTCCTTGTCATCGGTTCCTTATTACAAGTGATGAGCGTACAATGCATCAACGGCGATGAAGTAATTGGTAAGCTTTATAGTTTAATCATTATAAGCTAGCATTTTTGTCTTTAAATACAGGACTTCGAATTTCTTGTTGTATTTTAATAACAATCGTTCAATTACTTGAAAAAATTTATAATAATTATCAGCTTAAATTCAATCGTAAATAAATATTAATTGCAATATTAATTGCAATAAATATTAATTGCACTGTCTAAGTAAATTCATTGGCAAGGTGTAAATTGTTAAATTCTGCGCATCGCTAAAGCATTTTGTCATTGAGATAAAATTTTCATTCTTATTTTTTTTTTTGAAGTATTAGTCTAATTATCATTAAATTAATTTAATTTATTATGATTTAATTTCATGATATCTAATTTTAAATTTATTTTGTTGAATTTTCAGAAGCCTCATCTTTTGTACCAAACCGAATTTACACTTTTAATTTACTCTCCAATTTTTTAAATCTTTGAGCTATTGAGTACTAGAACAATGTTTATAAATTTTGAGAACTTAATATCTTATTTTTTAGAACACTGCCGAGCCTTTTAGTTAAGCAAATTTAGCAGATCCCTAATGATTCACACCCTCTGCAGAGGATCAAAATTGTGATGGCATGTCTTCGGATCATCCTTAGGGATGTTTCCCAGACAGTCGCCAACAGCCCATTGTGCAGCTCTAGTGCGACGTAAATGAACTACAACAACAACAACTACACCCGTTGCACGTACATCGTAATATAACTAATATATTCTATTTTTAATGTTATAACGAATCTCATTATGAATATTATTCATATGTCTTACAGGACATAAATCCGTAAAGCTTCATTTGTAGTCCTAGGCGTAGCATAAGCACAGTTTTTATTTTTAAAAAACAGTATTTTACATATTATACTATTACAAAACAGTATTGTACTTAAAATAGTATAACAGTATTATACTAGAAGTTTTTTGCATAGATTTACGTATAAATGCGCCTACATATAAAAAATAAATATGCATCTATGCATAACACTTAAAAATACAAATAGTTTTCTAAAAATAAAGTGTGCCCCTTCATGTTACGCCTATGTTCGTAGTGATTACTTACAAAATGGCGAAAATTTTCCAATATTAAAGCTTCCTTGTTTTTTCTTTTTGACAAACTTTATTTCCTGTAGGTAAATTGCTAGTGAATAAAATAAAACTAATTTGAAGACATAAACTATTGTAGTAAATTCAATATCTGAACACGAATGTTTGACCAGATTTCTTAAGGTTTTAAGCCATATATAAGTACTAGTAACTTCCAGTATAATATAGATACCTTACTTTTCTAGTAGAATTTAAGTCAATTTATTTCCATTAAAATTAAGTTGATATTCTTTGTTTAGTATTCATTTAATGTAAGATTACGCAATTTTGTTTTACTCTTACTAAAAAAAAAAAGGAAATTTAATACTACACATACAAATATACTGGGAGTTAGTTCTGGAAATGCATTGAGGAAAAAAATCATGCCTTTTATTAAATGCTCATTTTATTTTGCTATTTCCTTGTTTTGGTTATTCAATTCCAGTATATTAATCACTGTTTAAATTTCTAAAAAAATGTTTACATGTTAAGAAACATATTATGCTGTTCCTTAGATTCTACATTTAATGAGTTTGAGTTATAATATACTTTAATTTTATAACTCAACCAATGTTTATAAATAATAAGTCAATTAAATAAAAAATATAATTTTTGTTTAAATATTTTTTAAAAAAATTGAAAAAGAAAATTGAGAAGAGCTACCTATAATAAGTCAGTATCAAGGCTTCTACTAGTCTTACACTTTTAAACAGTTTGAATTTCTTGTTCATAAATTTCCAACCAAACTTCCTCTAATAACTTTTTGAACTAATCTTTCCGCAAAACCTGCCGCTTCATAATGTTTTTAATCACATTATCGAATTTAGAGCCATTTCGATTAACATATCATCTTACAGATTCCTCTGATTAAGTTTAGTTTAATTCGAATGTCAATACACAGGATCTGCTTGTAGAGGTTGTCAGTAACTTTTAAAAAAATAATAATTTATTAATCGAATCATCACAACGTATTGTAAGATTTCAAAATAGGCTCCTGTTGCCGCGATGCATAGTTTAAAGAGAAATTTCCGAAAATCGAAAGAGCCACGTTTTTTTTATAATGTCCTAAAAATTCTTGCAAAAGCCTGCTTCTTTGATTTATCAATTGTCTTGGAGCTATCTTTTGGTGACAAGTTTTCGAAAGCGAAAACAACGTGGAATGGCAAGATTCGTTGGTTTAAGTTAAGAATCGGGGACCCTTCTGATATTTAGCAATGTGAAAACATGCCTATGTATATACAAATGAAAATAAAGAGCAAATCACACAATGGTAAACAGGAATTGTGGTAACCCGAAGCTGGCTTCATTAAAAGCAAGAGACAGCCAGAAAAGAATATCGTGGTTACTAGAAACTGAGTTTCAACAAAATTTTACAATTGAAATTTCTTGCCAAACCAAGCAGCCCTTTATTTTACACTTTAAGACTAGTTTGTCAAGGTTAAGTTTCCAAAAAACACTGGTTCTGTCGATCGCACAAATCATATTTTTCCGGTGGTGGGTCGTCAATGGCTTTCAAAAAAAAAGCTTTTGTTATTAATATACTTGGTATTCCTATAAATAGCCATCATTTAAAAGACGTCTCTTTAAAAATTTCCAATACGTATACAAAACTTGATGGTAATGCCTCCAGCGCTGCTTGGTGGCTCGCAGGGAACAAAAACTATAAATTCAATGCAATGCATGTATAGCAAACGGCCAAGCTCCACCAATCTAAGAATGTAGTTACTGAGTATTAATGGTGATATTGCATTTCGAACAAACCGTATTTCTTCATTTTGTATTTCATAAAACGTAATACTCTCTGTTTCGAAGAATAGAGTGAGTAAGAATGTATCTCTTATAAAGATTATTCGAAATCTTACTGTTGAGAATTATCGTCTGCTTAATTTTTAACTTTAATCTAGTTCACAAAATTAAGTTGCTATAGTAACGGTTTGTTTTGCTTTTTTGTGCTTATTCGTTCTTTTTTGTGGAGAAGAAATAAAATTACTTTGAGTTTATTTTTGAGCATTAATATATTTTTATTTACGCCATTTTATATCTGAGTGTTTCGAAATTTATTGATGAAGCTAGTATTTTATATTTTTGTAAACAGAACTGTAAAATAAATAATTTTGTGTGTTGTAAGGTGTTTTTGGAATAATCAAGAGCACTGACATGATTAACTAATTCTGATTCTAAGTGCAAAACTACCTACTGGGAAAATTGAAACAAACTTAATTTAAAAAGAGTTAACATAATTCAAAACATTAAAAACCCATGAGATGGTAAAATGTTCCTTCATATATGCACTTGGTCGTTATAATAAGTTATTTGTCAATTTATAATAAAAATTAAGATTCCTCATATTGTAATCAGACTGCATTTTACTGGCCAGAAAGTTGCATGGTAGGATTCAGTTTCCATCAGACGTCATTAGTGTAACTTTAATAAGTCATTAAAGGATTAAATTATTTTTGTATCCCTAATTTAAAACCATTTACCTGTAATGCTTTTCATACTCTTCTCTGCTACTAAGTTTTTTGATTAGTTTCTAAATTTAGAGTTAAAAAAATCGAAAGAAAAGTTTTTTTTATTTATTATTATAACGTGATTCTATGATTCTATCTAATTACGGTATATTTCAGGATAATCTTACAAAAATCGGTTTATAAACATGTAAACCGTTTTACAATTATATTTTGGTGCAAATTAATATATTATAAATTAGAGATTCTTTAAATGATTAAAAACTTAATGATAAGCATCAAGCCCAACAACTTTACATCAATTTACCCTGTTCAAAAACTTTTTTTAATGTTATATACAATTTTTAGTTTGCTCTCATATTTTTTTATATATGTAAAAGCTTTCTTAGAAACAATACTTTAAATCGCGTTCGAAAAAATTCATGAAAATTTAAATTTATTTGAGGATATTTAAAAAATTAAAGCTTTTGAGATATACTGTAAAACAACAAATTTAAAGAATCCAGAACATAATCTGTATTAGATTCAATAACGATAGCAGTTTTGTTACACGGATCCAGCTCCACAATGGATTTTACTTCCTCATCCGCTGAGACCCACAAAAATAGTCTTCACCAAACTAGGACAAATTTAAATTTTCACACTTTGTAAAAAAATTTGCAATAAAATAGAAATTTTTATGTGTTTTTTTTCAACGGTCGACTTATACGTCAGACATAACAAAAATTTGCTGTCTCGTAATCACAAATAGGAGTAGATTTATGCATTCGAATATATTATTAGTGAAAAAAACATAGCAAAAAATACTTAAAATGGCAATAAATTTCTTACAATTAAAGAACTAGTTCATAAATAAATATGATCCTTTCAGCATGTAATATTTCAGATCCATTTCCTTGGCATTTCTGTGGGTTTCAACGTCTACGACATATTTTTTAAAAGTTAGACTGCTAACAATTCACGAATATAATTATCCAATGTTAAACTTTCCTACTCCATAGTACATCCTATACAGTGAGCAAAAAAAACTCTGAATAACTTTTGATCTAATGATCGGATCTTCATGTTCTAGGACTCAGTCTTTTAATGGCTCGAGAAGATGACCTCAAATATGCAAAGTAATATGTACAGACGATATTTAAGTTCGAAATCAGACGCAAAAACGCACTTTGTCTGAATAAACATACCTTTTTTTCGACGGATTTGGATTTTTGACCGTCAAATGATTTTGACTTTTCGCAAAATATTTTAACAAGTGCTAGGCAAAAACTAAAGTTTTTCGAATTTTTGGTAATTTTGACAACATTTTAAGGACTTCACAAGAGTTTGTGGTCGAAGGGGTATTTCATATAAACTTTTGAATTATATTCATGTAGTGGCACGGAAAATAATTTTTTATCAAATTTGCAAAGCAATTAAAAATAGCTCGAAGTTAACACGCCTACTAAGAGCTCTAAAGTTCTTATTCGGACTCTAACATTTGATATAATTTCTCTGCCATATTCAAGAATCATGCATTTGAATTGGCCTAATGGGTGAAAAATTAACTGTTAAATCTGCATGTACCTGCTACCAGACAAATGTAAACAGATTTAGCAATTTGAGTAAATAAGGTTTGTGTTGACAGTGAGAAATAATTTGTCCAGAACCATTCAATGGGTAATATTTGTATATCCCTAGCTTTCATTTGAAGATTAAATAAGACAAGTTTTTTGAGTAACTGACTGTTTATTACTTGCATCGTTCTTCCACTCCAGAAACACTGAGATTTCCACATGGATCCTTCATCCACTATGATCTTCATATTTAAGACTTCGCAAAATAAATAAATGTTGTAAGGACTACTACAAAAACCTTCCGATAAACCTCAATGCCTACAACAATATATCATACCTGCCAACCCTTCCGGATTTTCCGGAAGATTTTATTTTCATATTTAAAGTGGTAGCAATACTCAGGTTATTCCAATCAACTTTTCGAATTATAATGATAATTATAGATGAGTCTGACCACCACTACATATAAATAATTACAATAAATATATGAAAGCATAATAAACTTTACGCAAGCGAATTTCAACTGGATCAAAATATAAATATATTTTTGAGTCAGATTGTTTTTCGTTTATTGTTTTACAGCCACTCTAAGAATCCATTCTCGGAAGGAGTGGAAGTTGGCAGGTATGATATATTTCATACACATCATCCACTCAAACCTTCAATAACTACAACAATATATTTCATGCACATCATCCACTCAAACCTTCAATCATGAGAGAGCTTTCTACTGTACATCGAAAATAGGAAAATAAAATAAAAAGTGTGAGAATCCTTATAACGTTAGTAAATTTGCATTCTTAAATTTATATTAGTGCAAAGTGGGCAAAATGTAAAACGGACCAAAGTTGTTATAATTTGATCTAATGAAATGATTTTCACGTTCTTGGGCTCAGTATTAGGATTCAAAGGGATGACCTCAAATATGCTAATATTCATAAGAGTAGACGATATTTTAGGTTACAAAATCGAACATAAAAATATACTTTCTCTCAATAAACAGACCTTTTTTCGACGGATCTAGCTCCCAAAATATAGATGGGGGGGGGGGGTGAGCCACAATCTGCGAAATACGGTCACTAATTTCTCAGGAGGGTTCAATGTTTGATTTCCTTAATTTTAATTTTAGTTTTTGCGTATTTCACCATGTTTCTATCACTTTTTAAACTAATTGGAAAAATTTTGCATTCTATTATAAAATTTGTTTAGTAAATGATAAAGCTGTGTAAAATATAACTTCCCGTGAATATTTTTTTTAAATTTTATTTAATAATTGTCAAAAAAAACTTCTGAAGTATAAAGTATACAACTTTTTACATCATTTTAAAGAATACATATTTAAATGGCAAAATTCAAAAGAAATGGGTCAAATAGTTTCTGAGAAGTCGAATTTTTAAGAAATCATATCTTAAATAGTCTTGTTCGTTTGGAAGGTATATAGCTGAATATAGTTGTATATAGCTGAAAAATTCTAAAATTTATATAAAATAAAATTCTGATTTTGAATGTTATCTAATATTTTTAACCACTTCTGCTAATTTTCCTATGCTTACCTGGCGTTACATTACATACATAAGCTTAAACAATATTTCTAGATAAAACAAATCATAGTAAATCAAAAATTACTAAATTTTTTTCAGATGGCGCAGAGAAGGAAGACATTGATGACGTGGTTGATTGGTCAAACAACGAACTCGAAAATGTTCCTCAAAAAGATTCTGACTTTTCAGAAAGAACTTGGTTTGAGAAGGAACGAGCTAAATTAGAATTAATAATATCAAAGTACCAAGAAGAATCAAGTATACCAAAAAAATTTCCTGACCTTCAAAATTTCTTTCTGGAAGTCAAAACAAATACGAATATACCCGTAGAAAATGGTGCGATTGATGTTCTGAATTTTCTAAATGAAATCAAATCTAACGAGGTCGCACCTGCAAATACTCTTACAATTGATATTCAGAAGTTACTTAATGAAATCGAATCTAATGCGGATATACCTGAAGAAATGGGAACATTTAATATCCAGGATCTCCTAAATGAAATGGAATCTAATACTGATATACCTAAAGAAATGGGAATATTTAATATCCAGGATCTCCTAAATGAAATAAAATCTAATACGGATATACCTGAAGAAATAGGAACATTTAATATCCAGGATATTCTAAATGAAATCGAAGCTAATACGGATATACCTAAAGAAACGGAAACATATGACATTCACAATCTTCAATATGAAATCGATTATAATACAAATATACCTAAAGAAACTGAAACAATTGATATCCAGTATATTCAATATGAAATCGAATCTGATCTAAACGGACATCACAGTTCAATCTATACAATTCGAAAAACTGCTGGCTTTATTGGTATCATAATAACTGTTATGCTTGCTCCTTTTATCATTTATAATAAATTTAAAGCACGAAAGGATTTAAAATTAAGATTATTTGTTATTTCAAGAAAATCTGAGGATAAGAAGCCATTATCAAGCGTATAATATTCTATATAAGCAGTTTCCCTAGTTACGATTTTTTGCATTTTGAAATTTTTGCAATGTTCTGAATTTCAAATTAAAGTTTTTATTTCCATTGAAAGATATTTCTGTAATTATTTTATTTAGTACTGGTTTCTGCAAACTCAAAATAAAAAAGATGATATAAAAATAACTTTTGATCTTTTTCCGAAACTATCCGGAACAAAAATGCAGTCTTAATTGTTTACTTAAATATTCTTATCAATTTGTGCAGATATTGTAACTTACGAAATCAGACCCAGAAACGTACTATTTCTGAATAGATATATCTTTTTTTGACATATTTGAATTTTTTACTTTAAAATATGAGGGAAAGCAACTATCTAAGAAACATGGTCTGCAGCGTGTCTACCACAACAATTATTCAATTCCAATTCACAAGCATATAAGACATGTTAATAAGATTCTATATTGGAGAATCTTTTTTATAAATGAAAATTGGCATTGTCGATAATCCTCTTCCCACATTGGTGACCCAGACGTGAGTTAAACTATCCTACCTCGAAAGACATGCCTACTTCAATTTGAATATGCCTACTTTGATAGATGGTTCACAATGAATAGTTGACTTGCAATTTGTGACTCCCAATATTGTCCACCTCTTCGTGCTGTTGCTACTCAGTCTCGATCACCCACAATGTCTGCCTCTAAACACTCGACTGCTAATGGCAACTCAGAAACAACCACGACCCTGAATTTAATATAACTCTCACAATCAGCACTCAACGCCCGGTGATCATAATACTGCTCTCCCGGTTTCTTACAAAACAGCAATGATTAAACTTGTGGTATCCGCTCATCATCGTATAACAGATTAAGATCTGGTAGAAGAGTACTGTAGCTTATCTACCACTACAGTTATTCAATTATAATTCTCTAATATATGACATGTTAACTCGATTCTATGCTGGGATACTATTTTATAGTTGAAGGTTGACATCGTCGAAAATTCTCCCTACTGGTCTGATAGTTTAGTGTTTACACACTGTTTTATTTTTATGCATTCCACCATCTTAGTCTTGTTTTTAAATTCTTAGTCTCAAGAGTTTGATTAATTCCGTTTGGCTTTTGTTATTTAACTACCTAGATTAAAATAATGTAAAAATTAATATACCTCACAATTCAATATTGTTAGTTCATTATTAAAATAAATGATAATTTTTATTCAAGATATCTTTGAAAAATGAATTTGCAATTATGTGTTGATTTGCTTAGAGATCGAGATAGGGGGAAATATGCTGAAAGTGAAATTAACATTAAGGAGTCCAAACTTTAAACCGCTTTTTCAGCCGAATTATATAGAGCATGTTTTTGAGATTATGGCCACTCTCCCTTATTTTGAAATTCAAAAATACAAATCTATCAAAAAAAAGTACGTTTTTCTGTCTTAAAATCTTCACAAATGAATTATCATAATTAAGATTAGTTCTTCGAACCATAAAGATTATAATATAGTACGCGATAATTCAATCATTAGATCAAAAGTTATCTAGGTGTTTCCTTTTTTTGTATAATTTTGAACTCTACCCAAATTTATATACTACAGCATATCACAAAGAATTTTCTGCACTGTCGTAATGTAATGAAGAGTTGAGATGAACTATATTTTCTTTTAGGTTGGACCGTAGTATCATGTAATCAAGTTAAAGGACCAATTTGCACTAATAGTGCAACTTGGCCTCGTATTAACCAGGGCTCAAGAGAATAGAAGGGCTGGTTCACTCCTTTGAAGTAGCTCTCGCCGCGCCGATCCTCCGATTTTCTCAAGTGACGTCACTTTGGCGCAAAGCTCGCACTTTTACTTAAAGAACGCAGCGTTCGGCCTTACTAGCTCTAACTAATATTGGAGCATTTCTTTTTGCGAGATATTCTAAGACATTTGTTATTTTCTATAATGACTTTCCCTCAGCTTTTGCAATGAATTTACAAGAATTTAAAACTATTATCGAAATGCCAGTTTGCGCGATTGCAACTTGAAAAAATTCTGATAGAAAAACAAAGGGGAAAAATATAATTTTCCGCGTGTTCCCTAAAGTAAATGAACAACTATGTAAAAAATGGATTCCGAAATGACACAGTTAATATAAAACAGCAGTACGTTTATTCTGTCATTAAGAACTTTTATAAAAATTCATTATCCGCCTCGTTACTTCAAAAAGAAAGGCAGGTGAAAAAAATTAAAAAATGGATAAAGTCAAAGAAAATTAAAATGTAAATAAAAAGTATAAATAAAATATATAGTATATAGTTGAAATTCTCCTAATTTCATAACATATTTTTAATATAGTTATTCTAAATATTTATGATTTCTTTAAAAATTATATTCTCTTAAATTTAAATATCTATAAATTATATCATCGTAAATTTAAATATCTATAAGCAATTCTTTCTTTATTTATAAAAAATTGGGCACCTGGGCTGCGCAGAAGGCCCATATCCCATACATCATGAAATAGTATAAAAAGTTAAAATAAAAGACAGTTTGAGTTCAGCAGTCTATGGGGTCTATGAACAATTGCAAAATTTCTAATGTCATTATGAACCTAAATTATTATTTTGTTTCAGTAATTAGCGTTTAAGGTTGATGTTTCCTAATGATTAAGTATGAACAAATTGCTATTAACGGCATATTTTAAAATCAGGTATTCTAAATTTAACTCAACTTATTGTTATAAAAGAATATGTAGATAAAAAAAAGTGTCGATATATGCTTTCATTTTTCTTAATAATTAAAGTTAAAACTGAACTTTTTAAAATAAAGTATTTATAGTGTCATTTTCGCCAACTAGTAAAACATTTTTATAAGTTTAAAATGGTATTTTTTTTAATATAATGGCCAAGAAAGTTTTTTTGAACTATGTTTATGAACGGAAATAATGTATTAATTACGTAAAGTTTGAAAGCTAATAACCAAAAAAAGTCTAACTTATTTTTACAAAGAGAAAGATGCAAAGTTATCATAATATCTTTGCTTGCGATCTCCGAGATCTGTGGACACAGTGACGTCATGAGGAGGGAAATCGTAGCTTCAGCTCTAAGAGCGGAGTGAACTATCCCTTCTATTCTCTTTAGCCCTGCGTATTAACACGTTGAATGCCACTCGGGGTCAACGGTGACCGGCACTGAGTTTGCTCCTAGTGCCACAGGGATGACCGGCGATGCCAAGATTATTAAAAGCACATAATTATCGCAAATTTTGGTAACACGAATGATTACAAAAATTAGCTGTTTTGTTGTAATTAATATTTCATCAAAATATGCAACGCATACTGAGAAAATCATTTTGGCTTGACTGGCAAGCCATGTAAAATTAGCATGGCATTCAGCGTGTTAAGGTTGCACAAGATTGCATACGTATTAAGGTAGCATTAAAGATTGCAGTTAAATGATTAGCAATTCGAACTATATAACAATTCAGAATGGACCAAAAATTTCTGACGATGTATATATGCTAATTTTTTGGGTTCATAGGAGTCTTATATTCATTAAGTAAGGGATCCTGGATCCTGAAGGCACCATAATGTTTTCTTATACTCCTCCGGGCTCTTTTATTTTCGCCAGACTTGAGTTATATAAGTTTAACTTCTGCCTGCTTTTAAATAAACATGGATTCAATATTGTCATGATACTTAATACTTCTTTTTTCTTTCATTAAACTTAGTTTATAACTCTGTTTTTTCTATCTTCATTATGTAATATCGTTTAGTTTCACGCATTTTTGTCAAAACTGAAACAAAAGCAACGGGGTCTTGAAACTCTGCATTCAATACAATATGTGTAGAATAAACGCAAAATTCCGGCATAAATGTTTGAAAAATATGTAAACTTAATTTTGGTTTTAGAGTTTTTTATTTGATAATCAGTCAACTTTTAAAAAGGAATACAATGAACTTCGTAAATAGACCACTTTTGAGGCAGCAATTTGACTATCCGTTTAGACAGATCAAATCATAACGTTTTCCAATTAAATTACAAAAAAAAATTATTTTTGTTTTTATCAAATAGTAAATGTAGATACATCATAGCATGAGTATTGTTTAGCCCAATATAATCATATTTAAATTAAGAGTTTGAATAAATTTTGATTTAATGTCATTTTCTCTTCTGTAAATTAAATTTTACAATATTTAGGTCCATATGTCCATAGTGTTCCTGCTAATAATAGCTTGAGTATCTGTCAAATTTCTTTTATTGTGTAAACAAGTTAACCGTACCCTTAAACTTTTAAATAAAACAAATTTATTTGTTAGGCAAGCTTTCCACCTTACTACTTAAATTTCAATCAGGTTTGAATTTTTTTCTTTGAAAATCATTCACTTCTGCTCTTATTTAATGATCTTTTTAATATCTCAAATCTGATCTTAGCAACATTTCTAGCTTTGATCTCTCTAGTCTTAAAATGATCTTTCTAGTTTGTCCACCAATGTTTATAAATCTATGGTAATTTAGTTTCTATATCTAGCACCCTGGAATTGTCACCCTATTTCTCCATAAACAACAATTTATTATTTTCCCTTATGTTTTATCTTGTCCAAGTTAGTACCTTTTCTATTAGTTGGACCACTTTTCTATTACAAATTGTTTGTTTATTTTCTGCTGTCATTCTGTGTTTCTACACTGAAGAATTGAACCGCAGTTATAAAAAGTCTGTTTTTTGCCATCGTACGTGCTTTATTTACGTTGTATATTACGTTTATTATAGCAATTATTTCTTAATAAAGCAAATATTTTTAAAACTGCTGTAGTTTGAATTTGAAACAAGTTAACATCTGCAAAAAATAAGTTGGCAGAACCTAAATACACCTAAATAATTAAATAAATATCAGTGTTACCCTTTTGAGACTAAAAAACAAACTTTATTATTTGAATACTGTTTGATTCAGAGAAAAAAATTATCTTTTGTTACAAAAGTAAAGACAAAATTCGTTGCATAGCTAACTTAAATATTTTAATATTGTTGGATTCAATTATATAGAATTCTCTTCTGTTTTTTTTATAAAAAAAAAAGGCGGAATTCCCTGCAATACTGTTTGACGTTTGAATACTGTCTAGTTTGGAAAAACAAAACTAAAAAAATCTCAACTGATCCTCTAAATCTTTGTACTTGCTGTGATTTTTTTTTATAATAAACATTCAAAATTCCTCTAGAAAAATTCCTGACATAAATTTTACTTTTCTGTTCAAAACTATCTTTCGGAAAAAATTTGACAATTGTATCCTGTCCTTTAAAATGACACTTCGATATATTTCATTCCACAGCGCGATAAATAACAAACTCCATTCCTAAAAGATATTACCCATTGTAAAGACAGATTTGATGAATTGCTCACAAATCTCGTCTTTCTTCGCCAAGGATCTTTGAAAAGGGCGCCAACAAACAATCGCCATCGTCCATCACAAACTCTCGCCAATAGAATGCACACAACTACTTGATACAGATATCATCTATTCACTACAATGGATTGCATAAAGAAGGGAATTGTGGGAAGGCAGGCAAGGTAGGACCGTACATAGAAATTTTGCAAGAGCCTGTTCGATGGTGAAATCTCATTAAAGTTCTAGATAAAACTTGCAGCAAAGCGTTGGAGAGAACGTACCAGGTGGACGTGTGTTCATCTAAGGTAGCTCTAACTGGTGAAATATTGGTTCTCTCTATGATTGATAAGTATGTTCAGTTTAGTGTGCGTGCCGAATTCTCTTTACTTGAGATGTATGTATTTCTGCCTTGCTTATCTGTATGAATTTTGAAATATTCAAACAACTGGAAAAGGGAAATTGGTTGTTATCGCCAAAGGCTTTCGATTGGAAAAATCCTCACAGCTTTGGCACACTGTTTTTAACAGATGAAATGTAAATTGGATTGCGAAAGAAGGGAAATGAAAGATATGAGTCATTGCATTAATAATCTTACGTTTAACGTAATGATTCCTTAATACCCATTATTTTTATTAGATTATACAGAATTAGTTTTAATAGTTAATGGTTATTTATATTTCTACTGGTTATGGGAAATCTTCTTAGCAATTTTATGTTTGGTTTAACGAACAGTTCCATTAAATAAAGATTCGAAACTTCACAGTGAAACCTATTAAAAGCTAACAAGATTTTATGCGTTGTATTAGAAAATCTTAAGTCTTGAATTTTCTTCCTTTTTAATAAAACTGATTCCTGGAAAATTCCTTGAGCAAACCATGAGCCAAATTGGGGAGATTACTATTTTTACTTGCCTGAGAATATAAATTTAGCCGCATATGAATTTCGCAATTCTTTAGAAAATACATCACAAAAAAATTTGAATGAACAAGTACGAACATTAAATTAAGGTACAAACATTATAGGTACTAAATCCAGAAATTTGCTGGCCAATCATTCTCGGGCATCTTACCACTAACTCTTGTGCAATACTGTTATATAGAGCAAATAGAACGAAAAAAAGAAAAAGTTTTAAAAAAGTACTGGAAAATTCTTCAGTGCGCTTAGATGACATACGAGCAAAGAAGAAACTTTGTCAAAGATGTCATTACGCGTTTCGTCAAAATCACGTTATTTTGTGAAAAAATGTTTGTCAAAAAACAATAAAATGCAACTCGATACCTTCTGAATGGTCAAAAATGACTTGTTTCTGATAGTGTACATAAAAAATTGATAAATCACGCGTTCGAAAGCTTAAAAATAGAAATCTGGTTTGGAATGTTTTGGAACATTCAGAAACTGTTTAAAAAAAAGTTACACTGAAGCCGGTTTATTTAGAGACCTGACAGATTAAATTAATATCCATTATTAATATCTCCCCTCAACCTTTCATTTAAGCTTGAAAATTGAATCTTTCAAAAACGTTCATGTTCTCTCAATTGTGCTGTTTCCGAAATAATAAATCGATCAAACTTAATAACTTTTGATCCAAATATCGGGTCTTTTCTTCCAGCACTAGCATGAAATATTGATAGCTTCAGTATAACTTATTAGCTAGTGATGACGATATTTTGAATAACGAAATCAAATCAAAAAACTTTCCTTGCATTAACATATATTTATGTAATTCCAAGCCAAAATTGGATCGGGAAAGTAATCAGTCTCATAATATTCTAGTAATAAAAATTTAAAAATGCTTAAAGTGCTCAAAAAAATTTTTTTTTATGTTGGATTTGATTATTTAAAATTGGAAGATTAAAATTGGTAACTGAGAGAGGGAAAGAGTGGAGACTAGGAAAATCACGTAACCTTGAGACTCCTATTTACATAGAGTACAACAAATGTGTTGTTTCGTATATAGTTGCTACATTAAATATTTTTGTATTAAATAAACCTTTTTTATTTGAAAGTAAAAAATGTGACCTTGTTAGGACGCATTGTATAAACATATTTTTTAAACCATTTGTTTCAAATACAGCAAAATCCTTAATCACATAACCTGATATATATTTTTATACTTTCCAATAATAAAGAAGCATGTTTAGTGCAACTGGAACGATGTGTATATGAGGAAAAATTCAAAATTACTATCAAAACTTGACGTATCATTAAAACTGGCTGAAAGTTGGCGATTCCCATGGCTGAAGAAAAAATTTGATATCTGCTTTATTTTTCCCGCATTTTGTGTTTTGTGATCTATGGAACCTCTCAGCGAAAAGTATCAATTGATTAAAAAAACGTAAAAGCTTAAACAGTACTTTGAGGTTTATACTGCTCACATATCACCCATCGAAGGTCACGAATTTTTCCTTGTTTTCCAGGGCTTTATCTCTTAAAGGTTACTTGGGCAGCACCTGAGCTGGTACATCTCTCTCCAAACCTTAACTCCACAACTAACAAGTTGACTTTCAGCCATGGCAGATAAAACGTACACCCTGCTGCGTGTAAACGCCGCTTGTTTAGTCACTAGCAAACATCAAACTCATGACAGCCGGCTCTCCGCTAAAATTGCACATTTTGACACCATTTTTTTAAACTAAAATTCTAACAATCTATTCTAACAGTGGTTATCATAAAATGAGCTAAATTATAAATTGATAAGAAAAAAAGTTGAAATTTGAACCAATTATTGTAACATAAATATTTGAAATTTATTTACTTATATTTATATTTGAAATTTATTATATTTGAAATCTATTATATTTGAAATTTATTTATATTTGAAATTTATTTACTTAGATTTATTTACCAATATTATATTTTATTTGCCTTTCCTAAAAGTCAGATCCCAAACTCACAGTCACCAGTACAATCCCACCACTTAATCAAATTCACGGACTGCGCGAGACAAAAGCTCAAAAGAACAAGCAAGGGAAAAGTTCTTCGCAATTAATAAATATATCAACCGCAGCACCCTTCCGCCCCCTCTGTAACAAAGGGGTTGTAATTAATTCTCCCTAGTAACACCTAGAGTGGTGCGATGTCACCACCTTTCGCGTTGCTTTTACTCTATCTTCCCTTTCCCTAGAACCACAGAACATTCTTGTCTAGAATTTTAAATCGATGGCCTGTTTGCTCTTGTGTGTCAGAGGAGAAAGGATCTTGGCGAGGACGTGTTTTATGGTAGCCAAAGAACTTAACTCTTTCTGGAGAGAAACGTTCCGCAACTTTTAAAATAACGATAATAAAAACCGGAACCAAGTTAAAGAAATCATTTTCAGAAGCACGCGTCCATTATTCCAGCTTTAATAAGGCACAATTTAATTTTTATGAAATAAAGTATGCAATGCAAAATAGTAACTATTTGAACAAAAGTTAGATTTTATTTAAACTCTTTAACTACTAACTGTTCTAAGTTAATGCGATCGCTCAAGATTAAATATTTTTTCGCTCCGAACTGATTTTGTCGACGGCGTATATAATGATGTAGCACACTATGTAAATACTTTTACTACTTTATCCAATCCAAATCTGATCCGAGCATCTCCATACATTCATTTTAATCACAAATAGTAAAGTTTTAAAGCGCCATCGTTTGATTGTTATATTCTCTGAAGATCACGGATAATCAAACATGTGACCTATGACGTCAGCGCCATCTGTTAGTCAATAAAGTAAATAACGTGTTCAAGTTGAGCTAGGTTCCTCCACATAAGTTAGAATATTAATTAATGTAAAGTTACAACAGCGCTGTATAGCGCCTGGAATTTGTTGTAATTCCTTCTCGTTGTCTTCATCTTTTACTTAACTTAGATTTATTATTTGCTTGCACATACACACACGCGCGTGTGACGTTACTTATAAATGTCCAATTAAATCTGGCTTAAATAACATGACAAAACATAAAAATTTTACTTAGCGATAATTCTTTTTTTTTTGTTCGTGTTAAGCGACAAATAATGAGATTTTTGCGAGTGTTGAACATATGTTTTATTTATTGGTATATACATGTGTAGACTTGAGTGTTCAATTACATACCTACGGCATATAAGCCTTTATCAGTTAGAAGAATAGAGCACAATTCATAAAAAGACAACGTGAAATTACATACAGGGTTTTGGTGGGATTCGAACTCTCTACCTTTTCACTATAAAGTGTTTGGCGGGAGATACCTCTCGGCCAAGGAGGCTCCATTGGACATATACAAGAGAGCATTTACTTGAGACAGATGTAAGCAGTCAAAGCCTACACCGAACTCGCATTTGCGACCATAGTCTATAGTATAGTCCGTAGTCTATAGTCATAGTCAATATTTGCTACCATAGTCTCTATCGATGGTTCGAGCAGGGTGATCATATGCACCCATGGGCCACACCGATGGTTTTCTTGAGGATGCGTCAGTAGCAGTCAAAGGGTTAAAGAAAACAATTAAGAAAATTTTGTCTTCTGGATATATTTTGTCTTCCAGATGTATATTTTAAGACAATCGAAATATACTGATTTTAAATTATGCAAGTCATTTATTTCTACCATCCACCGGATTTTAGATACAATCCTTCAACAATTTATATTTCACTAGAACAAGTTACTGCCATATAGAGTACTCATGAATAAAGCATTTACTAGGGGAAAAAATGAGATTTCCCTTTTACACAACGCAACTCTGAAAACTTTTTGCTCAGGTAGCGAAAAGCATCTGATTCGTTGTTTTAAGCTTTCATAAAACTTCATATGAGCTAAGTAGTGACAGAACTTAGTTCAGCCAACGGTACTCGAAAGACATTTTCCTTTTTTTGGTGGCATGACTTAGTTACTGTCAATCAATTTTACGCGACAAACATTTTCACTTCTGGTGGCATTAGGTTTATAATAGGGCAATTTTTCTTTATCTATTTTATGCTTTCTATCTAAACTGTTTTACTTGTAGTTAAGGTATTAGTACTTTGTGCACTCAGTTTGAATTCTCATGAGAAAAGGGTGCTAACTTTTCAATCGCCACAGATATATTATTTACAGCCATGTTTGTCTCGGCTTTTAAGGGGGGACCCCACCTTGAGATGGTAACATATTAACGTTTATTTTGAATTTTTTTTAAGTAATAGAGACAATGCAGAGACTCCTTGTTTTTTAATTTTATTTAGCTACAATGTAAGTCTATTTTAAATTTTTTTCTTTTACAAAATAATGAAAATTAAATTGGTGGCAGTTCCGTGTGTGGCTGGTCATCAAAAAGTAGCACGTCACTGGCCTCATGGATTTAGAAGTCCTGAAACATAGGAAAACGATTTTGTTGAGATTTTCTGAAACATAAAGACATTATCTAAAAAGTAGCATAGCGGTTTTTTGATATTCGCAAAATTACCAAAATGGCGGCAACTTAAAAAAAAGTTAAGTTTTTCATTAAAAAAATATTCATTAAAATACTGATATAAAATCGAAATATTAAAATATCAAAAAAATTCTATTCTACTTTCTAAAGAATATATTTTTACGTAATTTAAAATAAAAAAACAGCTTATTTCGTTGTATAAATCATGAGAAAAACGTTAGGCCAGGTCAAAAAGCAGCGTTTTGAGAAAAACGCGTTTAAAGTTTTGACTTATGTTCAATTTAGTAAATTATTTCATATATATAATGATCGATAAATGAAATGCCTACAATAAGTTTCTATATACAGTCAACAGAATGGATGAGACTCAGAAAGAATGTTGCCCCTCCTAATCCGGGCGAACCGGCCTTCCTACCAGCTTAGCGACGACTCTCTGTTTTCCGGTATAACTTCCAAACGAAGTTAGGTACCGAGAAATCGTTTTAGACCAGTCTTTCTCAAAGTGGGCGATAGCGCCCCCTTGGGGGCGTTTGAAACCTAGAGGGGGGCGTTAAGGGGCCCTGAAAAAATGGGGGGCGTTGATGTGGGTTAGGGGGCGCTGTATTATTTTTAATTTCATTTACTTTATATAGTATTTTAAATTTCACTAAAATTAAAACCCACCTACTACACAATAACGAATAATTAGTTTATATTTCTACCCTGTATGATGTTATAAAAACTTAAAATACTTAACATAGATTTCGTTGGATAGCCCGCACACCGTACGCAATCAAGTTGTAACAAGTTTCTTCGGATAGATTAAAGAACATGATCGATGATAGTTAAAAAATTATAGCAATTTTACCTTAATTACATTGCACCAGAAATTATTTAAACATTAGGAAAAAAACTACCATGCAGAGTTTTAAAATATTATACTTACGTAAACAAACATAAATTGAAGTTTTCTTTACTTTCTTTCTTGCTTTTAACATAAGGGCATTTTACAGCATTTTCCTAGCATTTTATAATAAATTACTGATGTAAGAATCATCACTTTTATATAAGATGGAAATACGTATATAATTATTGTTCAAAAAGTTGTGTTAGATATTTTTTTTACAATTAACCCATTACCGTCCAGTGTCAAATAGTATAGTAAGCCTAAACAGTTCACTTATTGTAAACATCGTTTGCTATTTCTATATATTATAAATATTAAATATTACAAATAATAAAAACGCTGGCTTAGGCGACGGTTTTTATTTGAACCAGTTCTAAATTATAAACTAAAATTCTATGAAAAATTACCCATATTTATCTATAATACGAAATGATATTAATTTATTTTCCGTAGTTAAATAAGTTATTATTGTTAGTAGTATTATTTACTAGTTGAAATATAAAACTTTAATTATCTTATGATGAGAATTTTATCTTATATTAATAAGAAAGATATTCAACAAAAATAGTTTCGTTCTAATAAATTAGTACAATAATTAGTAAAAAAATAGTACCGGAATCGCGATGGTCCCGATCGTTCCGGATAATCGGTTCTCTACTGTATAACTAAATTAATTAAAGTAATGTAATTGTGGTTTTTAAGTTTTAGGGGTGTATAAAAAATGGGGGGCGCTGAAGAATAATTGATTTTCAAAGGGGGTGGTAAAAGAAATAAGTTTGATAATCACTGTTTTAGACAGACATTAGGAAGGGTACAAAGATTCGAAAAATGCAATAAAATTTTTTTCGAATTTTTGAAATATTCAGGGTGGGGTTCTCCCCTTAAGGAAAATAGACTTTGTTTCATTTGTTTGTATCTGGAGGGTAGTATATCCAATGGCACTGATACAAAATTTGTTTTAATTGTGTAATAATGCTTTCAGTGAGTGGTTATTAGTGTTTTTGATGAGCCTAAGTACTTTAAAGTTGTGTTCCACCCTGCAGCTTGTCATAGACTTTGAGCTTTCGCACCGTATCAAATAGTGTTTCTTATTGTAAAGTGTGTGTCTGTAAAAAAACGTGTAGTGGTTGTACCCGTTGCAAACAAATTCCTTATGCGTGAGCCGAACAGCTTAAACTTTCGTCAGCAAATGGTCTCGTGTAAGTCAGGGTCATTCATAGTCAGGGTCTGATTCGTTGCTGAAGGATGAAACAGATTTTTCTTGTTTTACTTCATAAACTATAAATTTCATAGGAATGTTCGTTATTGAGTACGCAACAAGATCAGGTGGAATTTTTTTTTTTTTTTTTGAAACTGAAAAAAACTCTTGGATACTTTGTAGGAATTGTAATTAATTTATGTTTGAAGCTAACCTTGATTATTTTTACATTCAATGAAAGTATTACACTGAAGAGCCATTACATTATGACCACCCTGCTAATAACAAGTAGGACCACCTTTAGCCCTCAAAACTGCTAGCACCCGCCGTGGCATTGATTCCACAAGGTGCTGATAGGTATTCTGAGGTATCTGGTACCAAGCGCTCACCAACTTGTCCTGCAATTCCCTCACATTGCGAGGGAGTAGCGTGGCAGCACGAATTTGATTTTCCAAGTAGGACCACAAATGCTCTATTGGATTATGGTCAGGTGAATTTGGGGTCCAAGACATGACTTGAAAGCCACTGGAATGTTCCTCGAACCAATCCATGACGATTCGACCCCTATGACGTCCCGCAGTGGACTGATCGTTAAGACACGGTTCCCAGCAGATTACCGAAGTCAACCATCACTGGCTGCGGTCAGTGTGCGGGTGGGTGACCACTTGGATCAGCCTGCGTAGGGACCGAGGGTGTGCGGTATTGGTCCTCGTTAAAGTGTTCTAGTAAAGTGCTCGACTTCGCGTGCAGGTCGTCAGGCTACCGAAGCGGGGGTCATCCCCTCCGCAGAGGATCAAAATTGTGATGGCATGTCTTCGGATCATCCTCCGGGATGTTTCCCAGACCGTCGCCAATAGCCCATTGTGCAGCTCTAGTGCGACGTAAATTAACAACAGCAACAGCAGCAGCAGTCGACCCCTATGACATGGTGCATTATCCTGTTGGTAAACACCATCCCCCGCAGGAAAAACTGTTGCCATGAATGGGTGAACCTGGTCTGCAACTATAGTTCAAGTAGCTTACAGACGTGAGAGATTGTTCTATGAGGATTATGGGTCCTAATGTGCCCATGAAAACATTGTTCCTGGGCGAGAAACCATGAAAACTTGGGCGAGCCCATTGTTATAGATGGAGGGTGGTCATAATGTAATGGCTCTTCGGTGTATATGACGTTGCATAAAATGGAAGAAAAAAAACCTGATGGTAAAAGAAAATCAAACAAGGTGCTCTATTAAAACTAACTTTAGTCAATGTCTCAAACACCGTTTTGTCAATATCTCAAATCTGAAAACCGAGTTAAAAAAACGGTTTTCAGATTTTATATCAGTTATTACAAACTACTCGTATATTAGAAAAGGTAAACATCATGCGAGATATCTGAAATTTTTTTTATCAGTGATGATAAACACATGTTTATTTTCTTTGCAAGATGTGAATTTTTCTAAGATCTTTTGGACGCTCTGTATATCAAAACTAATTACGAATGCTACAGAACTGCATAGAGTATTTAGTTTTAGTTCATTAAATACATAATTTTAAATTTTTCGTTATGTGAAAAAAATGTTCATGGAAAAAAGGTTTTCAAAACTTTTACCTAATGTTGAAGTTCTAATCTCGCGTTATAATTTAAATACAGATATACTTTTTTTACCATTTTAAAGAGAATTAAAAGCAATATGTTTTAAATAATAGAACAAGTCCCTAAAACATGCGTTGAGAAAGAAAAAAAAGATGCAATTTCACAAAAGAAAAAACAAACAAATTAAGTCTATGAAAAAGAACTTAACCTGAAACTATTTCTAATTATCTTCTTTAAAGATAAAAAAAATCGGATTGTTTTTTTAAATATTTTTAATTAGATGTAGATTTATTAGTTCTTTTTAAGGACATATTTATTTCGAAATTAAACTATAAAAAAAAACTTTTTTTTGTAACCTATCTGCCAATACTTATCACATATATTGAACTGCATGTAATAAATTCTTGAAGAACTTACGTTTGAAATTTAAAACAATTCAACAAAATATATTTATGCATATCTCCAAAGATACTCTTTCGAAATTAAACGCTCGTGAATACAATTTAAAACTTTTTTTTTCCTCGTCCTTTGTTTAACCATAAATCAAAAACTATATGAGTTCCTGAAATTCCGATATTTTATACCGAATATCGAAAGTTTACTTTACTCGAATGTACATTTAGAACGAAAAAGATCCAAAACCTATACTCACAACCTGTACTAGTACACGCTAATATATGGATTTTCAATATATGAAAGACACGGTTTTATACCAAGCACTGAGTGTCGAATTTTTGCCGAGAATCAGAGCACCTGCATACATGCGCCCTTACATACCCATATCTCTTCCCCTAGAACAAAATTACCCACACTCAAAGTGGAAAAATTAATCACGAAATAACCGATTGTTTTTATTCCCATCGAATTTTTCTCGGAGAAAAAGATTTTCCAGTTTTAGTTCTTTATTATTTGTTTTATAACCTTCCTCGCATAGTTTGCAATAGCACTTTTCTTGCAAGCTTTCTCTCTCTTAGGACTGATTAATGAGGGAGTTCTTTTTCTTCGAATTGCCTCTGTCCTGTGAACGTCAACACCTGATCTGATCCGACATTGTTGTTTCGAGTGAAGTAGAGTTGAGAGGTTCTACTGCTGAAGCTCCTGAAGGGAGAAAATTTTCATCCATCGATTTCGATTAAATTTCGCTCTCTCTTTTCGTGAGGTGAAGGGATTAAAAATTTTTCATCCGACTGTAAGGTTATGGAGAAACAATGAAAGGAATTAATGTTTGAAAATAAGATTTCTTAGCACCTAGCGTGCAAACCCAGCCCAGAGATTCATTTCCAATATATTCATCGAGAAAAAGAAAGATTTTTTTTTTCTCACACAATTTTCTCTTATGGTTAATTTGAGAGTAACAATAATTAAAATTTCAAAAAATTAGTTTGTGTTTAATAATATTTATGCCAAAAGCCGCTGTTTCAATGTAAATCTTAATAACGTTGAAAAAGCAATATTTAATAACTAGTGGGCTGCGCCCCCTGCTCGCTAATGCTCGCCAACCCTCGAAAATTGCTACGCAATCTTATATGGTTTGCTTCGCAAACCAAGCTCGCTTCGCTCGCTGCTAACTTATGTTCATTGCAAATGCACAAAATTCTAAAAATTCAAAACAATCATTCAAATCCATATAAAAACTTTTTTTAAAAAAAATTACATCTTTTTAGTAAATACTAAGTCATTAAAATAAATTTGAATTCAAATAAATGACATGTAATTCGTTAAACCCATTAGAAATGTGCTATAGTATAATTCGTAATATAATTCAAAAATCGTCAAATAAATTCGTAGTATATAAATTCGTAAAAAAAGCGCTTTCGACAAAATACTAAAATAGAGATCTATCGACAAAGACTACTCACTTCTGCCTAGCTTAATAGTATGAGATTGCCGCAGCTGGTGCTCTCTGGTTATTTCAGTTTCCGTTCTTAAAAGTGCTATATGTTGAGCCATCTCAGCTAGACTTGGCATGTGACATTTTTAGCGGCAATCATTGGTCGATTCGCCGTGTAAGAGAAATAGTAACGTAAGCAAAACAAAGCAAACGTTGCCACCAGCGGAAAAGAAATACAGCCAAAATTTGGGAGCCACGTGAGAGAATTATATATATTAGATAATTCAAAATATATTTGTCAAAAAAAGAAGGAAAAGATTTTTTTTCTTTCAAAATTTTATCCCTAATTTATAATAGCCAAAATTTCAATAAATTAGCTTGCACTTTATAATATTTATGCCAAAAGCCGCTGTTCCAATGTAAATCTTGATAAAAACATTAAATAAGCAATGTTAAATGATAATGAACAATGTTGATGAGAATATAATGTTTGATAAATGTGGAGTATAGTTTGAAAAGAATGAGAAAAAAATTGCTTCAAAATAAAACTTGATAAAATATGGAATGAACAATATTGAATGACAACTCAAAATATTAGAAATGACAATAATGAAAAATTTTGGGAAAAAATGTTGAATATGGGGGAAAATGAGAACAATTTGTTGGGAAATAAGATTTCTTAGCACCTAGCATTAAGTATACGTTAGAAATTTTCAATATATTCATCGAATCGAAATTTTAAGAAAATTAAAAATCTTTAATTAAATACTAGGACTAGAAGTTATATGAGTTATGCTAAAAGTCTAATTAGTTTTCGTTTAATACTATTTTTACTCTCCAATTTTTATGTCTAATTTATGAGTAACAGTAACCAAAATTTCAAAAAAAAGTTTTGCGTTTAATATTTATACCAAAAGCCACTGTTTCAATCTAAATCACGATAATAAAAAAACATTATGCTAGAAGTCTAATTAGTTTTCTTTTAATAATATTTATGCCAAAAGTCGCTGTAATGATTTAAATCTCGAAAAAATGTAAATCTCGATTAAAAAAAAAGGTTTTGCTGGATGTCTAATTAGTTTTCTTTTAATAATATTTATTCCAAAAACTATTATTTCAAAATAAAAATTTTAATGATGCTTTAATTCTTTTAATTCTGTTAATTTTAAGTATTTCTTCCTTAATTGCAATCGCATTTTTAACCTTAATTGCAATTTTTCTACTTTTCAAGCATACATTTCAATACTTTTCAATATTCCAATGCATACCTAAAATTCAATTTTTTAACACTCAAAGAAGAAATACTTAAATATTTTTTCTTTATGCTGTTTTCTTTTCAATGTAAATTAGTTTGACTTTTAAGTATGTCATTCAATTATTTGAAATTTAAAATACGTACTTAAAATTCAAACAATTTCAAGGAAAACACTTAAACCTTAACAAAGAAAAAAAATACAGTTTATGGATTAAAATAAATTTTCTTGAGTTACTTTAATGATTTAATTTTTATTATTTGTTTTGTGTATGAAAGGTATAATTTTTTATTAGAAAAGTTTTTAGCTAAGATAACAAATCACTTAACCCCTTCCTTCTCGCTCCCGTGAAAATGATGGGGTGAGATTTCGCCCGCTATTTCTCGCTCCCGTGATATTGACGGGCTGGAGTGTTCGGTAGTAACGTGCCAATAAGAATAAAACTAATTCATTTCTTTTGCCTGAAAAACATTTTATTTCTCCTTTTACACACCTGATGACAGTACCTGGATATTTTTAAGGTAATTGTAGGTAGTTAGTTTATTTTAAATTAGTTGCAGCACTAATCAAATACGAAATACAAATACAAAAGCCAAAAAATAGGCACTTTTATGACCGTTTTCCTGAATATTAACTGATCGTTAAGGGGTTAAATAGTGTCCAAGTAACTAATAGATGTTCCATAATCCCTGCCATTAAGGAGTAATCAAAAATTAAATCATTTAAAAATAAAGCACAATAAGTATAAAAATTAAATCATTTAAAAAAAAGCGCAATAAGTATGAAAATTTCTAATACATAAGGAAAAAGATATGTTATCAAAATCGCACAAATGATTATCGAAGTCGATCACAAAGAAGGAGTTAAAAATGTTAAAACAAGACAAATTCTAGATTGAAACTAACTTCTTTTTTTAAAAAATTACTGCTTTTAAGTCTTTTTACTACTTGCGTGTTTCATCGTGTTCTCAAACTAATTATTTTGTTAAAAGAAACACTGATTTTTTCTATAAAAAAGCTGCTTTATCATTTTATAAATAAAATACTTTTCTTAAATATTAAAAAGAAACGTAAGTGTAACTGCTGAACCAAAACTAGACACAAGACAATAAAATATAGTTAATAATTGATTATAAACCAAAATTATTGCGAGATGTTCAACAAGGTTGCAAATTATAATTCTTGTAGTATTTATAATTTATGTAAAACACATAAACTATTTTAAAATATTTTTTTCAATAATTTATATTTTTAATAAAAAAGAGTAAATTCCCAAATTATCTTCAAGATACAATGTAAATCGCAACCAAAAACTTGCCAAAAATCGAAACGTCAGAAAATGCGTTTATAAAGTAAAAAGTGTATTTTCACTAAAGCTGTTTTTTTTTCCTAAATGCCTTTTACTCGGGTAGTAATTATCGTAGCAATAAATTTTTACTGTTAATCAAAAGATTAGATTTAAAATATTTTTATCATCAAATATTTCAATTTCTCCGAATTGCAACTTTTTAAAGTACCTTAAACCGAGTTGAGACTTATAGATTCTTTCAATTAGGCACCTGCACACAAAAAAACAAGAGCAAGGCATAATTTTTATTTATTTTTATTTGCTAATGAACTTAAAAGCTAATTTAGTCAAAAGTTAATTAGAACCTTGATCTACTTAGTTCTTTAATTATGCATAAACGTAAATGAAAATTGGGTTAAAATAAAGCAATGTTCTTAAACCAAACAAGTGTAGTTGTCTAAACTATTTCTACAATTCTCATTTTCATACTTCATAATTAAAAAATTTCCGTATTCAATTAAAAAATAAAGTTGTAATTTTCTTTTAAATTTCTTACTTTTCTTTCGTGATAAAACAAAGTAGTTTTCTAAATCACCTAACTCATAACAAATTATTTTTATTCCAAGGGACTTAAATGTATAGTCTACAACAACAAAAAAGAGATACTATAAAAAATGAACAAAAAAGAAAAGAAGCACTCTACCATCTTAGATACAACGTCGGAAAAATATCTCTCCTTTTCCACATTCTACCCTAAAACCCAAATCTGTAATTGCACACCTCCACGGAAGAGCAGCTGAGCTCTTGGACCCCTGCACGCCCACGCACCCCACATCCCGTCATCCCAAACTTCCGCGGTCCCAGTGACAAATGAATTCCACTGGGATGGAGAAGACTTGACCGATCAATGCGGACCAGAGCTTGCGGACGATATAGGACCGGCAGCTGCAACGGTGTCCTAACAATTCTCATGAGATCGAGGAAGTTGAATCGATTTCTTCCAATCTTCCACCCCCACGCCACCCCACACCCAACTCTTTAAGAAACTTAAGAGAAGTTCTCAATTGTGAGAGTTCGGTTGTATAGGCGCCCCAGGCCGCTGGAAGTTTTCTCTTCTATGGCCAATTCTACTGCGGGCGCCCCTGTTACCGCGGTGCCACCCCTCTCCTTTCTAAAGTAAATTGGAGTTGAATTAAGCCCCGAGAGCTATATGATGGACTCTCTCTTTAAAACTAATTGTTTCTTTTACTCCAGCATTGGGTGTCTTTGGCGACGTTAATTGCTTCCGTGCCAAGATCGGTTTTGTTTGTATTTTGAGAGAAGATGGATTTGTGTTTTGTTGTTTTAGGGTTGTTTTTAGTTTGAGTCATTTATTAAGGAATGATTAATCACAAAGTGGTTGGAAAGTTCGAATCATTAAATACTCTTAAATTCCAATTCTGTTATCAAATTCAGTTTAATATTTGACAAGGATTCAATTTATAAATGAACAAAAATTATTCGAGGTCGGGTTTTAGTGGTTTTTCAATATCTAGAACTATAATATTGCAAGGGCGGTGCTATCCCAGTGGTTAGGGACCCGGACTCCAGTCCGAAATGACCAGGACTCGCTACTTGACCCACTGAGTACATGCGATCTCGCAAAATCTGCGTAATCGAAATTCCTGTGGTTATTCACTAAGCAGCACCACGGGTACAGGGATCCGTAGAAAAAATTATTCTCCTTCAGATCTACGTCTAAATTGAAGAAATGGCCTCACAAATGAGTGGTACTGCCATCTTTCGGTGGGCTTCTGCACCAAGATGTACTTACATTCCTGTGATGCCCTCTTGTCAAACCAAAGACGCACTTTCCTTACTTAATTCACAAAAAAAGTCAATGGCTGGTGTGCTTGGCTTGCCGAAGTGTCATAAGAAACAAGCAAACAACAAATAAGATTATTTGAACTGAGTGACGTCAGTAAGCTGCAAGTCAAAACATAAAAATTTAAATAAAAAGTAATCGATCAGATTCAAAGCAGTGAAGTTTGTTGACTAGGAGAATTAACAAAGAGTAAATGAAAGCCATTAACTAGGATCACCTTTAGGCTATATCAGTCAAACAAATGATATTGATGTTTTTAATGCCGCATTCTACAACAGTCAAAGCAGATGTGAAGGAGTTAAAAACATCAAAACAAGTTTGATTGCTTAATGATGCTTGGAAGTGTTTTAAATGATGTGATTTAAATGAATGCGATGAAAATGATTTAAACTCTTGTCAATACTTTCCATTAATCGAACAGATTTTGATTTTTTTAATCCCGATTTTTCTCATCAATAATTTGTCATATTTTGAAAACATTTCCCATACATTTCAAACACACAGCGATAAAGAAAATCCTCATTTCCTTTTTGAATTGGCAGCAAAGATTTGAAATATCAAGCGTGAGAACTATCATAAGCATGAAAGCATAACAAATTTCAGAATAAAAATTCCTTTCTCGCTTGAACAACGAAAAGCTGAAACAAGCTGAGCTATAAGTTGGGAGGTTTTCAAAGGTTAAAAGCGAATACAGATCAACAAACAAAAAGTTCTGTATTCATTTTTTAATTATACTGATGCCTTAAAAATAATATCTTTCATTGTTTTTATTCATTGAACAATGAGTATAAATCGTGTTGTAACGTTTTTAAATATGATTGAAAAGAGCGTGCTTGAAGAGAAGAAAACGCAGGTGACAATCATACAAGACATGGAACGCATAGGCGAAGTGGTGTGATACATGATTTAACTGTTGATGTTGCAAAAAGGGACATCAGTTCAATGACACAAATACGTAGATTTTATGCCAATCACTTCTGGTCAAAAGAAAAAAATTTGTCTTGGGAGTACACTGGATGTTGACAAAAATATTTTTTTACTGCATGTCATTTATAAATTCCATGTGAAAAAATTTATTTCAATATTTTATTATTGACAAAAAGTTTCAAATTTTTTTTTTCGAGGGATTAGTTCAAAAGTTTTTAATATTTTATTTAAAGTCTTACGATTCTACACTAGAACATATTTCAAATAGGTTTAACTTAGTAGCGAGCATGGTTCACAAAGTAAATCATATAGGATTGCATAGATATCTTCTGTGGTTGGGGAGAATCAGCAAACAGAGGGGCGAAGCCTACTAGTTTTAAAAGTAACTCTAACACTGCATGGTTTGCACAAATAAATATTTACAGTGTCCAAAAAAATTTGTGAAACATCCTGAATAACTTTTAATCTAATTTTGAAATTTTCACGATCAGGAGGGTGACCTCAAATATGCTCTTAAGTTAATATTTTAAGTTAAAAACTAACAACACAAAAGCGTACTTTCACTGAATAAACATATCTTATTTTCGACTGATTATGATATTTGATCCTTAAAACATAGAGAGTTTGTAATACCATTTCCAGCTTGATCCTATTCGAATAATTTAAAAACAATACTTCAATTTTTTCTATAGCAATATTTGAGTATCTTCCTTTCATCCTTCTTCCTACTAAACCCAGACAGGTGAGGTAGTGCAAATTTTTACCAATTACTCAGAGGAGGATGCTTGGCACTTTTCAAAGGAGTAATACTTTATTATTGGACGTCAGGTCCAAAATCTAATTTTACTGTAAGTATACAAATTGAGTTTACCATGATAAACGGATGTAGATAAATACCTTTTCTTAAGAAGCCCAATGTCTCCCATCACTTTATCAGCATCTAGTAAGCAAAACTTCCTTTTTGTAGTTCTTCCTAATAAAATAAAGATAAAATGCATTTAGCATCACTTGGCGTGATATAATTGCACGCGGTCAACTCATAGTCAAAATTTACCTCTATCACGTAATTTTCTCCGGTATATATGTCTTTCGAGAGACCACCGTAAAATATTTATTTCCAAGTATCGGTGTTAAAACTGCTTGATTTAACTGTTAAAACTGTGTGTGTTTTTTTCAACCTTAGGGCTATTCTATCGCACTTATCAACCTGAAGTATATTTTTTTAATTCATTAATTGATAGTTTTACCATTTAGAATCTATGTGGTTATCTCCCTATAACATAAAACGATAATGATGTAAAATGTTTATTTATAATAATAACAATAGCCTATTAATTTTTAATTATAATCCAAACATCTTTAAGAGATTAACCAGTGCGACAGAGATTACGAATCGCTATTTTATCCTAATTTTCATCTTATACAGACAATAGAACAATTAGAACAGTAAAACTTTTATAAAAAACTTTAGTTAATATTAATAAACACTAATTATTCTTAGAAAAATTATGGGATTCATTATTAATAATTACTCTATCAGGAGTCTACGGGATTATCCCCTTATCACATGAAAAGAAAATATTCTAAGTTTGTTTCAGAAATTTATGATGACTCGTTAATTATTAGACATAGTTCAAACGTATTCAGAAGACTATTTCCAATAATACAGAGTTGTAACTGGCTATTTCATTGTAATTTTATTCTGATTAATAATTACTCTATCAGGAGTCTACGGGAATATCCCCTTATAACATGAAAAGAAAATTGTAATTTTCATTGTAATTTTATTCTGATTCATGTATACTCACAAAAAGCATAACAAATCCTTATCAAATCTCTTATAAACATTTTGAATTTTAGCCCCAGCTCAACTGACCCCAGTCATGAACCAACAATAGAACATGTCATCGTTAATTTATACTAATCAACTTTTAGTCTTACATTTTGAAATTTTATCTACTTTTGATTTTAGACTTCATCGACTTCTAGTCAAACTTTTACTTTTAGACATTTACACTTAGGACTTTTAGCTTTCATTGATTTTAGTTTAGAGATTTTTTTATCTCTTGTTTCCTTATTATTATAATCATTTAATTCTCGACATTCACATCGGCGCTATTAGATTTCATTGACTTTAAAACATGTTTTTAATTGTCAAATCCACTTTTAACTGATCCCCACCATTGGCATTTGGCAAAATTTAACTGTAATTTTAGTTTTTAGAGAAATTTTTTAATGTAATAATTTAACTTTTATCTCCGTATATGGGTCGGAGTTCAATAAAAATTTTGAATTTTAATTAATAGTCTTATAAAGATTTAATATGGTTATAATCTTATAGTCTTATAAGCATTTAATATAGTTGTAATAGTTATAATCTTATGAACATTTTGAATTATAATTAATAAACGCTAATAATTGGCTGGAGAATGTTAAGTTTCATTAATGATAATTACTCCATATAGCATGATCATATTTTTTAAGACATAAAAAGAGTAAAAACGACAATCTAAAAAGTTTGTTGTATAAAGTTGGGATGACATATTAATTCTTAATTATAATCGAAACATCTTCAAGAGATTGTCGAATGCGACAGAGATTGTGAATGGCTATTGCATCCTAGTTTTAACCTGACGCTATTACTCAAGAGAACCACTGAGAGAAACAGCATTTAGAGAAGGGTGCACGTGACGTCAGGTCCTGTGTTAGTGACACGTGACGTGAGTAATGGTGGACCGTCCGTCATGACAGCTGAGTTCGATATAGATATATATTGTAGAATTCAGAATATACTCTATTGCGCTGTGGGAGATATATATTCTGAAGGCTTTTATATCGATATATATTCAATAAGTTTGGAAGGGCATTTCATTTCCGAATGCCTTTTCCAATATTTAAATCAATTTGATGAAAATATGCATCTGACATAAGTAATTTCTTAAATAAAAAACAGTGATGTTGAATAAAATCATTGATTGTTAGTCAGTAATTATTTTAGCAAACTATAATTGATTATAAGATGTTAATGGAATGTATATTTTAATAGATTTTAAATTTGCAACAATTCGTGAATGAATAAATACTTTTATTAAAATATAATGTACTAAAGATCGCATTGTATTCAAACCGTCGTTGATTAACTAATATTATTACTATTGGTGAATAGCACTGGTGAATAAATTTTTATTGTATGTACACAAATCTTACCTAATTCGGGTATGGGGTTTCCAAACATGAAATTAGTTTTGCGTTTAATTGAAATTAGTCCATTTAATTAAACACAAAAATCCATTTAAATGATATTTTTATGATGATGATATTAAATGATGATGAATCCATTTAAATGATACTTTTATTTATTTATTCATTTATATTTTGTCAAAATACACAAGTTTAAAAACATAAATAACAGGGGTCACATAAATACTGCGATAAACTATTACGGGAGTTACTAGGGCACATCATCAGAATTAAAATTGTGTAGGAACCACGCCCGAAAATGTCATTACATGCCACTAGGGGCGCTTCCTATTATGACCTGTTCAGAAGCACACAAATAAACAATTCATAATGGAGAAGTTCCCTTAGCAGCGTATGATGACATTTTCGAGCTAAGGCTTCTATGCAATCATAATCCTAATGAATGTTCCTAACGAATTCTAACGAACAACGTGACATTTATCGTGACATTTATTCGACCCCCTGTTATGTATAATGATTTAAAATGTGTATATTTTGACAAAAAGCAGAATTTTAAAATAATACTTTAGCTTGAAGAAAGAAACCGATTGCTGATTTAAAACCATCGATATTAAAGTATTTAAGAAACGTTAAAAAATCTCATGCAACAGGAAAAAAAATCCCCAGGGTTTCCAGGGTTAATCAATTCATGGCATTACATTCAAAGTATCATTAGTTAACTAATTTTATCTCTTTTAGAAAATAATCAATCCATAGCGTTGCAATCAAAGTTTAATTAATTAACTATTTTTTTTATCTCTTTTAGTTATTATTCCGTAACATTAATTTCAAAATATTGTTATTTAAATAATTTTATCTCCTTTGGCGAATATTCAATCCTTATACGGGCATTTTCGGCAACAATTTAAGGCTGTTTTTTGAAAGCTCTGTCGTCACATTAAATAATGCCTTTTTCCTAATAATATTCTATTTTCATAGCTACTGGGCATTACTTTAATTCAAATTTCAAACTAGCGCACTCTTTGATAATTCTGAATATGAAATTTAAAATTCTCCTTTCATAATTAATTAATTGAACGACGCTTGCAAGCAAGGTGAAAAAAGAAATCCGTAAAACCGTTTTCTCCGCAATCAAACTTCGTTCGCAAAGAATAATGATTTGCCTTTTTTCGTTGTTACGAGCATTTTTTACTACAATTTTAGGCTGCTTTTCGAAGGTTGCGTCGTCACTTGAAATAATGCTTTTTTGGGAATAATATGCTATTTTAATGGCTACTGGGAGCTTGAAGCAGTTATTCAATACTTTAACTCAAATTTAAAACCAGCGCTCTTTTTAATAATTCTGAATGTGAAATTTAAAATTCTCCTTTCATAATTAATTAATTGAACGACGCTTGCAAGCAAGGTGAAAAAAGAAATCCGTAAAACCGTTTTCCCCGCAATCATACTTCGTTTGCAGAGAAGAATGATTTGCTTTTTTTCGTTGTTACGAGCATTTTTTACTACAACTTTAGGCTGTTTTTCGAAGGTTGCGTCGTCACTTGAATTTTGGGAATAATATGCTATTTTAATGGCTACTGGGAACTTGAAGCAGTTATTCACTACTTTAACTCAAATTTAAAACCAGCGCACTCTTTGATAATTCTGAATGTGAAATTTAAAATTCTCCTTTCATAATTAATTAATTGAACGACGCTTGCAAGCAAGGTGAAAAAAGAAATCCGTAAAACCGTTTTCTCCGCAATCAAACTTCGTTCGCAAAGAATAATGATTTGCTTTTTTTCGTTGTTACGAGCATATTTTACTACAATTTTAGGCTGCTTTTCGAAGGTTGCGTCGTCACTTGAAATAATGCTTTTTTGGGAATAATATGCTATTTTAATGGCTACTGGGAGCTTGAAGCAGTTATTCAATATTTTAACTCAAATTTAAAACCAGCGCTCTTTTTAATAATTCTGAATGTGAAATTTAAAATTCTCCTTTCATAATTAATTAATTGAACGACGCTTGCAAGCAAGGTGAAAAAAGAAATCCGTAAAATCGTTTTCTCCGCAATCAAACTTCGTTTGCAGAGAAGAATGATTTGCTTTTTTTCGTTGTTACGAGCATATTTTACTACAATTTTAGGCTGCTTTTTGAAGGTTGCGTCGTCACTTGAAATAATGCTTTTTTGGGAATAATATGCTATTTTAATGGCTACTGGGAGCTTGAAGCAGTTATTCACTACTTTAACTCAAATTTAAAACCAGCGCACTCTTTGATAATTCTGAATGTGAAATTTAAAATTCTCCTTTCATAATTAATTAATTGAACGACGCTTGCAAGCAAGGTGAAAAAAGAAATCCGTAAAACCGTTTTCCCCGCAATCAAACTGCGTTTGCAAAGAAGAATGATTTGCTATTTTTCGTTGTTACGAGCATTTTTTACTACAATTTTAGGCTTTTTTTCGAAGGTTGCGTCGTCACTTGAAATAATGCTTTTTTGGGAATAATATGCTATTTTAATGGCTACTGGGAGCTTGAAGCAGTTATTCACTACTTTAACTCAAATTTAAAACCAGTGCACTCTTTAATAATTCTGAATGTGAAATTTAAAATTCTCCTTTCATAATTAATTAATTGAACGACGCTTGCAAGCAAGGTGAAAAAAGAAATCCGTAAAACCGTTTTCTCCGCAATCAAACTTCGTTTGCAGAGAAGAATGATTTGCTTTTTTTCGTTGTTACGAGCATTTTTTAATACTATTTTAGGCTGTTTTTCGAAGGTTGCGTCGTCACTTGAAATAATGCTTTTTTGGGAATAATATGCTATTTTAATGGCTACTGGTAGCTTGAAGCAGTTATTCACTACTTTAACTCAAATTTAAAACCAGCGCACTCTTTGATAATTCTGAATGTGAAATTTAAAATTCTCCTTTCATAATTTATTAATTGAACGACGCTTGCAAGCAAGGTGAAAAAAGAAATCCGTAAAACCGTTTTCTCCGCAATCAAACTTCGTTTGCAAAGAAGAATGATTTGCTTTTTTTCGTTGTTACAAGCATTTTTTACTACAATTTTAGGCTGTTTTTCGAAGGTTGCGTCGTCACTTGAAATAATGCTTTTTTGGGAATAATATGCTATTTTACTGACTTCCGGGAGCTTGAAGCAGTTATTCACTACTTTAACTCAAATTTAAGACCAGAGCACTGTATGGTAATTCTGAAAATTTGGCAAAATGACAATATGAAAAAAATGCAGTTTTGTGAAAATTAAAATTGTTTAATATAAACGTTTTAATGTAAAAAGATACTTCAACGCTGTATTATAGGATCATAAATTTTGCAAAAATTAAGAACTATTCATTGATTTTAGTGATTGTCATCGAGGTGGAGAAATCTTGCCAATTTTTTTATTTTTAAAAAAGTTCACTTTGTTTTAAACTATTCAAGCTATTGTCCATTCAAAAGCCCAGATAACTCTTTACTGTAAGATGGTACATGAAGTATAAAATCATAACTTTTCCTCTAGTGTAAGGCAATTAAACTGTAATAAAACGAGAAATCGAAAATCATGTAAAAAACAGCTTAAAACTACAATTTCAAAGTTGCGCAATGCAACAGAAATTCCAAAAGAAAGTTGAAACCAATAGTGATTTGCAAACAAAGAAGAAAACAGTGAAAAATTTAAACTGTGTTTTTTTTACTTCTATTTTTATTTTCCTTGTAAGAAAAGGCTTAGAAAAACACTGTTAAGAGAACTTAAATGTGTTTATTTCTTATCTTACAAAGCAGGTAGCTCCTTCAAAAGATACATTATTCAACAAAAATGTATCAAAAATTATTATTGTACCAGGAGGCTTCGCCCCCTTCTTGCTGGCTCTCACCAACCCCCAGAACTGCTTTCGCATTTCATTTCGGATTGCTTCGCAATCCAATGCTCGCTTTGCTCGCTCATTGGATACGTTCTTAACGTCTAGCTTTTGTATACTTTTTTGAATACTGAAGTTCCGAAAACTTTTCACTGTAGAATATTCTAAACCTGTACATTTCAATATTAATTTGAAATTGCAAACAGTTGACACATTTTTCTTAATCACACTATTCTAAATTTCAGTTGTTGAGAAAAGTAACTGTTGTAAGTTTTATTTTAGAGTCCTTCCCACCAGAGGGCTAAAGCCATGTGTTGTTAAACAATATGAAATAGTAGTCTGACACTGAAAGCCGGATGTAAAGCATCGGCTTCGATGAAGATAATTTTGTATTTTTAATTCTCTGATGGGCGCCACCCTAATAATATGGAATTTGTAAAATAAATGTATGTATTTTTGATTGTTGATGAAGCCCATCATTTTGTGTTTTCATCAGTGTTCAGAAGCAGAACAACTATAAGTTTTTTATTTTATCACAAAAATATAAAATGTATAAAAAACAAAGAAAAGAGTAAGAAAATGAGTATAGTCATAGAAAAAGTTAAAATTATAATATAGTATTTGTCAGTTAAAATAAAACTTTTTGTTTAAGTCATTGTTAACAATTCAAATTTCTCCGAGGCAATTCTAAACCTTAATTTTGTTCTAAATGTCAGTATTCAGACACACAACAGAAGTTTAATATGAAGTTGTAAAATGCAAAAATTTGGGCATTTGGCGATACAACACTTATAGAATTGAAGGATTTGTTACGTCAAGCGCTCGGGTATTATAATTTTGATCTAGTTGCGCTTCTATGACATTTTGATTTATGTTGCTAAGTTAACTTTCAAAAAATTCTATGGCTGGCAACAGCATTTTTATTTTTTAAGTTGTTTATTTTTATTTCTTTTAGAATTCGTTCTTTTTTTAGCAAAATGTTTTTTAACCTAACAGAATTCTCTGCCGACTGTTCTCTCTATAAATGAAGAAAATAAAGTAAATGTTACTGCAATAATACTTCACAGCTCTTCTTAAATCCATCCTTAATTCTTAATCAGAAACACATCATTAAACGGCAGAATCATTTGGTGTTTTCAAAACGTAAACAAAACAGAGCAAACGTTGCCACCGGTGGAAAAGAAAAACAGTCAAAATTTGGGAGCCACGTAAGAGAACTATATATATTAGATGTACAAAAAAATGTTCCCGAAATATTCCCATGTTTGCATACGCAATGGCTTCTCTAAAATTTGTTGAATTCAGTGCCTGATCCCAAAAAGCTTTACATAGTTACTAACTACCTTTCTCCAAAAACTATTGCTTAAAATTAATGTTATTATCGATATATTTATTAAATTCTTTCGTCGTTTAATAGCTCTGTCTACTAAATAGATTAACGATTGAAAATTTGAGCAAGATATAGGGAGAGTGTGAGCTAATAGTTGGAATTGAAATAACAAAAAAGTAAAATTAAATATATATCGAAAACAATACCCTCCAGACAGTTCCGTTATAAAATAAATATTTTAACTATTTTAACTTCTTTGAATACTCAGTTGACACAAAATTTATGAAAATATCCAACATTTTAAAAATAAACGAACCAATTCAAAATTGCAAGACAACTGAAAAAAGAATAGTTTAAAGAAAAATTCCCTTTTAACACAAAAAAAGGAGAAGGAAAAAGTCAACCTCTCCTAGGTTAGGATAAGATCAATAAAGAACGTATTTCCACATCTGGTGTTGTTCCAGCAATTTAAATTTTGGATATTGACAACTGCTGTTACAAGCTGAGTCTACGGTAATAATGAGACTTTGAGTTCGTACAAGATCGATATACTTCTTTGTTCCCAAGAGAAAGTGGTAAAAAAAAAATGTTTGAAAAGTTTTCTTTTCTAAACTTGGTTTCCCGTTGTAGCTTGTTACTGAAACGCATACAGTTGCATTTTCAAATAAACAATGTTGTCGGCTGTTTTTGTTGCGAAAATTGTAAATAAATGCTTTTCGTTTTTAAGTTCATGAAATGTTTAGTTAAAAATGTAACTTTTATTTTGCTTTCAACCAGTGCCTTGTTCTAGAGATCTTAAATAATGCCGTAATTTAGTAAAGAATTCAGGCAAATCTATTGAGCAATGTGTTTATTTATAACTTAAGTTTTAAATTCACTCGCGATTTTCTTTTGAGTGATGTGTTCATTCTGCACACAATGTAAGCCTATCTTTTGAACAATGAGTTAATTTCGTAACTAATTCAAGCTTATTCCTTAATCAATATGTTAGTTCAATTCCTAAATCCTAGATTCCTATATCTCTTCGATCAGAATCGATACTGCCTTTTTTTGTAAAGAAAGTGGTAAAAAAAACTTGTATAGTTTTTCTTTTAAAACTTTTTGATAATGCCAAAATTCTAACCGCCTCTGTCTCATCAGCTCATCTTGATACCTGGGAAAACTATATTAGTTTTCCTTGTTAACGATATTAGTTTCACACCATCTTTCCATAACACGTGGAAATGCATTTTGCCATGATTTGTCTTTTCCGGCTATTGCAGTTTTTCTAGTTACGTTTTGTTTTTATATAATTTATTTTATATTTAACTCTTGGGGTACTGCGGTTTTATTTTCCGCTTTTATTTATGTTTTCTCGTTGGCAACTTCACATTTCTGTTTTATATCACTTTTTTTTCTTCCTTCGCGTCATCGGAGTCTTAAGAATGGGCGTTTATTTCTTTTTCTTCATATTTTTGAAGGCAATGAAATTTTTATCATCAAGTATAATGTACTTCCTTTGGATCTTTCTTGATAATTATTTTGATAAGAATCTTAGGCTGAAAGAGATAAACGTCTGCAAAATATTATTTCCACAGTGCAATTTTGTTTTTTGAATTGCTAAATTAGTTTTTAAAATATGACTAAAAACGCAAAAAGTGAAATTAACATTAAGGGGTCCAAACTTTGAATTGCTCTCCTGATCAAACTATGGGGACCACATTTCCCAGATTGCGGCAACCCCCCTATTTTGAAGATTAAGAAAAAAAACATTTTTATTCAGGGAAAGTAAGTTTTTGTGTCAGATTTCGCAACGTAATTAATAGTTATCACGGAACAATTTGCATATTTGAGGTAACCCCCCCAAATCAATAAATTTGAAATTTAGTACGTGAAAACACCCTTATTAGAAAGAAAGTTATTCAAGTTGATGTCTTTTTTGTTGCGCATTATACAGATTAAGAATTAAAACATAATATTTTTAACAGAAAATTCCCTTTTTTTTCAAATTATAAGAGGTATACTTGTTAAAATAATCTTCCTTTAAAGGCACAAAACTTATCTACAATTTATTATTTTTTTGACAATATTTTTGTATATTATTATTATTTTTGTATACAATAGAGAGTTCATCAATAATGAGATAATGACTATTCACTTGATCTTTAAATAATTTTAATTTAACATCACAATACATTCAATAAAAACGTTCCGAAATGTTATTTTTTTCTTAATTTTTCATTTAAATAAAATGTAATACTTTGATCAGTTAAAGTGTTGTAATTTCCATTGGCATACATACAAAACACTTTCTGCAAAACTTTTAACAAGTAGAACTTGCATGTATTTGAGATATGACCGATAAAAATAGATAAAATATCGAAGCAAACATGTTTCGAATTCTAAAATACTTTTTAATACTAATACTAAGAAGGCAGATCAGTGTGTATATAGGTAAATATTTTTTAATTTCATATAATTTATGCTGTAGTTGAGATCGAAGCATAATTCAAATACTTTTGGAGAGTAAAAAAATGAATTCTTCTTTTTCTTTCAAAATCTGATGATATAATCATAATTTAGCCTAAAAAGGTATTCAGATACCATAATGGAAATTAAATCTGTATTTTGGATTTAAAAATGCAAGCTAAGTCTATGCTGTAATTGAGATCAGAACGAAATTCAAATAGTTTTGAATAGATCGAAATGATTTTTTTTTATTTTATGAAAATCTGATAATGTAATTATAATCTAGTCTAAAATAAAAGTATTCAGTTACAAAAATGGAAATCAAATCTGTATCATGAGCTTAAAACGCATTTTAATTTCTTTATATCTTAATTCAACGTTTATGGCTCATATTTATTTAGAGGAATTTGTTTTCAATGTTCCTTCCTACCATCATTGAAGTTAGCGCACCAATGCCTCATCTAACTCAAAACTTTCGTTTTAATATACAAACTCTCGACTTTTCAGATAAAAGGACGCGGTTCACGGAAGGACAATTTCTACCATTTGGACTAAGTGAGGTTTGTATTCTAAATCACGTGACAAGGCGCCATTTTTCAAATTACAGCGGACTTTTACCTGGAGGGGATTTCCCTAACATCCGTTACGTTCAGAACTTTCCAACGTCCCCATGACTGATGGACACTTGAAAATTGTCCCTACCAAACACTATTAAATATGCAAACAGCGTTTGGGTATTTAAGTGTTTGTGTAACTAATTTTTCGTACGCTGTAGAAACTTCCAGAATGGAGTGTGGAATTATTTCCTGAGTTTACGAACATTTAAGAAAGAGCTAATTTGTACATTACTTGTTGAAAAACTGATTTCAAAATGTCATTACTTAGTTCAATATTATCGACAAAAAAATTCACACAGAATAGTAACTTACTAATAGTAGTAGCTATTTATTGAGTTTAAGAGCTTTTATTTTAAAGAAAGAGCCCACCTGTCCATAACTCGTCGAAATTCTGATTTCAAAATGTTCTATCTTAGCCAAATAAAATCGTGAGAAAGAAACTAAATTTTTCGCTCACAATGGAAATTTACTAGTAGAATTAAAACAAAATGCGTAATTATTCCTCAAATTCCCGAGCTATTATTTTTAAAAAAAGAACCGGTTTATACGTTAGTCGTTGAAATTCTGATTTCAAAAAGCCATTACTTAGTCAAATAACATCACGAAAAAATTTTTCTTGATTTTTCCCACGTAATGAAATGTTACCAATAGTTGTAAGGCAGAATCTGTAATTGTTCATTGAGTTTTTGAACTATTATTATCAAGAAAGATTCAATATATCTTACTCTTCAAAATTCTGATTTCAAAATTTTATAGCTGAGTCGAATATTATATGGAGAAAACTTTTCTTGTACTAAGTAAAACTTCTAACAAGAATATAAATTAATATTTCTTGAATTTACAAGCTTTCAATTTAAAAATCAGATGCGCAAAATAAAAATGATATCTTCCTGAATAACTTTCGTTCTAATGATCAGATTTTCACGTACTACATACTAGTGTATTAATAAGTATAGAGTATAACAGTAGTAGTATTAATTAAAATGCGAAATCAGACACAAACACGCACTTTCTCTTAATGAACATATATTTAATTTCTGACCCTCGAAATATGGGGGTAGGCAAAATTTCGAAAAGATTAGATCATGAATTAGGGGGCTAGGAAGCTGTTTGGCAATAGTCTCAAAAAACAGGCAAGCAATGTTCGAGCATATTTCTAAAATGAGTAATTTAAAAAAACATGAGCTATTTCAAGAGAGCAATACCTAATTCTACTCCGTTGCTAAGCACAGAGAACAAAAAAGAACGAATTTGTAATTGCTCGGAGAGGTTTATTTATTAATAGCCAATAAGAAAATATCTCTAAGTTTATAGGCAATTGATATGTTTTTGAGATGATTTCTGACCAAAAAGCAAAGATTTTTTTTCTTTTTAATCAATCTCCCTGGAAAAGAAAATTAGATTCTATTTAGAAATTATTTATGATTTTTCAAGCTTATTAGATTTTGAACACATAAACTTCTTTTCAGGCATTATTTGTGTTTACGTTTACTTCATTTATATAAGGACTGAGTATTTCAAATTTATATAATTTATTATAATTATCTACAACATTTTAGGGATAATCGTTTCTGCAGCTTTGATAGTCTGACCAAGATAATCTAGACAAGAAAGTTTAAAGAAAGAAATAAAACAAAACAAAAAGTATCAGAAAAAAATTTAGAGAGTATTGTAATTCTAATGAGAGTTCAGTAGGATTTTTTTATGATTTACAATATTTCCCTTTTCTTATAACAGAAGAAACTGGTGAATGTTAAGTGGCATTTTAAAAACATTGAAATGTGCATGTTTAAGAAAAATATGGCGTAATAATATGCTGTATATTGTATGATTCGTTGTTTAAAAAATAGCTTAATTTTGCTAAGCATTTAAGCTACACGGTTTACTTTGATTAAAGATGATTTGCAAATAGCATCCTACTTACCAAATATCCTTACTCTTATTTCTTTGCTTTTTCCTTAATTTACAAACTTGTTTCATAACTTTCATGATCACTAAATATATCTTATACGATACTCTCCTTTTAAACAAAGTTCGTAAGGTCTTTAAGATACTGAAATGGTGACAGCAAAACTAAGAAAAGGCATTTTTTACGTTTACATTTGCTACAATATTCAATTTCATTTGCTCCAAATATTTAATCTCAAAATTTTAATTTTAAAGTAAAAGAAAATAACCTCATCATTACAATATTGATGCTACGGTTCTGTTACATTTTTGAGGATTGTATGAACCCTGTTAAAATATTAAAATACAGATGTTTACTTCTTCGAGCATTAAATTTGCATAAAAAATGATCCAAACTCAATTGTAACACAGAATAATTGATGATAAAATCTTCATTGCCTTCAAAAAATGTGAGTATGAAAATATATGTCGACATGTTCTGAGTGCTCAAAAGTAAGCACTCCTTCTCAAGACTCTATAAAAATCAATGATTTAACACTCGCTTAAAATAAGTCAACTCTTATTGTCATCATCAAATTTTCGAATTCAGTAAAGTTTTTATCTTTTCGTCTTAGTCTCATGTGACTGTTTATTTACTAACACAGTATATTTAAATTAATTCAAGCGATATTAAAATAAGTTTTACGTAAGATGATGCCATAAGTTCTTAATTTGAAGAATAAATTACTCCTAACTTTCTAAAAAAATCAATGCAGTACAATTTTTTTACTGCTAGCTTTAAAAACATTTTTTAAGAACATTTTTTAAATTCCGTTCAAAATTGTAATTTCAAAAATCGATTATAAAAATGGAATATTCCCTAGCATCATAGATCAAAGTTAAAATAGTTACAAGTGCAGTTATTTCAAGCAAGCTAACGTTTCCGTTCTACTCGAGATTGTTTGAAAATGTATTTTTTAATTATCGATTCCAAACTTTGTTCTAGATACATTTTAGGGTATGCTTAAATCATACTTTGATAGCGGTCATTTTTACACCCGTGTTTGCTAAAAATATTAAATAATCTGCTGATAATAAATTTTTTCAGCTATATTATTTTATGCATTTATAGTATGATAGTGAACAAAACTTCCAACGTATATCCCTATCTTTGATACCGATATCAAGAAGTTAATGGAATAAGCTTCTTAAGTAAATAATAATAGTTAAATTGTTTCTCGTTTAGCTTTCAAGCAATATGCTTCTTTCAGACAGATTTAAATTCGGGTAATTATGAAATTATAAAGAAGTTTCCCTGGAGCAATATCATTCTTATCTTCTTATGTCGAAATATAGGAAAAATTAGCATTTATGGTTTCTGTAAAAAAAAAAACTACGTTAACCCTCTTGTTGCGAATTTTTTTTATCTCAATACGCTCGAAAATTGCATATTTTTTACAGCTCAAATCAAATGATGATTCTAAATATAGCACGGTTTTGTAATATTTCTACAAATTTCAATTTTTTGTATTTGCTGTTGAACAAAATAAGGCATTTTCCTAATAGCAAATTACACTATAATAATATCTTGTGAATTGCTGCAAAATAATTTTAGCAAAAGTAAATTTTTTAAGCATTTTTTTAAAAAAAACAGCTTTTTTAAAGTTAACTGTGAAATAAATAAGTTAAAACTTCAATAATTGCAAATTTGTTCATTTAAAAAACAAAGCAAAGTGGTGGGTTTTTGAGTTGCACTAATCTGCATATATTTTTCACAAATCAAACAAATTAGAAACAGTAAAGTAAATTAATTATTTGTTTATTCTTTCATAGAAATAAAGAGCACGATTCCTTAATACGATCAATCAGGCGTTTTGCATTGAGTAATTTTAATATAAAAAATGTTCTTAAACTCTTATCCGCTAACTGACATTACTTGTCGCCGACAATTACGTTACTTATCGAAATTTTAATTTCAAATGGCATTACATAGATAAGTGTCCTTTAAAAACGAACTATAATTGGTATAACTTAAACCAAACCAAACCAAAAAAGTTTTTTACTCATATCAATTAATGATTTCAATTATTATTACTTACTCTAATATTACTTTAATTAAAAAGTAGAAAGAATTAAAAAATTTTGAAATTCCACATCAATTTATCCCTATTAATTTATCCTAAATATGCAAAAAGGGGAAATTTATTAAATAACATTTTTAAATTTTAAAAGTTTAAAAGTTTACCGAAACGATTTAGGCCGAATATCTCAGAAAATTAACTTAACCATAACTTCGGCTTCAAAAAAGGTCAAAGGCTTTGGCTTTAAGATGCTTCAACCTTAATAAGAGTTCAAAATTAGTTTTTATACAAATTAAACCATAATATTGTGATATCAAAGATGTTCAACATAATTTACCCAATAAATTAGTTGAACTTGCACTCTATTAAGGTTACAGAAAATTTGCACTATATTGTGGTGTAACGTAATGAAAATTTTTTTTATTTTTATTCTGTGCATTCAACGGATTTTTTTCCCTAAAATAATAATTGATGAAATCTGTGTATAATTAAATAAAATGTGATTTAAAACAATTTTAACGATCATAGCCTTTGTGATCATTTTATTTTGAAAAGTCTGATGAATTTTTGCAAACAATAAGGATGTTTTAAGACTCACACTAAACACTTCTCTCTCAATTCCATTCAATACATTATTATTTCCCTCTCACCTTGCACTATTTAGACCCTTGTTCAGTTTATGAACTAAGTTAACTAACTAAATTAATTTTCTGAAGTTTTTTAACTTAAATACTTCAAACTTGCTAAATCAAGTCCAATTATGGCAACTGTCTATCCAACCGTAAAATAACTTAATATTAAATAACAAATCAAATTGTACGCCAAAATACTGTAAATATAATATTCCAAGATGTTTTATGCATTCCAAAGTATCACAGTAAAGAAAAGCATTACAGAAGTCATAAAAATTTAAGTTTTAAAATCACAATTACCTTTAATATTTAAAAAACTTATTATAAACATTTTATTATGAAAACACATTATCTTCATTATTAACTTTTTCAAAGCTAATTTCAGATATTTTAACAAAATAACTTGAGAATTTTAAAAGATTTTCAAAGCTATTGTTATAGCTTTGAAAAAAATACTCCTTGCTCAAAAATTCGAAAACGATATCTATTGCTTAAAAAATTGGATTTAAAAAAATTTAGATTGCTTAAAAATTTGGATTTGAAAAAAAAAAATTTGATTGCTAAAAGATTTGGATTTGAAGTAAAAATTTGGATTAATTAAAAAGTTAGAAAATTCTGATAGGATAGACAATAGAGTCAATTAAACTATAGTTTCAATAGAATATATTTCAATCAATAAAATGAAACCAAAATTGATTCAAATTAATTAATAATTGTCCATTTATGATTAATTTTTTAACAAATTAAATGTAAGTTATTATTAATTACTTATAACTAATCAATGGTGTTCCTATCATTCTCCATATAGGAAGAAGATACCCATTGCTGAAAGGTAGCCTTAAACATTTAGATAAAACAGAATTTTAAGCCCATTCTAATTTCCTAAGTAAAGCTAAGAGAATTAAATATTTTATATTAAAAATTAAAAATTCTTAGCTCTCTTGATCAAAAACTCCATCCTAAATTTAATTTCTTCCAAAGATCTTTATACTTGTGTCAGGCACAAACACTTAAAAAACAAATGTTTTTCAATTATGTTTTTTGCAATTTTTTCTTCTTTTTTTTTGCTATGTATGTTTTAACTAATTCATTCTTGTAATTTGGAAAAATAATGAATTTCTTTGAAAATGAATAATTAAAACATTACTACGGGACTGCATATTACAGCTGGTGATAATTAAATGCCGTAAATACAGAATGCAGAAAACTTAATGAATAAAAGATTTCATTATTTTACCTCGATTAGATGGGATTTTAGATGAAAACAATGTACCCTCATCGAATCTTCCGAAGCAAAAGCAAGCTCTCTTTTAATTTAAAGTTTTTTTTTTCTTTGTAGTTTTACATAATTAGATTTAATAATTGAAATGAGTTGTTTGGGAAAACTGTACATGTACTAAGGAATTTTTTTTAACGTTAAAAAAAATTCTTCAGAGAAAATAGAAAGTAATAATTAATGTTACTGAAATGAAATGTAGCATTAAAAATGTGTTTAATTCGCTGATTTATTTATGAAGTTATATTTTAAGTTTACGCCAATATGTTTTTGTTAATAGCAGTGCTAAAAAACGAACAAAATGTTCATATATTTCAAAATAACACTTTGTTGGCAAGGTCGGATATAAGTGATATCGACTCGCCTCGGAATATTTGGTATGAAATTTGGTTTTAAAAAAAGAACTCATTCAAATAGATGGGATTTCAAATTAAAACAATAATACTGTCATAGAATCTTCCGAAGCAAAAAAAGCTCACTCTTAATTCAAAAATTAATTTTCTTTGTAGTTTTGCATAATAAGAATTAATAATTGAAATGAGTTGTTTGGGAAAACTGTACATGTACTAAGGATTTTTTTTAACGTTAAAAAAAGTTCCTTAGAGGAAATGGAAAGTAATAGCTAATGTTACTGGTATGAAATGTAGCATTAAAACTGTATTTTGCCAGCTGATTTCATTATGAACGTATGATTCAAGTTTGTGCCAATTTGTTTGTATTTATGTTTGTTAAGTGAAGTGTTAGAAAATTAATATAATAATGTTTACTAGTGGGCTGCCCCCCCTGCTCGCTAACGCACGCCAACCCCCGAAAATTGCTACGCAATCTTATATGGTTTGCTTCGCAAACCAAGATCGCTTCGCTCGCTACTAACTTAGGTACATTGCAAATGCACAAAATTCTAAGAATTCAAAACAATCATTCAAATCCATATAGCAACTTTTTTTTAAAAAAAAATTACATCTTTTTAGTAAATACTAAGTCATTAAAATAAATTTGAATTCAAATAAATGACATGTAATTCGTTAAACCTATTAGAAGTGTGCTATAGTATAATTCGTGATATAAATCAAAAATCGTCAAATAAATTCGTATTATATAAATTCGTGAAAAAAAGCGCTTTCGACAAAATACTAAATTAGAGATCTATCGACAAAGACTACTCACTTCTGCCTAGCTTAATAGTATGAGATTGCCACAGCTGATGCCCTCTGGTTATTTCAGTTTCCGTTTTTAAAAGCGCCATATGTTGAGCCACCTCAGCTAGATTTGGCATGTGACATTTTCATCGGCAATCATTGGTCGATTTTCTAGCGTTGCCATTCGGGGAGTTGTAATGAGGATTTTTTTTGTCGCCGTGTAAGAGAAATAGTAACGTAAACAAAACAAAGCAAACGTTGCCACCGGCGGAAAAGAAATACAGCCAAAATTTGGGAGCCACGAAAGAGAATTATATATATTAGATGTATTTGAAATCATCATATTATTTGCAAGGTCAAGTATAAGTGACCTCTGAATATTTGATACAAAATTCGATCTACAAAATCCACTCGATTAGATGGGTAAAAGAAGGTACCATCATGGAATCTTCTGAAGTAAAGGCAAGCTCTCTTTTAAAAAGACTCAATATTTTTTCAAAAAACGTATCCATTTTATGAGAATTATTTTATACCTTATCGCTCTGTTCCTTACCAAGATGATATAGACATTTAGAAAACAGGTACAACCGATAATTAGAATAAAGAAATGTTTTATTATTTATTCAACTTTCAGTAATTCAATAACTCCCCTCTTTATTTACAATCATACTAGTATAAGCCTCAACTAGATTTGGCACAATCCGTGATTGCACCAAATAATAATGTTTTTAAATCCATCTTATGAGTCTAAATCCATCCTATTACAAAGAAAACTATAATTTGAGGAAAAGTATGTTCGAATTCGGATCAAATACCTAAAGCAACTTGACACGCAATTTAAAGAAAGGAAGAATGGGTATCCTTATTATGAGTAGTCCAAAAACATTCGTTTTTTGGTTGCATAATTTTTTTTCTATGTCCTGTTCCCACATTCTCTACAAGTACAAACAATTCTTAGGCCAAATTTTGAAAACAAGTTATTGTGAACTGTTCTTACAAAAGATATTCTTTCTGACACACTTAAAAAATTTATAATTCTCTCAAATTGAGTAAAAAAAATTCCAAATTTTACAAGAGCACCAAAACAGCATTCTAGCTGTGATATGGTCTTTAAAAGCATACTGCATTGTTAACACACGATTTATTAATAAAATGGAAAAGGAGAAAAATGCTCGTCTTTTAAAATTATCTTGATGGTAAAGGCTAACTTTTAAAACTCCAAATATATTTCATTCAATGAAATATTTTTAAGCTCATTTGAATACAATATTTACCTCTAAATCCTATAATTTAAATTATAGTTTAAAACAAATATTTTACACAGCCATTGTTTCAATATTTAAGGTTAAAAATTTATTTTTATATTTCACTGCTAAATAGATGCTTCTAATTTAAACAATTATCTTTTTCTACCACAAATAACCCCAAACAATCTACCGCTACAACCCGAAATGTAAACTCGGTGCAATGTTACAACAAAGTTTGTCTTCTCTCCCATGGCAACATCCGACGAAGAAGAGTGCAGCTGGCGACACCTCTTTCTGCTGTCGGAACTAAAACAAGGTGCCGTTCCCACCATCTGGGTCTCGCCTCTTTCGAATCTTGGAGGCTCTGAACGCCAGGGAAAGGGGGGTCAACTCATCGCTGAAGTTGAGATTCCACAGGACCCCCAACCCTCTTTCATCGCAGTTTGCTGCAGGGAAATAAATATTGGTATCGTTGTCACTGGGGGATGATCCGGCTGTATCAGAATAGGAACATGTCCTGACGTGTCTTACTTTCGACAGCAGAGCTTAATGCTTTGATATTATAAAGCAGTTAAAAAAATTTATTTGAAGGAAGAATAGAGTTAATTTTAAGAGCTTTAATTTAAAGAATTCTTTAAACAGAAGTATATTTTATTTTCAAATTTGAAAGGATTTGATGGATTGATAGTTGTAAAAATTTCGTTTTTTACGTTGATCTTTTCGGTGCATTTTTCGTTTGATGTTATGATAACTCTGAAAGAAAAACCAAATTAGGTATCGCTACGTAACCCAATGGCGATGGGTTATAGATTGGTGAATTGTTTGGGGAAAGAGCTGGAGAAAAATTGCTTCATCGTTGATGACTTTAAAGCCAAACAGCTTTTTAATTGTTCATTAAATGAGCTATAAAAGTATGAAATCGAAGAAACCGGGAGACAAGTTCAGTCTCTAAACTGTTTTTTTTTTTTTTTAATATAATTATTTGTCTTAAACTTCATGTCTAGGAGAGAGATTAATAAATTCAAAACACAACGAGTCGAGATTTTTTTCCCAGAATTGTTTCTGCATGGTAAAGTAACTCTCAGATCCAATTTAGCAGGAGTAGGAAGCGGCTGCATTTAATATTGAACAAGAGTGATGCAAATATTATGAAAAAATTAGACCCCAAACGTGCTTCATTTTCACGAAACCGAGACTTTCCGCCATATCGACATTTTGTACAATTTTCAGAATAAGCAATACCCCTTACTGGCTAATGATAGGCTAAAATTGATCTAACATTCATATTGTAACTTCACAGAAGTTATGAAAATAGTATATTATTCGCAAAAAATATTATTACATGTGACGTCACAGAAAGAGAAAAACATCCTTTAGGGATTCATAAACGCCCAATCATAACACTCGTCAAAACCAATAATCTCTTTAGCATGGGTGCCCCAGGTGATTCAGAAATAGTTTCAATCATTTCCTCTTGTTGTTAAATTCGCAAGTTTTTTGTCTCAAAATTGCTAGTTGCTGAAACGAAAACTCAAAAGCTTTTTTTTTTTTTTTGACAAACCAAGCTAACACTTAAAGACATTGATCAAACAGATAGATTGTTCATAACCACAAATCCATTCAAGGAGTTAGCCGCATTCGCTCACTCCAGTTAAAAGAACTGGAAGACATTGACAACTTAACGAGAGGAGAAAAGCTTTGAGTGATAGTTTGCGTCAGAAGACTATTCTCACTGTATCTGGATTGCACCCATCATATCATTAATTATAATCCATCGCGATCTCTCCACTAAGCAAGAACGTACCTCAACCGTTCCGTGCGAAGTAAAAATGACTAATTAAAAACATTTTTACAAATTTCACCTATTCGATGTTATACTACTGAAATTTTATCTCCTCCGTATTAAATGTGATATGTATAATTTAATCGAGATTCGGACGAACTTCTATAGTGTAATGAGCTCAAAACACAAACAACTAAATCAAATAGTTGGTTTTGCTCTGGATAAGTTCTGCCACCTCTGCTACGTATATTAATTGTCGAAAGTTGTGATCAAGAAATCATTGAGAAAATTCAGCGTATAGCCCCAAGAAAATCGTGTGGCAATAATCTTCTTAAGCAATAACTGTTGAAAAATATGAGAATAATTTGGTTTTAAGTTTTGTTAATTTAATTTTTAAAATTCGTCTACTTACTCATTCTTCTCCAAGAAATACACACCTCTTTTCGAAACCTAATAACTTATTATTTTTTCCTTTTCTTATCAAATAAATGACCTATTAATGAAAACTTTTCAAAAACTTCCAACGGTTAACCCTTTGTAGCAGAACTTTTATTAAGCATGCTTTTCACACTTTCTACTTTCATTTGTATGCATTTGCGTCAAAAGAAATGAAAAATATCATATTTAACATTTTAATAATTTATGGTTATGAAATACAGCATTAAATACTGGTGTCTTTTTCAGCGTTAAAGGTAAAATCTTCCAAACATGATTCACTTCCAAACAATAATTTTTCAAACTAGTGGGCTGCTCCCCCTGCTCGCTAATGCTCGCCAACCCCCGAAAATTGCTACGCAATCTTATATGGTTCGCTTCGCTCGTTACTAACTTAGGTACATTGCAAATGCACAAAATTCTAACAATTCAAAACAATCATTCAAATCCACATAAAAAAAAAAAATTTTTTTTTTAATTACATCTTTTCAGCAAATACTAAGTCATTAAAATAAATTTGAATTCAAATAAATGACATGTAATTCGTTAAACCTATTAGAAATGTGCTATAGTATAATTCGTGATATAAATCAAAAATCGTCAAATAAATTCATAATATATAAATTCGTGAAAAAAAAGCGCTTTCGACAAATACTAAAATCGAGATCTATCGACAAAGACTACTCACTTCTGCCTAGCTTAATAGTATGAGATTGCCGCAGCTGATGCTCTCTGGTTATTTCAGTTTCCATTTTTAAAAGCGCTATATGCTGATCCACCTCAGCTAGATTTGGCATGTGACATTTTTAGCGGCAATCATGGGTCGATTCGCCGTGTAAGAGAAATAGTAACGTAAACAAAACAAAGCAAACGTTGCCACCGGCGGAAAAGAAATACAGCCAAAAATTGGGAGCCACGTAAGAGAATTACATATATTAGATTTGCACTAATTTGCAGTTATTTAGTACTGAAAAAACAGCTATTTATCTTTAAAATTTCTAAAATTTACAAAATCAGTCATTAATAATAAGACTTAAAACAATTCTTTTTGGATTTTATATTTCAAACATAAACATAATTCCGATAAACTAACAATTTTTTTAGTAACTATTAAACTGTTTTTTATGATTAAAAAAATGCCAAAATATATATTTTCTGGTCATAAAAGTGACCAAAAATATATATATATAAAGGACTTCAGTGTCTCAGCTAATCCAATGACAATAAAAATTCAAATTCTTGAGTCTTTTGCCACTGGGTGATATTATTAGATTGGCACTTTATTTATAATTTACACTGCAAATAAATTGTATTTTACATCATAAGTTGCTTGGAAAGTTTCAATTTTCCGTTTTGAATATTACACGTCCTGCTGTAAAATTCACAACAAAGTTGCTGTTTTAAAAATTGCATCCGACTGATGTAAGTTTCCAGAAGTGCTGCGTAAATTACCGCAAATTGCTGCTTCAATGTGTTTTTTCTGACAACACTGAGAATATAACAGCACATTGCTGTCAATTCACACGCTGCTGTTTTTGACATTGTTGCGCACAGTCACTTACAGCACGATGTAGAATTTATATCACTCTGGTGAAATATTAAGTTATTTTTCCATATACTGAAACTAATAATCGATGCTAAAATCTGTAGTCAGTACTTAAACTTCAGTCATTTGTCGAATTGATAGTACAATTTTTAGAATCAAACATTAAAAATTGTCTGAAAATCTTTTTTGAAATCAGTACCACATTTTGCGTCCAAATAATGTTATTTGATTGCTTGTTCCAGTCCATTCAAAAGTTAGATGGCATTTGGTATTTCTTCTCCAAGAAATGCATATTTTCATTTCTTCTTTTTCAAACCTACCGACTTATTTTCATTTCCATCCATCCCTTTCTACTTATCTTCTAAAATAAACAACCAATTTATGGAAATTTTCCTTTTTTTTCCTGAATCCTTTGAAGAGAGAGAGCGGAAATAAAATGTAAATGGCAAGAAATTCTGCTCGTTAAATATTCATGGGCATTTTTTTTTCTTTACACAACCTATGAAATGCGGCAATTTTTTTAAAAAAAAAAAAATATTTTTAATGCCTATACGAAGCAGAAAAGAAAAACTAAGCATTTTGGTGTAATCCTCTATTAAAATAATTTCCTATCATGATTAACTTAGAAAGAAATTACTAAAAGCAATAATATTTTTTTTAAAAAAATTCCGTCCATTTTCTAATTCTATGAAAAAATTACACAGTGTACTTCTTTACACAACATATTACAGAAGTTTTTTTTTACTAATTTAAATGCCTACATAAATGTACTTTAAAACAAGAAAGATAAAACAAACTTTTTTTTAAATAAGTTCCCAAATCAAATACTTTAATTTAATTAATAATATTTTAATAAAAATAATTTAATTTAATTAATACTTTAATAAAATTAAATACTTTAAAAGACTTAAATATTTGCAAAACCCTTAAAATTGTATTTTAAAAAGTGCTTAAAGTTTTCCAGATCTAAGTAAACATTGCATTATGTGTACTTCGTGTAAATTTGTTTTCATTTTTCCTACAATCAATAAAATACGAAAGTTTTTTTTAAAATTATTTTTAATACCTCTCAGGGAAAAACTGACCTCTAACTTATCTCTTCATCAAAATAATTTATTATTAGAGCCTTAAAACTACTTAAATCAATTTTAAGGCCTCTAAATTTCCACAAAAAATATATATTGTTTCTAAGAATTGTATAGTGTACTCCACAGTAAAAAGTCACTTTTGTTTTGATATACTACATTAGAATTCAAGCAAGGATCCTCAGTATTAAAGACCAAAGCGTGTATTATATCTTCATAATTATACCAAAACCAGAAATATTTTAAAGAATAACTAAGAGCAGCAACGTATTAACTTCAAACTTAATTTACTCAAATTCACTAAAATGTCACTTCACTTACACAGCTCTTATTCGTTTTTATTAACTCCCTGTCATGTTTGTAATCATAGAATCTTCTAATTAAAATGTCGACCCCTTTCTGACTAGCCAGAGCACCCAAAATATGTACTGGGGTTGTGGACTCCACGACATCCAATGTTTCCTCGCCATTATAAACAGAATTTATCGTCATGTTAACCTTTTTGAGACGGGTGAGTCATAAATGTATTCGTACGGAACCAGAATCAAAATGGAAAAAAATTAAAAGTAGTAGCTTAAGTTTCGACAAGGCTTATTTTTTATAATTTAACAATCTTGTTTTTGCTTTCATTTTAACTCTAACATATTGTAAGAGTTAAATAATAATTATTATTATTTGGTGCGTATAAGATAAAGTTAAGTTATTTGTGTAATTGTAGTTAATAGATTGAAATATTTGGTATATGTACTAATAATTGGATATATCACTGGATTAAAATAGGTAAATGATTGATATAATAATTAAATTAAGGCCGAAATATATGAAAGGTAATTAAAATAAATTAAGGGGGAATGTGATCGTTAAGGAAAGTGGTAGTACAATGCTAATGTGGGATAACAATAACCCAATAGATTCAAAGGGTCACAAAGTGTGAGGTTTGAACAAAATGGATAAATTGGTATCACCAAATTTGGAAAAGGGG
>NC_092209.1:60708101-60727150 GCF_043381705.1 Parasteatoda tepidariorum
GAATGGCGATTATTAGAAATGGGTGATAAGAGAATTAAAACAATGAAGGCGTCATACATAAAAGTAAAATATAAAAGAACGAGTAATTTAATCGTTAAAATAAATATGAAAAGAAAACTTAAATTTGAGAGGACTTTTAATGTTAAAGAAAAATTAAAGGTATAAACTGTTGATTTTAAATTTTTCAGAAATTGATTACAGCTATGGATTTAATTTAAGATAAAGGTTAAAAAAAAAAAGTAAAAAAGAAATCCCTCGATACGGACCAAAGTCCGCATCTCGGAGAAAAAAAAGGAACCAGCCAGAAGGCTCGAGAGAGAGAGAATGTCCCCAAAGTGACTTAAAAATTCCTTAACTCGGGTAGACCAGAAAAACTACGACCAATTAAATTTAAAGAGGCGGAGAGTTTGAAATTTAAAGTAAAGGGATTGGCTAGTTAGCCCCCCTAAAATTAAAAGAGGAAAAAGAAAGGCGTGAATAAAGGGGTTGGTTAACTTTCCCCACAGGAAGTGCGATGACCGCAACGACCATGAGAAAGGTCACCAAGAAAGTTAAAAAGATTGCTAAAATAAAAAAAGAGGAATAACGTTTAAAGAAAAAATTGAAGGCTTAAATAAAATTAGAAATAAAATTGTCTCATTACATTAAGTGTATATGTGACACATATCTTATTAATGTTAGTTCAAAATGTAACTATATAATTTTTATTTTAAATTAAGTAGTGATATATTAAGTAAATCAAACACTACTCGCCCAAATAAACTGCTATAGAAGCATTTTGCTTACCAGTTTGTTTTTTTTTTTGGACCAATTTTATAATAGCCAAGACAGGTTTGATTATGGAAGGGAAGTGGTTGGAGAGCGTGTTGCGGAGGTCGGGTGAATACTACCATCAGTGCCCCCCGATTTAAGTTGTAGTAGTGCTGTGCTTGCATACGCCAGTATTGTTTTTGTATCATCCTTAAGAATGAATCCCAGGCCGTTACCAATATCCACTAGTCCAAACTTAGCAACCAAATGAATCTAGAACAAAATGGTTTTCAATTATTTTATTTCATTCTTTAATATTACTAACTAATCGAAAATTTTCTTTTTATTATTTTTCAATCATTGCTTAGATTACTAATATCAATTTTATTATAAATACAAACAATTTCATCATTTTAGTTCAAAGATGTTAGTTTAATAAAAGAACATCAAGTTTTTAAATAACTGATGAAAAAAATATCCCATTGAAATAAAGTCATCTTGATTTTGTGTTACGGATATTTTCAGATCCAAAACTAAAATATGTTTGCTTATTCGTGATTTTTTTCATGCCATTAAGCTTTATTTATTTAGCTTATATTTAATATTTATTTTTGTTAAATGCGCACAAAAGATGGCATCGTTGCTACTCAGAATAAATTTATACATTTAAATCTTATTTATTGAGATCTAGGCATACTTAAATACCTTACAATCAATAATTATTTTTAAGTTATAATTTTTTAAGTGCATGCTCTACTCCAGAAACAGAAATCACTTTAATGTGGACTCCTTCCTACTCCAGTAAAAAATTTTGAAGCAGGTTGCGCCATCTTGTGAGAATGAATTATTTCAGAAAGTTGACTTCCTCAGAAAATGACTGAGGAATGCTGCTGCTGAAATATGCAGGAAAAAAATCACGGTAATCCGTCTACTTTCATGTCTGTAATCGCCAACATGGCTAACTCAAAGTTACTGAAACTTTTTCTTTTCGTTCTATCAGTTTTTCTTTATCTTTCTTTCTTTTTTCTTCGTATTCGATTATTATTTCTTTATTATTAGAAGTATTTCGCAATTTAGTTCACCCATTAATAGAATAAAATCCAATACTTTGCTTTAATTATTCTTTATTGAATTAAAGCAAAACATAAAATCTGATGCTGAATTTTACATTTTATTACAGTTTTCAACAAAATGATGCAATTTTAAAATCGGAAGAGAATAATATCTTGAGTCATATAAATTATGCACTTAAAGGGCAAAAATAATGTGAACATTTTTATACATAATCTATGTAAGCAATCCTTCTTTTGGTAGCAAAAATTTGAAAGATTATACTTGAGGCTTTTAGAAATGGTGTCATTCATACCCATTCGCATCGACCAAAATGAGTGCAGGAAGTTAAAAGATTTTTTCCTTTTAAACCCGACTATAATTCTAAAAGCATTCTTATATAACTGTCCCAATCTGAAATAATAATTTCAGAATTGCTAATATAAAAGTTCGAAAAAAAGTTATTAACTTCTACATCTCACTTTCAAATTTTTCACGGATAAAGAAAAAACACGATTTTTAAGAACTCCAAGCATGATCTTTCAAATTTCCATGTAAAATCTTCTGAAGCAACTATTGCTTAAGAAAAGATTGTTTAAATAGAGTTAATGTTCGCATTATTTTGTCCTGTGTCTGTATGTTTCTTATTTTTTTTTTTTTTTTTTTTTTTTTTTTTTTTTTTTTTTTTTTTGAAAAAAAAAAATTGACAAAAACTTATTTAAAATAATCAGAAACATGAATTGTTTTCATTTTACTTTAGAAATACAGGGTATCCCGTAAAGATCTTTTTACATACATTTGTAGAATCTTGGTGAAAAATGAAGTCAAAAAAAAGAGTATGTAAGTTGGGGGTCTTAAATTATTATTTAAGCAGGGAAAAAGCAGAGACGTCATCGAAATCTGACAAATCAGTTTTGTTGAAGACATATTTACAAGACATCAAAACCTATTTGACAACTGATTAAAATTTGAATACGTTTTTAATAATCTTCAATCAGCTTTTCTTCAGGTTTTGATATTTTTTTGCATGTACCTTTCTCAATAGTAGTTTGTTAAATTTCAATAGCGTATTTGTTTTCTCCTGACTTAAATATCAAGTTATGACTCCAATGTGTATTCTTTTTTGCTTCCACTTTCGGCAAAATTCTAAAATATATACATTAAAGGAATATAATATAGCACCATAATACTTTTACAATGACTATATTTTTTATAAATGATTAAGAACTTTTTATCGAAATAATTGTAATTAAATTGATTGACAATAACTCAATTACATTGCATTTAGTTGCAATTACTGGCACTGCATTTAACCATTCGTACATTGTTCTGCATAAATGTTTCTAAAATTGTAGCTGTTTTGTCTGTTTTTAATGATATAATTTTGTTTACAAATTAAAGAAGATTTTTTTTAAAATTCTATTGACGTTTTTGTCATTTAAAATTCTTTACAAAAATCAACAACTAGATAAATACAATAAAATCTCATTAATAAGAAACTTGTCATCACGAAAGAAGAGAAAAATGAAGAGAAGTTTAATTGGATTCAAATGATTTTCGCCATTTTCCAATTCTCCTCGGGTTTTTTTACCCCACCGTTGCCAAAAATCCATCGTAAAATTGTCAGCCACGTGTGAATTTTCACAGACGCAGAATTTCAACGCAATCTTTTCGTTAATATATCGTCTGCGCTTCTCCAAATATTAATCAAAAGAAGAAAAGTGAATTCTTTTTTTTTTCTCTCTCTCTTTCTTTTTGTTAAGACGTTTCTTGCAATTTTCACGCATTCTCCCGCAGAAGGTAAATGTTGGTTTAATTAACTTTATTTGTTGTTTTAAAATTTATAATTAGTTGCATGATCTTTTCTGTACGAAACACTTCATTATAACAAAAATGCGGATGGGAAAATTCAGATTTCCTCAGAAGATGTTGAATATGTAAATATTGACAGAAGAATAATAACTCCCTTTTCATTATAACTTAGAAGTGGAACGTTCTGAAATCTTCCAACTGTTTCTTATTAATTGCGGTTTTGCAATTAAAATTTTTAGTTTTGTAATTGCATGATCTAGAAACCTATTCTTAATCGGATTAAGTTTTTCAATTCGTTCTTTCTAGCAAAAATTAATATTTCTTTTTTTTTTATTAAAATATTGTTTCTAATTTGAAATTCAAGTTTGGCAACGGCGCGAGGCTTCATTAATTAGGAAGAAGTTTTGGTTTAGGAAATGTTCAGTGCTGGAAAAATTGTAAGAGAAAAATAAAACTTGCTTTCGAAAATATTTACTTAAATGAGTTTCAAGATTATATTTAAATTTATGGAAATGAAAATTTCTTTTAAAAAATTTTAAGAAACACCTGCTTACGTGGATGGTATTTTAACACGCAAAAAATGTCTAGAACAATTAATTGTAAAATATTATAATTTTCACACATGAAATACTTTCTTTTAGATATTCATTATAAAAATTAAGAAGAGAACCTTGATTAAATTGATTATGGATGTGATCATGATGGTTATATATTATATTCAATATTGCTCAGATAAGTTACAAGTGTTAAAAAAATAACAGTTTTAAGAAATGGTATATTGAACAAATTTAATTTTGTGTTTTTGCTCATTAGAAATATTGGATTTTTCCAACTCGGATATGTTTGGCTAAGATCGAAAAGAAGCAAAAGAAAATTTATGACAAATCTAGTCAATTTTTAGAAACAATATCAAATTTGTAAAATGTTAAGAACTGCTTGGAATTTTTGGCTCTACGAAAAACTTATCAGATTGATAAAAGGAAAAAGATGTACGTAATTATTAAAAGTTTCACAATCCTGGATTAAAAAATATTATTTTCTTAGAGCATAAACTTTTTTTTTTTTAAATCTTAGAATTTTGCAAAACATACTAGTGAGGTGGAATAAACCATCGAGAAAAAAATTTGGTCAATTTGTATCGTACTGTCTCAAAATTGTATAATATACATTTAAAAAAATCTTCTTCATTCTACAGTAGGCTGATGAAATTTAAAGATGGTTTTGATTATCTATTATATTGTAGATACCTATGAGTAGTAACTAGCATTTTTTTTTTTAATAAATAAATAAACTACTTTTGAACAGAGAATCTAAAGAAAAGTATTTGGTGCACTCCATGAGAATAATAGCTGCATGTCCTTGTTTAACTTTGAAATTTACGAAAAATTCATACAACCTAATATTCTGAATCTCGTAAAATGCAATAGACAACGATAGCTCGAACATCGATTGCGATCTGGCATTACAAACCCAGCAAAAATGCTCACTTTTACTAATCCAGTAGAAATCATAAAACGAGGAAGACCACCAATAGTATAGCTTGACTCGGTGGAAAAGGACTTTCATATAGTTAATAAGGAAAACCAGGGGCGGATCTACTTAAGGGCTTTTTGGGCTGCAGCCCAGGGCCCCGTGGATTCAAAGGGCCCCAGTCCCCACTGAAAACAATAGGTGATATTTTGAATTAACAAAAATGTCTAATATTTAAAAAAAACTATTATAAGGTTGGCAATCCTGAGATCAATCAACCTATGAATGTCCGCGTCTATCGAACGGAATGGGGAATTCCCAGTCGCTTGTTTTTGGTCAGTGTATTTTTTCACGTCTATTACGGGGTACTAACCCTCACGCCGCTTAGCGCTCGACGTAATAATAAGAATATACGTTTTCTTTTCTACTTCGACCCATAGGTGGGAATTGTTAAATCGTGGAAAAAAACTCACATTTTCGTTAAAAAGTTTAAGCCAGACCAGATGGTCTTGTCACTATGATGCTGTCAAAGCTTTGAAAAATAATTATGATGACATTCTGAAAATTTTCGAAAGTTTCAGCAGAAATGAGGATGAGATAGTTGATTTCCGGAAAGAGGTATGAAATTTATTCAATAAAATGGCGAAACTCGATACTGCAATTTTGATTATTTTTTGGGAAGAAATTTTGGAGAGATTTAATTTAGTTAATAAAAAAATACAGAGCCCTGGTTTAGATATTTGTGACGGCAACAAGTTAATAGTGTCATTAAAAGACTTTGTGAACAACATAAGGCCCCAATCAGATCAGAAGCTAAAGGAATACGAAGAGAAAGCTAAAAAATTAAGTGCTAGTGTGGGAATAGACTGCAATGACATAAACAGGAGACGCATTACTCCAAAATTTTCAGATAAGCCTACAGATAAATTCTCAGTATACGGCGCCGAAAAATTTAAAAGAGACACGCTAAGCGTTGCGTTGGATAAGCTGATTATGGATTTAAATAAAAGGAGCCAAGTCTGTGAGATGTTTAGCAAGAAATTCAAATTTTTAATGGATTTGCAAGACAAAAATATGGAAAACATAGATCTGGAAAGTGTACGTAACATTGTTTATTATTATCCAGATGACATAGACGAGCATTTAATGACTGAGTGCATTCAGATAAAATCTTATTTACTTCAGTCTAAGCCAGAGTCTTACACCTCTTGCAGTGAAATATTTATATGCTAATTTATGAAAAGAAACTTGTTGATGTTTTCCCAAATTGCTATACTATCTTAAAGATTTTTTTTTAACTTTGCCAATCACTAGCTGTGAAGCGGAGCGCTCTTTCTCCAGGATGTCATATATAGAAAACAAATATAGAACAAAAATGTCGAACCATCGATTAAATCATTTATCAGTTCTTTCCATAAATTGTGATTTAACGAAGGACATACAATGTGATGAGCAAATAAAGGAATTTGCAGCACAAAAATGCAGAAAGTATATGCTTTATAATTTATATGACATAACTACACACAACCTGTCAATTTCTTTCACAATAATGTTGTACAGTTGTGTTTGTATACACAAGTAAAAATAAATAAAATTATTTTATCATCCTATTTTTTTCTATATACTTATCTACATCACTATAGAAAACAGTTTTTTGACAAAATGGCTATTAGGGCCCCTAAGTAGTTTCAGCCCAGGGCCCCACAAATTCATGATCCGCCCATGAGGAAAACTGGAAAAGCCTAGAGGCTAATAGATCCACGTGGCAAAGACAACTTGGAATGGCTTTGGCCTCTGACAGGCTATAGTGCCTTGAAAGAATAATAATAATCCTTTTTAAATATAAAAAAAAATAATTTAGAGCAATCTTCTCTTGTTTAATTTACTCTTGCTGTCCATAAATATTTTATTTGTTTTTAATTTGTGGTATAAATTAGAAATATGTACCTGAAATTAAAATAAAATGGCATGAAATTTTGTAATGGTAGACAAACTGCAGTACTCCCCCACCAGAATTATATCTGTGATAGAATTCGATGAACGGATACCACTAGTTGATTCATTGCTGTTTATGAGAAGCCGGGAGAGCTGTATTAAGATCACCTTGCTTTTGCTGATCGTGAGAGCTGTATTAAGTGCAGGGTCGTGATTACTCCTGTGTTGCCGTTAGCAGTCGAGTGTATGAAGGCCGACGTTGTGTGTGATCGAGACTGAGTAGCAACAGCGTGAGGAGGTGGATAATGTCGTAGTCAGAAGTAATAAGTCAACTGTTCAATGTGAACAATCCATCGAAGTAGGCGTGCTCAAATCGAAGTGGGAGTTTCTGTCTAGGTAGGCGTGTTCCTATCACGTTCGAAGGTGACCAATGTGGGGATAGTAGTTATCGACCATGTCAACCTTCATCTATGAAAAGGTACCCCATCGTAGAATCGAGTTAACACATCTTATATACTAGTGAGTTGGAATTTTGTAGTGATAGACACACTACAAAAACATAAAATTATTGTTCTTGTATAAATGAAATATAAAAATAATTTTGATATCAAATTTTGATTGCCGAAAATATTCTTTTAGAAATAATTTCAACATCGTTATGTTCGTTATCGTAAAATTCAAAAAATTGTTCAAAACTTAAAAACGTTTATTTAAAAAAAAGGGATGTAAAAGGTTAACATTCTTGCATTTAAAAACACATTGTTAATTTCTACGAGTGTATTTCAACGACGTGACGCATCATAAAACAGCTAGCATATTATGCTGCTTAACAGCTAAGAAGGTTAAGGGTCCTGTCCCCCTGGCCGTCATTGCATTCTCTCATTTGACTATTTTTTTCCTGAGTTACAAAAAACATGCAAAATGGTAGGGAAAACTATCTTAAGAAAAAGCTATCCAGGTTTTCATATCAATTTTGATCTTAAATACACGGTTTCAACGCTTTAAAAAAATTTAAAAGATAGTAAATTAAATATTTTATAAATTATAATATTAACAATAAAGCCCGGCGTCTGTGCTTTTAAAATTGTAAAATTCTTGCAAATGTTTTTTATTTTAAAAATAGAAGAAATAATTTTGTTAAAAATGATTGCTTATAACTCCTTTATTACTGTAATAAAATTTATATCATTGGATCTGTTACAAGGTTTGGAGTCCGTTCCAAATCTTTTCGATTTTTTGAGATATTCATCGCTTACGTTAATCGTTTTAACTGTTGAATCTTTGATTGATACTATTCATAATTTTTAAACACGACTTCCTACTTCAACGCTATAGTCTTATTTAATTACTATTGAAATAATTACATTTTATTTTCTAACATGCTTTTAAAAACAGAAAAAAGTAGTTCCCGTATAAACTGTCTCTCTCTCTCTCTTATTCATAGCTATAAAGTTGTGTCATTGTTTTTTGATTCCGAAACACACAGTTTTCTACTTCAACGCTACAGTCTCGTTTAATTACTTTTCAACTACGGAGAAAATAACATTTTGTTTTCAAACTTGCTTTCAAAAACAGAAGAAAAAAATATAAACGGTCTCTCTCTTAAACATATTTGTAAAGTTGTATCATTGTTTTTTCTCCGAAACACACAGTCTCCTACTTCAACGCTACAGTCTCGTTTAATTACTCTTAAACTACGGAGAAAATAACATTTTGTTTCCAAACTTGCTTTCAAAAACAGAAGAAAAAAATATAAATGGTCTCTCTCTTAAACATATCTGTAAAGTTGTATCATTGTTTTTTCTCCGAAACACATAGTCTCCTACTTCAACGCTACAGTCTCGTTTAATTACTCTTAAACTACGGAGAAAATAACATTTTATTTTCAAACTTGCTTTCAAAAACAGAAGAAAAAAATATAAATGGTCACTCTCTCAAACATATCTGTAAAGTTGTATCATTGTTATTTCTCCGAAAACATAGTTTTCTACTTCAACGCAACAGTCTCGTTTAATAACTCTTAAACTACGGAGAAAATAACATTTTGTTTTCAAACTTGCTTTCCAAAACAGAAAACAAAAATAGTTTTCATTAAAACGGTCTCTCTCTCTCAAACATATCTGTAAAGTTGTATCATTGTTTTTTTCTCCGAAAACATAGTTTTCTACTTCAACGCTACAATCTCGTTTAATTACTCTTAAACTACGGAGAAAATAACATTTTGTTTTCAAACTTGCTTTCAAAAACAGAAAAAAAAAATAGTTTTCATATAAACGGTCTCTCTCTCAAACATATCTGTAAAGTTGTATCATTGTTTTTTCTCCGAAAACATAGTTTTCTACTTCAACGCAACAGTCTCGTTTAATTACTCTTAAACTACGGAGAAAATAATATTTTGTTTTCAAACTTTGCTTTCAAAAACAAAACAAAAATTGTTTTCATAAAAACGGTCTGTCTTCCGAACATATCTGCAATGTTGTATCATTGTTTTTTTTTCCCTCAGAAACATAGTTTCCTACTTCAACGCTACAGTCTTGTTTAATAACAACAGAGAAATGCACATTAAACAATTCATTTGGGACGAAAAAGAAATTATAATTTCAACAAAAGAATAAAGTTATAATAAATTACTTTAATAAGTATTCTAAACATAGTTCCTCTCGTTTTTACCTAATTTTTTACTCCCTATTTTCTTCAGTTATTTTCAAACTGACTTTCAAAAAACGAAAAAATAGTTTGCATAAAAATGGACTATCTTGTCATTTCTCTTCCGCCGCTATAATAAAGTTGTATCTTTGCTTTCATCTCGGAAATAGTTTTCCCTTATTTTATTACTCTGGATTAACAGAGAAATGCACATCGAAAAATTAGTATGGGACAAAGAAGAAATTATTTAAACTAATAAATGAAGCTATAATAAATCACTCTAATAAAAATTCTAAACACCCTTTCTCCCTTTGTTCCTATTTTCTTTGTTTTAGACACGCACACGGGCATGATTAAAGTGCATATGATCGCGGGTATTATTTTCGTGTGATCGCCATCGGATAAAGAATTTAATTACCTGGTAACTTGTCGGCCTCGACAGTTTGACTTACCTTTAATTAAGAAGGTGAAAGATAGAAAGTCACGAGACTTCTTGAGAGCACACAGATGCTGCTGTTGTGGACAGGATTCCATTCCACAGAAGCGCCTATCATATGGCACGTACTGACAGAAAATGTAACCAGTGAGCCAATGTGAGAACATGCTTAGTAACACGTGACGTATGGTAATGAGGGGAATTTTGCCGCTTCTTGAACATATGTTTTGGAATCTAGAAACAGAGATTACTAGGAAAAGAGATCGCGCTCTGCTGATTAAAATTGCAGAGAAATATCTTCTCCATCACACCACGAAATTATTCTTTGCTTTTGAGAAAACTAATATACTTTCACGAAGTTCTACTGGTAATTTTAATTATTTCGTTTAATAGCAACAGCTTGAAGAATTCTGAAATAAGCATATTAATCACATTAATTAGAAGCCAAAATAAATATTAAATCAGAGTAAGTGGCACAGCGTTTTATTGAGAAAAAATATAATTTTATTAACTCTCTTTCGCTTTTTGACGACAAACTTTTGCAATCGAAATGACGACCTCTTCTCGATTACCTGAAACAGACAATCTCTTATAAAAGCACTGGTTCTGAAAACAATGCAAGTTTCAACAACTTCCAAACCGCTACGAATATCCGACCTATATCATCAATCGAACTTACGACCATTTTCCGAATAGTTAAGGCATTTAAATTGTAATTGAATCATTATGTGAGTTACTTTATTAAATGCAATTGTTTTCGGACCGCTGAAAACAGAATTTATCTCTAAATACACTTTTTAGTGAAGCGAATTTTTAATTACTTTTCGAGTGGCTAAAGGGCTCGAATTTTAACTGGATCTCTATGTTGTGAGACTATACAAGTTACTATTTTAACCTAAATTTTCAGATTTTTTCAGACTATTTAAGGGGCTTAAATTTTAACTAGCGCTCAGTGCCTAGTAACAATACAAGCGTTTCCTAGATAAAATTTCAAGTTGTTATTTATCTCTTTCTATCGCCTATCAGAATGCCGACACTTTCTTCAATAAATAATATAGAAATAAAATAAAGGGAAAATAATAAAATAAAGAAAAAATAATAAAATAAAGGAAAAATAATAAAATAAAATAAAATAATAAAATAAAATAAAACAAAATAATAAAATAAAATAAATGAATAAAACAAAATAAAATAAATCTTTAAAAAAATTAAATTTTTGAAATAAGCTGAAAAAAGAAGATAAGAAAAATGAAAAAAAACGTAGAACGCATTTCTTTTGTAATTAACTTCGAATATACCACTCTGCCCAATTCCCAAGTCTTTCCTAAATGAAAGGCAGCCATATTTTGATATGGCATGAGAAAAAATATATGTATTTTCTTGTTTTTAAATCCACTGGCAAAATTTAATTTTCATTTTAATTAAATACTGCTTACACGATATAAAATGTTATACTTCTACACTATCAGCTAAAAATTTCATTATCCCTTCTAAATTTTGTAAAAAAAAATTTATTAAATAAATAAATCAAAAAATTCTAACTTAGATATTATCGAAAAATATTTCTGGAGAAAAAGTCTTTATTTTACCTAATTTCAACAGGCATTTTAAGCTTACAATATAAAACATTTCTTTCATCTATCAGTTACAAAGATGCAGCATAAGAAAGTGAATTTTTAGCTATATAACATGTATTTAGGAATATAGGAGCATTAGAGATAACATAATTTTATGAAGGGGTTTTAATTCAACTACCTTTATATGAATTTTTATCCATAAAGAGTTGTCCAATAACCAATTCACAGGTGACATACTTCTTGTCTGTCACTTTGCTTTTCATGCGCATGTGCTGGGTCTTAGTACACATGATGCTCTGCTAAATCTGAATATGTTGCTCACTTTCTAAATTGTTATTCTGGTAAAGCATACTACACCGAGCAGTTCCCTGAATAAGTTACTATATTATTAGACTAAATATCTCAAAAATGAGAGTAACTGTGAGTTTATACAACTGGATCATGGTTTTCAAAGCGATAGGGCCAATGTCTACTTAAAACTAGTTTGTTTCTATACACCTTTTAGAAAAAGCCACATAATTTCCCAGATTTAGATTTTTTTTAATATTTTTAAAAACGTTCAAATTTTTCTTCTACTTTTTAAAAATATTTTTTTTCTTGTTTTCTTTGTGCGTGTTCATGTAATAAATATATATATATATATATAAGCATATCTGGCATGCCTCATGGAATATTGAAAATTTTTCGAATAATTATGGAACGTGTCATAAATCATAGTATTTTTTTTTTCTTTTTTTTTTTACATTTTAAATAAAATTTTTATAATTCTTTTTCAAGATTGTTTATATTTAAATAATATCTATACTGATTATTTAACTCCCGCAAAAAAAAAAAAAAAAATATATTCAAAATTCTAAGTTGCGGTCAAGCGAAAAAAGCTGTACATTGATGCTTTCTCGATTAAAAAGCCAAAAGTCCTTCAAGTCCTGATCTATCTCGTAGCATCAGAATCTGTAACAGGGATAACAACTTCAAATATAGATTAACATCTAAAAGAGAAAGATGCATTCAAAGTTCTGTGAGCGATATCGTTCTCAAACTGTGTCACCTGCGCTACAGAAAAGAATTAATAGGCTAAATTAAGATCCACCCCGTAAACAAAAATGTTCTCTGGATTTATTTGGGTGGAGTCCTTACTTAGAATTTGCTACTAATGATGTAAAAGGATTATAGAGTTTTCCCCCTTTTTTTAAACCTATAGGGCGGACATTTCGTCTTTGCATAAGCAGGTGAAAACGCGAAAAATTAAAAAGTACATGAAAAATCTTTAACTGAGTTTAATCAGGCTGCGTTTGCAATAGAATTTTTTATTTCTACTTTAAATTTGTCAGGTAGTTTAAAATAATCAGTGGTTCAATTGGAGGGAATATTTGTTTGAACTTTATAAATAATTATCATAATACATTATTTTTTGCGAGATAGTGGAGGAGTTCTATTGGTCTAAGGAAAGCGTTTGGTGCAAAATTTCTTTAAGAGTGACAATTGTTTTTATTATTGTTTCATTTACTAAAGCATATAGTATAGAGATTTTTAAATTAGTGTATTTCAATAAACATGCGTCATCTTATATTTTCTTATTTAAATCACTTTTTGATCTTATTATTCTTGATAGCAAGTTGTTGTTGTTTCTAATGACACTTGGACAAGCTAAGCTCGCCGGTCATTGGTTGTTTGAGAATTAAGTCGGATAGGTACGCCTTTCGTTTGACAAAAGAGTACCGCAAAGGTAAAAGTACGTCTTATCTCGGAACCCCGCGGATAGATGGCAACACCACTCATTCGTGATGCCACTTCTCCAATTTAGACATAGATCTGAAAGGGAAATTAATTTTCTGCAGATCCCTGCTCGGCGACCGACGACAGGACTTTCGACTCACACGGATTTTACGAGCAAGTGCATTGCGTATACTCGATAGGTCTTAGCGGAGTCGAGGATTGATCCGAAACCCTTCTGGACCGGAGTCTTCAACCACTCTTTGGACCGCTCTATAACCACTGATCTTACTGCCCAGTGGTTAGAGAATAGGGCCAGATATGCCAAGTAAATAAACATATGAAAGAGTGAATGATTAGCACGAGGAAATCAATGAATGTGTGGTAAATAGATAAAAAAGCAGTTTTTAAATAAAAGCGAATCACTTTGTGCATAAAATTAAATGTAAATAAATAAATAAAAATTCATAAACCTATTGCTTAACCTATTAAACCACCTTTGATTTCTAAAGAAGTATAGAGGGTGAAATGCCCGAGCGGATAAATTAGGGAGATATTCTCACATGGTGATCCAGGCAGAAGAATTAAATCGCTGCTTACACGCGTTGTTAAGATTTTATTTAAGTTGCTGGTTTTACAAGTTTTCAACGTAATTTAACATACTATTTAAGGACATAGCATATCTACTGTTGTGTGCAAATTATTAAGTGTTTCAAATAAACTCCGTAGTCTTGTAATTTTGAACCAATCCATAAGACAAGGAAACTCCTGGATCAGTACCGACAGAGGTATGATTTGTTATGGGAATATGGACTTTGAGACTCGACAGATTTAACGTGCATCAGTCACCATTTACTACACGGAGAGTCTTCGGCCGACGGGGATCCAACCATCGACCTCTTGGACATGGTCCCAGTGCCGTACCCGATGCTTTGGAGAGTTGGCCAGGAATGCTGGATTAATTATATTACAGCTGCCAGGACACTACACATAAACTCATCTACCCCAAACACTCGACAAGTCATTTTTCAAGACCTTTAAACTATTCAAGCATTTGAATAGTAGTTTCGAAGTTATCCTGGCCAGATTTACACTCAATACCAAGGTTTAAATCTATCGCACGAGGAATACAATAAGGCAGTAACAATTGAAAATTCTGGTCAAGTATTTAAGGGTTCCAGTGTGGTGCCTATTGATCCACCAGTTCTTAATGAAACTGAATTTTCATAGCTGAAATTACAATTACGAAGATGAATCAGTGGGATCCAAGCGGCGAGCCTCCTCGTGATACAATTAATCACACGTCTACTGGGATTAAACTGACCAAACTGCTGCAGTGTCTTCTTCTGCACTGAAGGTTTAAATAGAATCAATATCCAAGATACTGAAATCTCAGAGGAAAGAAGTTTCTTCAAAATTCCGAAGAGCTGTAGTTTTAACAAGCAGTCCTTATAAAAATAAACTGGAACTATGGATTGAACTTAAACTCGACAAACAAAAAATTAAAGAGTTGAAAATGAATATAAAATTAGCGAAGTTTAATCAAAAACCCTTAAATTTAATTCAAAAAATCTAAAACAGTATATTATGAGTTTAATGTTTTCCACTTTTATCGTTTTCCTGGAAATCTCCTGGAACAACGCAGTAATCTGGAACATTGCAAAAATACCTATATATTACATGGGAATAAATAATGAAAATAATATAAATGCTTCAAAATATTTAGTCTCACCAGAAGTTGTCTTACCAGAAGTTATAGAAGGGCAATTCCACGAAAGTGTCAACTTTTAAGTGAAATTTTTTTTTTATGAATTGCATATTTTAATTTTAAAAATATGTTCAAAAATAGGCAAAATCTACATATTACTGTTTAATTTTTGATAATTTTAAGTTTTTTGAATCTGGGAGCATTCTAAAGTAATCACATGGCTGACAAGTGAATTCTTCACATTTGTGCTCAAATTGTTTTCTTGAAAAATACTTATAAAATAAAAGAAATGTATCTTTCTTTTGCAATATTTTGATAAAAATATGCATATAGTACAAAATTTAAACATTTAAAACATAGCCTTTAAGTCATTTTAAGTTTAATATATTAAATAAAAGTAACTTTTTTTTGTGTCATTCCGTCACATGTTTTAGTATATTTTTTTAAATAGCAACTGCGTTTTTGAATGAAAATGTGTATATTTTGGAATATAAAGCAGATGTGGCATAAGAATCAATGAGAAATTGTAAAATTCTATGCATTTGATTATTAACTTCCAATAATTAGCGTGACGGAATGACACATCTTCGGCGATGGAATGACAAAACGAGTCCTTGAGAAGCTTAGTCAAAAACTAGGGAATTATTTTTTTTTCAATTAACCTAATGGCTAAAACAGCTGTTGAAAGACAGATAAAATGTTGAAAAAGACCAAGATCCCCATGATATGATGAAGAAAAAAAACAGAGAAAGAAAGGCAGAGAAGAAAGCTTCCGCGACAAAAGTTGGACTTAAAAAACTCAGAAGTGCAAACGCTGTTGTGCAGAGATTGTGTAAACAAAGAAAAAATCAAATTCTACCAATCTCTTCACATACAAATAATTTAAATTCCCTATACAAATTCCTGCAGAGTCTTGGTAAAGCCATAAAAAAAATTGTACACTCACCATAAAAAAAATTGTACACTCACTTCCAAAATCACCAATAGAGGTAAAAAAATTAATTCAGTCTTTATGTGAGAAGTATTTAACATCGAACTCAAAAGAAACTAAGTGAGAAAAGTAATGTTGATGAGCTGTTTAATTTGGTTAAAAAAATTTTACTGTCAAGATGATGTTAGTTACAAGCCCCCAAGTATGAAGGATTCAGTCATAATACAAACTCTGACAGAGTAACGAAGAGTGCAGATGCAATATATACTTATGGCCTTAAAAGAGGCTTTTCATAAAGAAGCATATATTGATGTAAAGTGTGTCTTATCTCATTTTTGTTCTTATTCTCATTTTTGTTAAGTGTATTTCATTAATACCTCACAGCACATGCACCTATAAATACCATGTAATTGTGATGTTGTTCTAAAAGGCCAAACAAGATGTTGGCTGCTGTAAAACGGCACATAATATGTAAAAGAATTTTATGATTTCATAAAGTCGAAGCAACAAATCGTTGAAGTTTTGTTTTTGTCCAGCTATTCTATTTAAGAGAGGGCAAAAGAGAATGACTTCAGCTAGACACTTGCTACATTAGCATTGCCAGGAACAAGAGACCTGCACTAGATGCTCATGTAGTTGAGAAGCGAATCATCAAAATTGGAATGCTTTCTAATTTTAACCAAAACCAAGTGTATGATTTGAAAAGCCACTGTTTTGAAGAGGAAATGGAAAATATGATTGAGGAGTATGCGGTCGGCTCTTTAATCATTGTCCCATACTGCGAAAAAAAAGAAGGCACATTTATATGCAGCGCAAATTACTTTGATAAACAAAGACGATTTAGATGTTAAAGTATTTAAAGAACATGGGACAAAAATTGATTTATGCATAAATTTCCTGAGAACGAAGATAAGATGTGACATTGGCAAGTTAGATATAAAACCTCTTCTGAGACAACCTAATTTTCAAATTGTTGAAATTTTAACTGATTCTTACGTAAATATTAATTCTGTTTATCTGTTACATTCTGTTTATCATTTACATATTAATAAAACATTTTTTAAATGAAGACTTTCTTCCACTAAACTTTTTGTCATTCCGTCACGGTCATTCCGTCACAGCAAATAGATGTTAATAACTGCTAGCCAACCTGAGGTTAATTTTCCAAATTCACAATTTACATTGCTTACACATTATACTAAAAGTAAAAAATAGTTCAGGAAAATAATAGTTGCAAAATTCACAGAAACTACCAGTTCTAAGCGGCATGCCGAAAGCTTGGTTGCCAAAATGTCATTCCGTCACACAAGTAAAAAGTTCATAAAATTAAAAATAAAAAAAATACAAAATTCTTTTTTTTTAGTTTATGAATCACATTATACCAATAATAATGATATGCATGAGAAAAAATCATGTTTATTTGGAATTAGATGCATAGAAACTTCAATTAATTGTCATCATGCAAGTCAAAATGTCATTCCGTCACATATGGAATTGCCCAGAAAATGAAAGTTGAAGCTATGAAATAATCAAAGCAAAAACTAAAATTTTGTCTTATAAAATTTTTTCACTAATGGGATATTTAGTACCATAAGTAAGAACGACTAGGGATATATTCTCCTAATGGTAAGTAAGATTGGTACAATATATCCCATGAAACAAAATGTTTTTTAGTGGCAGGCACTGAACTTTCGTTCTTCGCCTAGGAAGATGCAGGAGGTGTTACTCATTTAACGTTACCCAGTGGGCACCTGTGAACCTAAGTCCCGGAGGCGAGCAACATTACCCACGCCACACTGCCACATACCCATTTATAGAGTGGGCCACATTCACACAATTGAGAACACACACAGAGAGAAACATCCATGCCCTGAGCGGGATTCGAAGCCGCAACCATTATAAAACAAAATGTGATAAAATTTCTGAATCTGATACTAAATATATACAATTATTACTTAATAAGAACAGAGATAACTATTTTATACAAAATATAGCAAAATATAGTTGTACTTACCTCAAAAATACCAGATAATACTAGAAAATACGTAAATTAAAACGAGATTGACTGGCCTGTCCGCCATTTTGAATATGATAGTGTTGCCGAATTCTTATAGTCATATTTTTCTTCTCCAATACCTAAAGAATCCTGAAAACATAAAAACCCATCCAAAATTGGGATCCATTAGAGAATAAAGTTTAATCTTTGAGACGTATATATCTCATTCGGGTCGAAAGGGTATCCATAATATAAATCGGTAAGGGTAACCATAATGGGAACCCAAGCCAGTTTTCCAAAGTTAGGTGCGATCCCTGCTTATAAAGGAGAAAAAAACATTTAGGCGCACAGCAGCAGAAGTTCTTGAAACTGGTTTGCACTCTCCTCTCCTCCCCTCCTAACCAATACTAAGATTAGGCAAACGTTGGGGTAAAGAAGAATAGTTTTTTTTTTTTTTAGTTTTTCTTATTGTTGTTGATTTGTTCTGCATTTTTACATTATTGATAAACAGTACTGTGCTATTAATTAAGATATTCCTTTAAGTATACATTTTTATCATCCTTGTTAAATAAATCTGCTAACGAATGTTGAAATAGAAAGAAAGAATAAAATGGTTGGCGGGAAGGGGACTGTCGGCAAGGGGATTCTAATCCATGATCCGTTTACCACTGAGGATATTTCACGTCAGCACTGTGGTCGGTGAAAGCCGGATGCGGAATTCGAATCGACCAGCTATCGTCGGGATCAAAATCCGGTTCACTTCATTGGAAGGCGAATGCTCTATCCCCTGAGCCATCGCTGCTCAAAATACGAGATTTGAACAAAATAAGTCGAGTAATTCCTGAGAAATCGAATTTAAAATATAATTTTATAATTTTTTTTTCCACGGAACAGCGCTTAAGAGCTGAACAAATAATGACTACCCTTAAGATCTATGATGTATAGAAAAGTATATATATATATATATATATACTTTTCTTTAATTTAAACTTTACTCGTAATAAAAAAAAACATTATAATTTTTA
>NC_092209.1:60727790-60756468 GCF_043381705.1 Parasteatoda tepidariorum
CGTGCCACAGGTCCTTGGTTCGATCCTTGGGCCGGGCAAGGCCGACTCAGCCTTTCATCCCTTCAGTGGGTCGATAAAATGAGTACCAAGCATGCTTGGGAACTAACACTGGGGGTTCCGCGTTCGGCTGACCACCTGACCGGAACATATGCTCCTGCACCCCAGAGCCCAAGGTCAAGAAAACTGAGATGGGCACAGTCGGCCTTGGCCCTCTTAATGGGCTGTCGCGCCACTGAGTTAGTTAGTTATATATATAAATATATATATATATATACTTTAAGAGAATGCTACAAAACATAATGTCTAAAGGGTATACACGTTAGGAGGATACGAAAATTGAGATTTAATGTGAACAAAAAAACGCTATCAAATTCATCTAGCTATTACAGTGCCAAAAACATCAAAATCTGATTACCAAATGAAACCAAAGACCCCCAAGTTTCTCTCTCCAAGAACTCTTTTATAAAAAAGGGGAAAAATAGATTATAAGAAATTAGTTAGTCAAATATTTTATTCAATATGCCATGCTTTAAAAAATTTTAAACCGTGCCGCAAAAATTTAGAAAATAAATCCCTTAATTTAGACACATTCTGGAACTTAGTTCACCAATACTTTTAAACCTGAAGTATTTCTTAATACATTAGATCTTCATCGCACTTGTAATTTTTTTTTTCTTTTTGGCTTTCATTAATTAAACGAACAAATGTATGAAAGTTATGAAACTAAACTGGATTGTTTTGTTTCCTAAACACTAACATTTAAACGATCATGAAATTTCGCTATAGCACGATTTCGGAAACACGAGGCCCCCAACTAAAAGTAAACTCATATTTGAACATCTTCCGGCTTAAGGGAAAATCCCGGATCAAACCCTATCCCGAAACTCCTGGAAAACGCCGGAGAAAAATTGGAAGAAATAAAAATGAAAGCGAAGAAGAAGAGTCTAAAGAAAGTAAAGAAGCCACCGGCTGCCGGGCTCTGATAGTGTTATCGTTCGGCGCTAGCTCAGTCCGGGAGACAATAGAGTTATTTATTGGACGGACCGGGAAAATCGCACCCGGACACATGTTTTACCGTCCAGCCAGCCGGAGCCCGGTGACAAGTCCTTTTGAACCCGATAACCCTTATCGAAAGCCGCCATGCCCGCTTTCTTATCTGTGGGCCACAGCGTGCCGCTGCTTGATTGAGAAGTCTGTATTTTCCTAATAATTTTTCTACCCATCACAAAACCTTTCTAAGAAAGGTAAAAGAATTTTTTTTTTTTTTAAATTGTATTTCTTGGATTTACGGGGAAGATGAAATTTTAATTGTTAGCGATTTTTCTCTCGTCGAAATTACTTATCATCCATGTTTGAGGTAATATTACGACATAGTGATTTTAAGGATTTTTCTTAACGTCACGCAGTATCTTTTTTTTTATTTTCCCCTTCAGTTTAAAGAAGTATTTTAAAGGCAATTACAAATCATTGGAATTATTAATTAACAGACACTTTTATGACTCATGGTAAAACGTGCTTATAGAGTAAATATAAATTTAAATAGCTAAATGTATTTCTTGGATTTACGGGGAAGCTGAAATTTTAATTATTAGCGATTTTTCTCTCGTCGAAATTACTTATCATCCATGTTTGAGGTAATATTACGACATAGTGATTTTAAGGATTTTCTTAACGTCACACAGTATTTTTTTTTTATTTTATTTTCCTCTTCAGTTTAAAGAAGTATTTTAAAGGCAATTACAAATCATTGGAATTATTAATTAACAGACACTTTTATGACTCATGGTAAAACGTGCTTATAGAGTAAATATAAATTTAAATAGCTAAATGTATTCTTGGATTTACGGGGGAAATTGATATTTCAATTATTAGCAATTTTTCTCGCGACGACTTTTCTATATTGTTTTAAAAGAGACATTACGGCATAATGATTGTTAAAGATTTTTCTTTGCGTCAAACTTAATTATTAACTACTTTTTACACCTCAGAATTACTAATCTTATAGTTTTATCTCCGTTAAAGGATTTAATACGACATAGGGATGCGAGATTTTTGTTTACATCAAAATTACTCATCTTAATGTTTCATTAATGTTTATTTAATTATATGGAGAAAATAAAGTTTTATATTTCGTAATTAAATTGATAGGCGCAATAGTTAACTAGCCCCCTTAGGCAATTTTCAGGTTTTTAGCTGAAGGCCCAGAAAACATGTTACCTTTCGACAATCTTGTGTCTGAATTTTCTTTTCATCGCCTGGAAAAGGTTTGCAGAAAAAACATTTTTCCAATCAAGCAAAAATATTGCTATTTCATACTTTTCATCCTAATTAGAAAAATAAATGATATTTAAAGCTTTTTTTAAAAAAATATTGTTACTTAGGTTGAAGAAATAAGCAAATGATAAACCTTTTTTTTTTTTTTTCTTTTGTCATGATAAGGTAAGCAGAAATACAAAGCGAAAATCGTTTTCCGAGGAAACAAAATAAGCAAATACTAATCTTTTCAGCGAAAATATCGATTAACAGTAAAAAAAAAAATTATGCATGACACCTAATTCAAGGGAAAACAAATAAACAAGCATAAGACCCGATGAACTCAATGTCGAGGCAAGATTGTAGTAGTGGTGTAAATTCCAAGTACAATGCGCAAAAGAAAAAGGGACTACCCTGAATATATTTTGATCCTAATGATCTGAATTTCACGTTCTAGGACTCAATGGTTCAAGAGGGTGACTTCAAATATTCTAATTAATAAGTGCAGACGATATTTAAAGTGACGAAATCGGTCACAAAAACGTACCTTCTCTTAATAAACGTATCTTTTTTCGACGGATTTGGATTTCTGGCCCCCAAAATATAGGGGATAGCAATCTGGGAAATATGGTCTCAATAGTTTGGCGAGAACAGCGCTACTTTTTGCGTATTTCGCCATATCTTGAGAACTTTAATTAGAGAATTGAAAAAATTTTGCGCGCAATTATAAAATCAGTTTTTCCAAAGATAATTCCATACGAAATATAACTTTTAATAAGTATTACCATTTTTTTTATTTTATTCAATAATGGTCAGAAAAATTGAGAAATTGTAAAGTATACAATTTTTGTGCATTTTCAAAGAATGTAATTTTACGAGACAAAATTCAAATTTTGAGCGCAATCGTTCGAATAGTACCTGAGAAATTGATTTTCAAAAAAGCTGTACTTTCAAAATTCGATTTCTCAGTAACTCACCTATTTTGCATTTTGCCATGTAAAATAACATTCTTTAATATTAAGTAAAAAAAAAAATTCCCTTAAATTCGTAATTTTTCTGACCATTATTAAATAAAAATGAAAAAGGATAAATATTTACAAAAAGTTATTTTTTGCATGGAAATATTTTTGGATAAATGAATTTTACAATTGTGTGCAAAATTTTTTTAAATTCTCTTAAAAAGTTCTCGAGGTATAGCAAAATACGTACTCCAATGCTACATTACCTGAGCTCATAAAAATTTGCAAAAACTGAGAATAAATTCTGATAATTTTTCATCTAAGTAGAAAAATGTCGCCAAATTGGCAATGTTTAAAAAAAGTTTAATAACATTTAAAATATATGTCTGTTTTGAAGCCCGGATAATTCTTCACGGCAAGATTATATATCTAGTTTCAAATCATCGCATTACTTCAAGTGTGAGGTACTTAAACTATGGCTTTATTTTACTTGGCGATATAGCTTTGAAAAATAGCGTTAAAATCCCTGGAAAGTAGAAAGGGTTGATTTTTTACAATGAGGGGTCGACAGGCTTTTGAATGGCTGATGAGGCCCTTCCGTTCATTTACCAGGTTTTTATTTGGCAAGTTACCGCTGTTTTGTGTTTTTAAAACAGTTGTTACTATGTTAGAATACCGTGAAAATTTATACAAAAAAAATGTTTTCCTTTTTTTTTTTTTTTTTTTCGTGGTGCAATGTGTGCAATTCTGTAAGGACCAAAAGAGAAAAAGAATATGTTCTATGTTGGATCCAAACTGGGGTTTCATTATGCTTCTTTTATTTACGCATGAATAGTTTAATTTATTTAAACATTAAACGGAAACCCATAAAAAAATAATAACATAAGTTTAGTTTATTAAAAAAAAAAAGTTTAGTTTACTAATGTGAGGGTGAATATTAAATCTTTTTGTTTAAAATTAGCTTTAATTTCTGAAGGACTGATTTCAAATTATTGCGAAGCCATATGAAATTATTTTTAAAAATGTTTTATTGAAACAAAAAAGCACATTGCGTAGTGACCATTATTTAGCGCAACTATGATGTTAACTTACTCCTCATACAAACAAAAGATTCAGTATTTAAAACAATACTGACTTCTTGTGTCTTATTTTAAGATCATATTAAATATTTTATTATATAATAAGTTCTGTTATTGTTGCAGTATTTACCAACAATTTTTTATTTATTTATCAAAGTAGCATAGTATTTTGAATTGACTGATTCCCCCTCTTTACTAGAAATTGTTAATAAACTTTCGTTTTTATTACTGACTTTATTTAGTTACTTTGATAAAAAACAAAATCAGCGCCTTTCTTTTTTCTTCTTATAATTAACCTACTAATAAATAAATAATAAATAAATAAATATAGGTTACAATTAATAATGTAAGGACCGTGGTGGCTCAAGGGATAGAGCTCTAGTATCCCATTGAGGTGCCCGAGGTTCGAATCTCAGTGATAACTGCTCGATACGAATTCCGCACCTGGCTAGCACCAACCACACTGCTGACGTATATCCTCAGTGATATACGGATCATGAGTTAGAGTCCCCTTACCACCGGGCTAACCATGAGGGTTCCGTGGTTTTCCTCTCCCAGTTACGCAAATGCGGATTAGCTCCATAAAAAAGTCCTTCACGAAGGCAAATTTCTCCCAATATTTGATCCAACCATGAGTTCCCTCGTCTTCTGGATTGGGTTCAAAATAACAAAGCTACGGAGTTGAACATTGGTAGTCGCAAACTCAAAATTGGGTCGGCTGTGCAACGACGGTGATCAAATAAAATTAGTAATATATAAGTAAAATTTCTTTTAATTTTTTTAATTCTCAAAAAATTTTTTACAATATTTATGAAATATTCCTTTTTAGAAATTAAAGTTTGTCAATCATGATAAGATAGGTAAATATGTAAAGAAAGATTAGGCAGAAAGTTTTTTAAACGAAAATATTTATAATTAGTTAATAAAAATAAATTCGTTTAAAATATCACTTAAATGAAATTAGTCTCTTTTTCATTTTAAAAACGATAAAATTGCATAACACTACTTTGAAACAATTTTTTTTTTCTGTAAAAAGTAAAAACTAGTGCCCAAATTCAAATGCCTATAAATAAAAGATTCTTCCTTTTTTTTTCTTTTTTTTTTTAACTAAAGATTTACTGAAAACAGATAGAGCTGATTTTCAAACGAAACGTCTTGTTTGAAGCTAAGTCTGATCAGGTGGCCATATTCAAAATAAAATCTCAAAATCTATGTAACTTGAAAAATATAATAACTTGGATGTCTTGGACATGTTCCCTAACTATTATACTTCTCAGTTTTTGCTAACAAAAATGACACATTTATTCTGAAAAGGCTAGTAAAAAAGGTTCCCGAGATATGGCGAAATACGCAAAAAGTAAAATTTAGATTAAGGGGTCCAAACTTTAGATCGCTCTCCTGGTCAAACTATGGAGACTATATTTCCCAGATTGCAGCTATCTCCTATATTTTGGGAGTCAGAAATCAAAATCCGTCGAAAAAAAGGTACTTTTATTTGCAGAAAGTTCGTTTTTGTATCCGATTATGTAACTTGAAATATCGTCTGCACTAATTAATTAGCGTATTCCAGGTCACCCTCTCGAACCTTTAAGTCCTAGAACGTAAAGATCGATCATTTGATTAAAAGTTATTCAGGGTGGTCCGTTTTCTCTTATCCGAGATTTTTGAAAAAAATAATAAAATCTTTTTTTGGTTAATTATTATCATTTTGATGAGAACTGCGAAAGTGTATAAGCCGGAAAAACAATCCTGTTTCTTATTGAAAGAGATGTTATTTGCAATATTTCCAAACATCAGACAGCTACATTTCATTCTATGCCAATGGTTTTTCGTTATTCTGAGCAGGTGAAGAAATGGAAATTCCTAGTTACAAAGGAAAGAGCATTTGTTTTAATGAATTCTTATGTGCATCCTCAACATCGAATAACACCGCTTCTGCTACGGAGATGTTCTGAATCGAATGTTATGAAGATATTTCTATATCACTCGCACTTTGTACAGCCTAATATGATAATTAAATTTTAGAAATTTTTAAACAATAATTTGAAAAATTAGAAATTTTTAAATAATAATTGAAATTTAAGTTTTTAATGGTATATAATAAATAAGAATACATAAAATAATACACAATACATACATAAAATTAATAAAAATGGCCGGGACAGCTTGGTTGGCAGGGCGCTGGACTCAAGTTTGTGAGACCAGGAGTTCGAATCCAGCCGGTAGTAGGAGACGGTAGTAAATGGGGATTGGTGCATATTAAATCTGTTAGGTCGAAAAAAATTGCTTTAAAATTAATGAATACTTTATTAAAATGTGCAAAAAAATTGCTTTAAATTAAAATTGCATTAGTTAAGTTTAAAAAAAATTATCATGTGTATATTTTAGATTTAAATAGCAATTATTTATGCATGTATACTTAATTAAACGTTTACAAGATAGATATTATTATTCATTCTGAACTGATAAATATATGCGGAGAAATAGGCCAACTAAGAAAACCTTAATTAATTCATTTCGCAAAGGCAAATTAGTGGATGACCCCTATTAACTTTTTATTAAAATTTGAACTTTGCTTCAATATTTCTTTAATTAAATGATTAAAAAAAATTTCAATAATTTTGAAACAAAAATACAATGCAAATTGAAGATAAGCATATTTGACAAAAGTAAATTGTTATATGGTTTCTAAATTCAATATTCATATTTAACAAATATGAGAATAGTGCATTTTTAATTTCAATTAGTTTTAAATCAATTAATCAACCGAGAAATTATATTATTTTAAAATGGCAACTCTGAATAACATACATATAATTTCTCACTGCATTTGCTGGATGCTAAAATAATGAAATGCCTCTCAAAAAATCCTTTTTTAAAATCTAATTTTTTCTTCATAAAATAATTTCTTACTGCATTTGCTGGATGCTAAAATAATGAAATGCCTCTCAAAACATATATTTTTAAAATCTAATTTTTTCTTCATAAAACAACTCCACAAAACTGAAAGTTTTAGTAGCAAACCCAGAAGAAAAAAACTACATTAAAAGGCATTGGTAGACAGTCCCTTAGGCACAAATTCCCATGATTAAATAAGCTTAATTAACGCTTATGAAATCAAATGAATAAAAAGGAGACGAAAATTTCAAAATGATGCAACACCTTATTTGTTGACTGCTCTGCACCCACAAGAAAATATTTAATTAGCATATGATTCCTAAATATCATACACTTATACTGATCTATAAATAGAACAGTGCATGAATGCTAACGGCTTGCCTACAACAAAGATATCCCTGCATCAGCAATGAAATTAATAAGAAAGAAAAATAAAATTCTCTTTTGCAATAGCAAAAACATTGAACTTAACATTGTTAAAAACCATGCTTTTTGCTTAATTCATGGCGACAGTTGACATCGCACAGAAGAGTCTCACTTAGGAAAAATTAGCATTTCTTACCAACACTCAATAAAAAAAAAGCACCGTAAAGGCTTAAGTTATGCACCCTGCATTTCTAATACAAATATTAATCCACTAAGAATTTAGAAACAATTATCTAGAGCTCCTGGTTTTTCACTACTAATCGATTAAAATATAACTTCCTTTTCTTTCTATAATTATTTTAGTACAATAAAACATCAATCGAATGTTTCTCAAGGAGCCATTTATTACAAATGAATAGATATGAGAAAACTACAAATGCGTCAAGTTAAAATAACGAACGATGACTTAAAAATTTATAAAAAATAATTAAGAAGTAAGAGATTTAAAAATAAATAATTTAATTATTAATTTACAAAAATTTTAATTGAAAAAATTATGTACTTGGACGATGCAAAAGGACAAATTTACTTTTCTTAAATATTTGAAAATTTTGATTTGAATACAGTCGTTTCTTCTTAGCGTAAACAATATATTTTTGACATTTGTAATAGATTGCTGTTTATTTCCTGTAAGTTCCAAAGAATACAAAAAGTTTCTTACGGTCTCAAACGTTTCGAGACATGGTTGTGACTAAGTCCACTGTCACCATCGGTACCACATTGCACTTCATCTTCTGCAACCACTTCTTGATTGGACAACACCACAAGTTTTAAGATTTTCATCAATTGATGCATGAACATCTAATGTGGTGTTTGAGGCGTTTTCCCCTTACTCTAAGAAATCCTTATTTTCTTCTTCATCCTTACAATCAGTAGTAACTGTTTTTATTCTCAGAACAAATTAGCTTCAATATTTTTGCAAAATAGCTGAAGAATTTCGGAAAACAATAGAGGTGGGTATCTGCTAGTTTCAAAGATAATCCAGACAGGTATTTTATACATTATAATAATAGCATTTGTGATGATATTGTTAAAACAAGATGATACACACGGAAAAACGATAGATACAGGAACAATGGATTGAGGTTCGACTGCTCCTAATTAAGAGTTTTGTTATAATGAAGTGAACATAAAAAACATATGATTCAAGCAATTTTAAAAAGTCTTTTAATTCTTAAAACTATATTAACAAAAATAGACACATAAATTTTATCATAAAAAAAAGGAAGTGATTGTTAGTAACCATAAATTGTATACAAGGAAAGCAAACTTTAAAAAAAAAATTTTTAATGAGTGAAACGATATGTTTAAAATGTACATGCCATCCACAAATCAATTTTGTTTCTATCATGTGCGAGTTTACCAAGCATAAAATCAGTAAAAAAATCATTAAAAACTTTTGATCAGGTTTTCATGTACTACAATTTAATCTCAATCCTTCAACTACCTAACCTTAAATATGCTAAGCATTTAAAATATGCCATTTTTTAAATATGCCTATTTTTTCTAAAAATATGCCTTTTTTTAATTAGGAAATCTGACACAAAAATGTACTTTCACTAAATAAATATGACTTATTTCTCGAGGGGATAATTTTAATTTTTGACCCACAATATAGGAGTAGCTGCAATGTGGAAAATATGGTCTCAATACTTTGGACCAGCGGTTCTTAACCTATGGGTCGGGAAGCATATTTCTTGGGTCGCACTGAGTCGAACCAAAAACGTTAGTAATACACCAAATAATAAGTAATACCAACACCTCCTAGAAGAAGTCATTCTGGCTTACTTAGCCTAATTTTGACTTTTTTTTGGGTCGTGACATGAACATATTTCTCAAATTTGGGTCGCGGCTTAAAAAGGTTAAGAACCACTGCTTTAGACGAATAAAGGATCTAAAGTTTAGACCACTTAATGCTGATTACCTATTTAGACTAACCCATATTTTATAAACGTTCTTTTATGTTAATTGTAATAAAATCCCTTGTGTTAATTATGTATGTTAAAATTACATGCAGAGACTAACACAGTATTTAATAAACTTTCTTTTCTTTCCTTTTTTGATAGAATAAAAAAAAAACTTGGTATAAACAAGCGTAAATGGTACTCAGAAACCTTAACAAGCTGTACTAATTCAGAAATTTATAATACTAAATATTGTAATCCACAAAGCATCTTTGTTTATATCATACACTATTGTACAAAGCACAAAATAAATGAAAACTCTTTTATGTAACTATCAGATTTTCATATACTAGGATTCAATCTTAATAGTTTAACTGCCTAACAATAAATATGCTAAGCAATTTGTGCACACTATGTTGTAAGGTACGAAATCTGACAATGTACTTTCAGTGAATAAACACGACTTTCTTTCCCCTTATTTTTGACTGATTTAGATTTTTAACCCTCAAAATATGTGGGGTAATTGCAATCTGGAAAATATGGCCTCAAAAGTTTAGACAGGAGAACAATCTGAAGTTAAGACCTCTTAATGTTTACCTATATAGACTAAACCTGTATTTTACTTTCTTTTTATATTAGTTATCTGTCTAACCCTGCATTTTAGAACTTTCGTTTCACTCCCATTTTGATAGAATTAAAACAAATTTGACTCAATAACAAATTTAAATTATAAAAATTTTAACACAAAACAGGCTGTACAAATTGTGAAATTTATAATACTAAAGCCATAAGATAATATAGCATTAAAAACAACATCCAGGAATTCAGATACGTATTATTGAAACAGTTTTGATTGCACAAATAAAAAACTTAAGAGCATTAATCTATTTCATGCAAATCCAAAACATTTATTCAATAAATAACATAAATAAATAGTAAAAACTTTAATAATTAATTTGTTTTTAGACCTGCCTTAGAGCCACTGGTAAGAAAATACCGATCATCAGTGAGATGTGAAAGATGACAGCCAAAAGAAGAAAGATCTAAGCCATCAGGAAAAAGATGTCAGTCGCCAGACAACTGTTTACATTGAATAAGTATGGCAGTACTAACCCATTTCAAAGTAAACAATTCTCTAGAAATATTGTTTCCACTTGCAATCAATTAGCACATAATTTTCTTTGGTTGAAGAGCTTCACAAGGAAATTCACCTTAGCTAAGTGCGTTCAAAGAAAGTAAAACAATTATTTTCTCTAAAAAAAATAGTATCTTATTAAATAATTAACACAGATAATTATTCTTTTGAGTTCACCTTGTTAGTCATAATTAAGGCTGTTTTTCTAAGGTGCAAGAATTATGCACTTTTTATAAGAAAGAGTTGGGAGTCTGCAACAGATTTACGACTATTCAGTTAAATTTTGCTAATATTTGCTATATTATAAAAATGGCACAAAATGTCAATAAGAAGAAAATACAATATATATCTGTGAAAATGAAAAGCATTTTAGATGTAATTTTTTAATATAATTCCAATGCTGCATTTTTAGGGTTCATAAAAATTATCAAAAATTCAGACTTTTTAATGAATTTTATTTTCAACTGATGAAAAAAAAATTCTCAACTGGTGATTTTTTTTTCAAGTTTAAAAACTTTAAATTACTTAAGCCATTTGTTTGTCCTAAAGCCCAGATAATTCTTTACAGCAAGATGATAAATCTGTGATTCCATCTTTGGGAACAACAAGTCCTTAGGACCAAGGACTTCAGAATTCCTGGGCCTTTTTAACTAAAAGCAGGGCCCTATTTAAAATAATATAAATCTCTTTTTAAAGATATAAAAAATAATAATTAGAACTTGATTTGGTAATAATTGGGCAAAAATTCATTTGAACCTTCTGTCATTAATAAACAAGAATAAAATATTTTTTGTTAAGGTTCAATTTTGCCAACATAAATTTGCTCAGCCGCTATTTTTTGTAAGAAAAAGGTGTCCGGAGAATGCATCACTTATTTAAAGCAATAACATAAAAGCAGAGTCACAACATATATAGTTTAGTCTGTAACAAGGTAGCCTTGCAACAAAATTCAGTAGGATTTAAATTGTAACTAAAAACATACAGAGCGCTAAAAAGAAACAGATCATCCTGAATAACTTTTGATCTAACGATTAGATTTTCATGTTCTAGGATTCAATCTTAATGGCTCGAGGGGTGACTAATATAACTAATTAGTGCAGATGACATTTTAAGTTACAAAATCAGACACAAAAACTTACCTTCTCTGAATAAACATACCTTTTCTCGATGAATTTGGATTTCTGACAACAAAATACAGGGGAGGTAGTAGCAATAGTTTGGGCAAGAAAGCAATCCAAAGTTTGAACCCATTAATGTTAATTTTGCTTTTTGCATATTTTGCTATATCGAGAACTTAAGGCTACACAGTACCCTAAAATTCGCAAAAATATGCAAAAAAATATTTTTGCATTTTTGGGTGGCTAATGTGGTTGGGAAGCAAGTTGAAAAATTTTGCATCTGAGATCTAATTAGTTTTAGAGATATTAGGATTTTTCCGAGTTGTGTCAGACTCACAATTTGACAAGCGAGGGGGCGTGGTTAGTTTCGTTTTCTTTTAAATCTAATTTTAAAACTTTTTTTTTCAAAAAAAGACTTATTTTATTTCGATGATTATTAATTTTCACTTTCTCCAAAAGTTATCAAATTTCACTTTCACTTCTAGAAGCATTGTTGTTTATTTATGTTCGGTGTTTGATGGATGCGTTCTAAAGTTGTGTTTTTACTAAATTTTTATTTATAAAAAGTCTTTTTTAAGACTAATATTTTTTAATTTATAAATACATTCGTAACAGAATATTTGTTATACTTGATTGACTGAATATTTATATAATTATGCTAGCTATTTCTTTAATCCTATTGCTTTGTTTGTCTAAACCAATGTTACGTGTATTTTAGCCGATACAGGTTACATATAAATTTTAAATGTGAAAAAATATAATACTATTAATATTCAAGTAAATTAGTGTTTTTGGACCAGCAATAAGTTTGTTTATAATATATTAAGAAAGTAGGACTGTACAAGCATTTTTAGTTTTGGTTTTATGGTTCTCTTTACTTTAAATGTCATTTTCTCAGACTTTCTTTTTTGTTGATGCCACTGTTTTCGATTCCCTAAGGCTTTTTTCCCTTTAAAGATAAAGCCTTGAAATTTTTTGTAGAAACTTTTATGTATATACAGACCAAAAGTTAGTATGGATTTCAGTGTGAGATGTATACATTTTTTTTAATAAAAATTTGAAGTTGGAGTTTTTAGAATTTTCGGGTTTTCCACGTGTTTAGTAACGATAAAAATAATTAAGATTCAACTAAGTATCAGAGCATCAAATCCATACTAACTTTTGTTCCTAATAATCTAAGATATTTATATTATTTAAAATAACTGAAAAATTTTGAAAATTAAAAAAGTTATAAAAATTTAAAAAAATCTTGAATTTTTTAAAAAAATTTAAATTTTTTAAATTGTGGTTTGTCGATTTCCCTTTTCTTTTTGAAAATCAGTTTAAAAATATAATACAAATGAAAATCTATTATTACTTTTAATATTACAGGCCTTAAAAATTTTTTTTAAAAAAGGGTACCGTGTAGCCTTAAGAAAAGTAAGAATAAAAATGGTCAATTAAATAATAAAAAAATAATATAAAAAAATTTCATAAAATATTATTCTTTGCATGGATTTATTTTTGGATAAACAAATTTTATAATTATGAGTAAAATTTTTCAACTTGCATAAAATGTTCTCAAGATATAACAAAATTAACATTAAGGGGTCCAAATAATTGGACCATATTTTCCAAATTGCGGCTACCCCCTATATTATTGAGTATCATCAATCAATTTATTCAGAGAAAGTACATTTTCGTTTCTGGTTTCATAACTTTTTAAGTATAATAAGTACAATCCTAATTTTATAAAAAGTTTTATATTTTGTGAATAGATTTTTAAAAAAAATTTAATATAGAAAATAGAAGAAAAAAGTTACTAATTATAAATTTTTATGAAAAATAAGTCAATTAAAAGCTTGCAATAATGATAAGACAAATAGTCGATGGTAATATTGTATAAATCTTCATTGGATAACGTTTGCTAGATAATAAGTTAGAATATACACTGTGTTACAAAGTCTGTAATTATCATTAATTGTTATAACTTCAAGAATTTTCCTGTTTTCAAAGAGTGATAATTATTTCCCTGCATTTCAAATATGGACAAAATATTCCCGTACGAACACATTGACCATTCAAAGGTAATCAAATTGTAAATCCTTTAATACCTCTAGGTACACTCAAAAGTATATTACATGCAATACGGAAAATCGGAATTTACGAATGAAAAATTAAGACATGGCAAGGGAAACCTCAATTATTAACTGTGTTTTAGTGAATTAAACAAAATTTAGCAATATAAAAAATACTATACTTATTCTCCATGCAATGTGTTTAAAATTATTGAGCCCTTGTGAATAGGTATTCACTAACATGGTAATTGATTAGATAGCTCTACCAACAAGTCCAAGCTATCACCAAAACTGAAAAATAGTACATATTTATCAGCAAATATATAACAGCAATATGCAAAACTGTACAATTGCTACTTTAAATAACATGTTTATTTTTAAATTTAACTACTTTACCTTAAGTCAATTATATCTAAATAGAGCATTGCATCATTTAAAGATTAATCAAAATAAAAATATAAACTATGTAAAAATGCACTTTAAAATAAAGTGCTCTCTATGTCTCTAAAAAAATAATTACTTTTGATTTCTCAAAAAACAAGATGATAGTGAAAAAAATTAAATTAAACTGCTCTATAATTAAACTGTATATAAACTTTTCTTTATTAAGTAACAAAATAAAAAACAAACACTGAGTAAACAATCAAAATTAAAATATACACGCACAATGCAGGTTGTATTTATTTACTCCAGTTTTAAGAAGGGGGGGGGGAATTAACGCTTCATTTCATGAATTTATAATTTATCATTAAATATTTTTACTTGAAATTTTGACACATTGTATAAGTTACTCCATCTTTCTGATTACAAAAGAGAAAATTTCCGGTACGTCGGATGGTTTTTGCCTGTACCGCTGAAAAATGTTTATGAAATACTCGGAAATATACTGAATTATAAATTTTTGAAACAGTCTTGAATAAATTACATTATCTTTTTTACTGAACATAATTTAAAGATAATTTTTGAAAGGGGGTTAATATATACAGAGTTATTCATCTCTACTTCAATGTTTATAATGCCTCAACATTTCCTGATCAATGAATGCCGGACTTTAATACCAGTTTATAAAAAGGCCCCCAGATTTCCGTAACATTTTGGAGGTTTAAAAAGTTGACTTGAAATGAAGAGTTACTAAACATAAATAAATTAGGAAAGAACTTAGATTCATTTTTAATCGTACCAAAAAAAATCTTAAAAGAGGATTGCAAATGAAGGAACTAACAATAAATGCATTTGACTATTTTTATTTTTTATGCATTTTAAGAGGATTTTAACTTGTTCTCTATCAAAAAGTAAATGTAACATATTGAAAAAAGGAAAAAACTCGCATTTATAATAAAGTAATAAGCATTTGTGTAATGAAAATGGGTACTATCTGTTATTAGCTACTGCCAAATATTATTCTCAGGGGTCTGTCCAGACATTTTGTAAAAGGTCCGTTTTTCGTGAAATTGTGAAAAAATTAATCACTTTCTTTCAACCAGGGTCCGCTTTTATTAATTTTTGCAAATAGGGTCCGTTATTGCAAAAAACATTTTCAGGAGTTTTTAAATTGTAAAGACATACAAGATTATGCTCAACACTGTAAAATTATAATTAAAAAAATTAAATTTTAAAAAATTAACAACAATTGCTGCTTTTAAATTAGAGATGCAACATACAAATATTTGGTATTTAGCCTATACTGCTGAACGCAGAATATTAATTTTGGACGAATAATAGAAGTATCGTCTGCCGAAGACAAAACTTAATTCGTTTATATCCATCTTTCTTGTTTTCTGCCCTGGAAAGGGTTTATTCGATTAACAAAATAATAATGAAGATAAACAAATTTGTGAAGGGTCCGATTAAAAGAAAAATAATTTTGTGAAGGGTCCGTTTTTAAGTTAAAATATTTTGTGAAAGGTTCGTTAACGGACCCAAATTTCTTCTAAACAGACCCCTGATACTTGAATATTTTCAATTACTATGAATATTTTATATTAACAATACATTGCGGTGGAATCAAAAGCCTTAATTTTTTTAAGAAATTCTAAAATTGAAATAATTAAGTTACCACTTTTTTTAAAAAAGGATATGTAGTGCTGAAATATGCATAACATATTTCCTAAAATATTTATAAACTAAATTAATATCTTATTTAATCCTTTTCTAACTAAAAAATTTTTTTAATATAATATACACTCTTTTATACCAATATCTTGGATCGTGCATAGAATAAATTATATTTTCAGAAATCCCCTTTACATCTGCCTAACACATTAGCATAAAATTTTAAAATCTTTATATGGTTGCTAATGTTTAAAATTCTTTATTATTTCCCACACTTTACTTTCTGCCAACAAATTTGAATGCGTAAGGCTAAGAAAAAGAGCCTTGGCAATAACTAAAATCAATTAAAAGCCCATACATTGATTTCTCAAATTTCCTTGACGAAAAATATGCTAACATACACAAACAATGACAGTGGGTGGACGGAGGTATCGTGTGGGGCTTAACTCAGCAGCCTCCAGGTTCTTTTTAAAAAGAATTTATGTAATAAATTAATGCATGTTACAAAGGGAGAATCTTTTCTTACTTTGGAGCTCTATATAAAACCTTTTTTATTATTTATCATAATTTGATGCTTCATTTAAGCAGTTTATGATGTTTAGTATATCATTGCCAGCCTGTATCACTCTGGAATGAAATGAATACTTGAAAATGCGTCAATCAACATCATTCTAAACTAATGGTAAATGCGTCAACTTATTTTTCAGTCATCAAATATTTCCATTACAACACATGATCTTGAATAATTGCACCAAACGGGTTGAAATACTTTTATATTATCCTGTTAATAGTAAATAGTATGGTTATTTAATTTTGGTAAGATAGTAATTTCCTGTTTTTCAATTTAAGTCCAAATTATTTCCATTTTTTTTTATAGAAAATTCAGATTTATCTCCTTGTCTCCTGGTACGGTTACTGTAGTTAAAAAAAAAAAATATTTTATTAGAGAAAAATGATTTATAAAATGAGTTTTATTTTTGTTATCACTAATAGATTTGAACACTTGACCATAGACATGACACATGACGCAAATGTATCTTATTTTCAAGGTTTAACAATACATCAAAAAACAGATGCATACATTTTCTAAATAAAACCCTTGACAATTATTTATTACAGCAAAAAATTTTAAGACTTTTAAATCTTTTCAACTCATTATAAACTATCATTATTATAAATACAATTAACAGTTACTGCAGTTGCCAATTAACACAAAATAAGTTGGTCAGTTCTACAGGGTTGCCACAGCAAAAGAACAACAAAAATAGTTGCTTTTAGTAGCCTCAAGAAGGAAAATAGTTGCCTAAAACTATGAAAATAGTTGCCTGAACAGGGACAAAAATTTATCAAAAATAGTAGCCAAATAACTAAAATTATAGCTCATTTGTTATATACTATGATTAGGAGCGGGTGATGTCAGAAATTTTAAATCGTGATACATCGCGATATAGCGCAATTTAGCACATGTTCAAAAATTACCTATGGCAAATCTTTAAATCAATCAAAAATAAATAAAAAGAAATAAATCTATTATGAAAGAAAATACTAATTCTAAACATATTCTACTATGACATCAATATCATTGCTTAATATTTTCGATTAAAATAATAAAGAAGTCAAAGTAAAAGCAAACCCAAAGTTTTATTTCATTATTCTTAAATTAAAAATGATTAATGGTTTATTGGCTTAAAAATAACGCTATAACAAAATATTTTACAAGCATGCATTAAAAATTAAAAGAAAAAAAAAAGTAGAAAACAAACCCAAAAAATTTACATTCTAGAAAAAAAAAAAAATTTTTTTTAATTATTTGTGGAAAAAAAAATCATGCTTTTGAAACATCATTAGACCTTCTTTTATTTAATTACCTAAAATAATAAAAAATAGTATTGACTAATGGTCAATTTCTGTACTTAATAAATGTAAAAATATTTTTCTGTATTATTTTCTTTTTTGAAAATAAAATCGACTAAAGATTTAATTGTTTAAAAATGATACTGACTATCTAAAAAATTATAAAACAAACAAGTATTGAAAGAATTTTAATAAAAAATTTTTAAAAAAATACTTTAAGTACTAATGTTAAATTATTAAAAAGCGTCAAAACATTACTAAACTCTTCATTTAATTCTTTAAAAAAAATTTTGTTTTAACTGCACTACGCACATGGTAGGCAGCAATAAGTACACGTTAGTAAGGGGATTGAAAAGTAACTTTCGTTTTTGCGAAAAAACTTTGCCAAGAGTAAAAAAGTCTCCCAATAGTCGCCTATTCCTGAAAATAGTTGCTTTTTTAGCCTTATCAGGCAAAAAAAGTCACTAAAAGTCACAGCCGAAAATAGTAGCAAATAATCACACTTTAGTAGTCTGTGGCAACCCTGGTTCTACACATTATTAATATCCAAGACTTATATCAAAACAAAAAATATAAATATTAATATACTACAGGGGTAGCAGCAAAGTTTTTTAAAATTTTAGGGTAATTTTAGGAACTTTTTCAAAAAATTTTAGGGGTAATATGCTAGGATAAAAACAGGTCACACCGTAGTTTATTACATAACAGAAGATTAGTCTTATTCATCTATACAAATCATAAATAATTGCAAGCCATAAAATAAATTTCTGAAATTTATTAAGTCAAGGATGAAATCTCTCAAGTGTAAAAATGAAGTTTCAACTTTACATATTACCTATCAAAAATTAAGTGCATAATTCAGGAACAGGCAAAAATGAGAATAAATCAAGAGAAAAAATAAATTAACACCAACTTGGAAAAATTAAAAATACTCTATTAAATCCAAAACAATTTGTAAACTAAAATGCAAGGTCAAATAAAAAATTAAGGAAAATTTGACTAAAACAATAGGAACTTAAAATTATTATAAGCGATATATTTATATATGTTAAAAAAATTCACAATTTCATTTCTTTCCTATCCTTATAAGATTAGATTAAGTACACAGAAAATGATTTAATCACTTATGAAGTAAAAATATGCCAGATAAAAGCTGTATCAACTTAAATATTAACAAAAATACTGTCTTCAATTGTATATACTTTAAACAATTCAAATTCTCATATTTCTGATATTTATAAGTACAATTAAAGTACTCAGAAAAGTTTCCAAAATCATTTATAAAAAAATAAATTTAATGTCAAATAAAATTGAAAGAAATCATGACAAAAATATTGCCAACTAAAGTTACATATACGGTAAACAATTCACTTTCTCATCCTCTGTGATGTTTATACAAACAATAAAAGTATAAAAAAAATAGTTCAAAAAATCAGAACAAATAATCTGCATACCTTTATAAATTAAAGTTCTATTGATTCTATAATAATTAAAAAAAAAAAAGAGCCTTTCTCTCGAAAAAAGAATACTTTTTTATTTTATAAAGACAAGCTTTAATGTTTACGTTCTTAATCAAAACTTTAATTTATTATCCTTTACTTTATTAAAAAAAAATATTGCTTGATGTTATTAGATTTCAAATCAGCAATTTATATTAGAAGTTAGAGAAACACTAATTAGGATGATCATTTAATTTTGAGTCTCTTTGACAAAAGTTGGTCTCTTCCAGTTTCAAAAACAGTCAACTCCGACTCTAATTTTGTTAGCTGATCAGTTCCTTCAGATATCAAGTTTTGTGCAACAGTCATCTCCACAATGTTTTGCATTCCTGCAGCTTTCTTCAATCTTTCTGTTCCTTCTTTTATGAGACGTCTTTAAAAACTGGTCAAAAAAGGGTAAATTTGATTTTAAATAATTAACAGTTTTAATCAATGCAGAACGAGCATTTAGAAGAAAATTATTCTTTTCACTTTGTGCTAATTTACTTAAAAAACCTTTTGCTGACATGCCTATCTCGATCGAAGACGATTTCTTCCAATTTTTACCATTTTCAAGTTCAATGTCCCTTAAATCTGTGCCTTCCTTAGCTGCAACAATATCATCTTTAATGAACAGCATCATAACTTGTCTGATTAGCTTATTCATTTCACTAAACAGCAAGTGTATTTTTGGGGATTCGCTTTGAAAACACAACGAAAAGGTTTCAAAGTGCTTATGGGTATAAGCAATAAAAGCTAGAAAGCACAAGATTGATGGCTCTTTTAAATTATCACAAATACGTTTATATTTGCTCGAAGAACTTAGTTGCTTAGTGAGCAATTTTTGCTTAGGTAAAAAACACAAAAAATATTCAGAGATATTTGCCCATTGCTCAACTAGCCTCTGAGCTACAGGGCCGGCTGTAAGCCATCTACTGTTTACATGTCTCAATAAAAACTGAGCCGTCCCTTCCGTTATTTCTTCCATGTGATTAAAGTCCTCCCTGCGTACAGCACTGTTCTTAAGAAAAAAATATATATCATTGGCGAACTCATCAAAGTTGACATCTAAAGAATTCAGAAAAACTTTAAAACCATTATTTGCCACATGCAAATTGCAGGTGCCAATTGGCAATAACGTATTCGAACCAATTTGATCCGAAAATTTCCTCATGACACTTTTGTTGACATTAGGATTGTCCATTGAAAGACATATTACTTTATTCAATGGAATCTTATAAGTAGACAAAACATCCAAAACTTCATGTAAAATAATACCTGCCGTAGCATGGCCTAAAAATACACTTTTTAAATATCGACATACTACCAAATTAAAGTCGGCAGACCAATATCTGGCATATACATCTAGTTGCCGCTTGTTCTGTACATTTGTACTCTCATCAAATGCTAATGTTATTTTTGTTGCACTGTCAATATCCTTCATTAAAAGATCTTCAAAATATTTAGATACACCATGGTTTAAAACATAGGCAGTTTTTTTCTCTTTAAGTTGCATTGCCGACGCTATGGGAGAATCTGGAAACATTACCTTAAATAAATCCACTGTATCCGTACAAGATTTAAAAGAAATATTTTTTTTAGCCACATGTAAACACCATAAAGTTTCAGCTTTCAAAATTTGACTTTGCTGGCTAAGAACAGCTGTATCACTGCTTTTATTTTGCACCCAATTGAATATTGTTGATTGACCATTTCCTTTAAATCTTTCATCAAATTTCCGATGATGTTTTTTCCCTTTATGATGCGATCGTACTTGTGCGAATCCACTTCCAGATACTTCGAATGTTTCACAGCATAAACTACATTTCGCGGAATAGTCATTTCCAGTCACAGATTCCAACCATTCTTTAAGCAAAACACCATCTAGTTCTTTTTCAAACCAATCCGTCTGGAATTTTGTTCGTCCTTTTCCCATAGCATCAATTTATAAATAACAAATCAACCAAGATGGCGAAAGATTTCAGAACCACGCTGAACAAAAAGAGAGACAGGTGGAGAGGGGGGAGAGGAGAGGCCCGTGACGTCTTAGGAGTGAAAATAACCACGTGATAAAAAAAACCAATCACTCGCCTGAATGTCGTCACACCGAAGGTCGTCGTCTTTCTTCCCCAACCGCCGTCCCGCGTCTCCTCTCACCCTCCTCTCCTTGCAGAGAAGCGATGACGTAAACAAATTCGGTACAAAAAGAAAGAGGCGCGGCATTTTCGTTTTCTCTGTGATTTATTCCTATAACTCAAATTTTTTAGGAACGCCAACAAAATTTTAGCAGATTTTTTGGAATTTTAGGGTTTGTACAAAGTTTTAGGAATTTTATGAATTTTAGGGGGAATGCGACCCCTGATACTATGCAATAGCATTAAAATTACACCACTCTCCAGAACTATTGCTGAAAAAGGAATGTTTCTCTTTAGTATTTAAAAATTATCTAAATGTTTCTATAATGTAATAAAAACATACAATAAAGGTAAAACACATAAAAGAAAAAAGTATAAATAATGTATTAAGATGCTTTACAAAAGAAGTCTCATACCAAACTAGCAAGAAGTTGAAAACTTATGAGCAGGAAAACTTTGGAACTGAGCATAGCCTTTACTAAAATTGTTATACTAGAGCCTAGACAAAAGAAAATCCATAATTTTAGGAGGATGAAAAACATAACATTACACTGAAAAAAATAATAATTTCTACAAAGAATAAATCTCTTTCAATGAAAAAAACATCACATGTATTAAGTTAGTAAAAAAAATAGTGATGATACATACTTAAAAATATGAATTTTTAATAATTTATATAAGCACCTATAAAAAGTAAAAAATTAATTAAGAATGATTAATATATAAATTACCAAATTCAATTATATTTAACATTTTGACAGTTAAAATGACTGCAAAGTAGTAATTTTAAAAGATGAAGGCAAAACTAGACTAGAATTTGTTTAAAAGTAAAATTTACAGAGTTACTATGTATAAGCATTATGATTTTGTTTGACACAAATATTTGACTAAGTTATGAAATATTTAATATTATATTATAAAATGTCTACATAACATAAGTTAATAATTTTTATTAAGTAGAACAAAACAACTATTAACATTTAATAGATACTGATATTAATGTTATATTGGTTCAACTACATTCTACAGTAGGGAACCGATTATCCGGAACAGTCGGGACCATCGCTATTCCGGATAACTGATTTTTCCGGTTTTCTGAATCGCTACAAAAAGCAGTTCAGGGGTAGCAGCAAAGTTTTTAAAAATTCTAGGGTAATTTTAGGAGCTTTTTTCAAATAATTTTAGGTAATTTTAGGAGTAATATATGATTTTGCTAGGATAAAAACAGATCGCACGGTAGTTTATTACATAACAGAAAATTATTACAATTCATCCACACGTATCATAAATAATTAATAGCAAGCCATAAAATAAAGCTCTGAAATTTATTAAGTCAAGAATGAAATCTTTAAAGTGTAAAAATGAAATTTCAACTTTACATATTACCTATCAGAAATTAAGTGCATAATTCAGGAACAGGCAAAAGTGAGAATAAATCAAGAGAAAAAATAAATTAACACCAACTTGGATTTTTATTTAATTTTTACCTTCTTAATCAAAACTTTATTATTACCCTTTACCTTACTTTATTAAGAAAAACTATTGTGTGATATTATTAGATTTCAAATCAGCAATTTATATTAGAAGTTAGAGAAAAACAAATTAATCATGATCATTTTTCTAATATATTCTTGATATGATTTGTGAGATTCTTTTACTGCCCTCAATAGTGTTGTGGTGATCTTCAACACTCCTCCATAATTTCGAATGGTATCTTTGATTAGTCTAAGAGACATAATAGTATTCTCATGGTGACTCACATTAAGCATTGCTTTATTTATCGAAAAACCTCTCTCAGGATCAGAATTCCCATGTGGCAAAATTAAAACAGTTTTAATTAATGTAGTTAAATTCTTATATTTCAGATTATTGCTTTTTTTTTATATATTTAGCCTATAACTCTAATTTTTTAGGAACACCAACAAAATTTTATCAGATTTTTAGGAATTTTAGGGTTTGCACATAGTTTTAGGAATTTTATGAATTTTAGGGGGAATGCAACCCCTGAGCAGTTTTTTTTATTGTTACATCCAACTAAAAAAAATATATTGGAAATAATCTTAAAAATAAGAAAAAACGATGAAGTAATACACTAATGATTATTTCCAAAATGATGGTAAGGTAAACATCGTTAAAAAAAGAAAGAAAAATCGTAAAATCTTATGAGGAAAAAAATAATTTTTTTTTTTAAATGGCGAGAAAATTTATCGAATTTCGTTCCGGTTTTTTGGTTTTCCGGTTTTCTGATTTCCGGATAACGGGTTCTGTACTGTACTTTAAAAGTATTCCACTTTCAAAATTTAACTTAGAAAAATAGCCTCGCAAATCATGCTATTAAGACAAATCATACATTTATACAATTACTTGAAGATAAGCACTACCTACAAAATAAATTTTTCAAAATCTTATCACTTAAGTATTCAACTCTAATTAACTTTTTGACAACAAAATTTCAACAATTAATACAATACTATCAGCACATTATACTTCACTTGTACTGGCAAACTGTCAATTATTGTATATATATATACAATAATCACACATTTGTTTCAGGATTTAGTTATGAGATTCGGTAAAACTCTGATTAAGCGTCTCTCATTAATAATATTTTTCTACAATTAACGTCTTTTCAGTTTAGTCCACTTTCCTATATCAATAATGTGAAAAAATCTCTGCTATTTAGAGAATCTTCAAAATATTTTCCTTAGATACCAACAGTTCAAAAAAAGGACACATTTTAGAAAAGGTCATTTTAAATCAACCCCCCCCCCCTTTCTCTGCAAGAGAACACTGACAGCTTTTGAGAAGAATGCAGAGTCTGATACAGACTTTCTAGAGATATTAACAATATGATGATTTGATTACTTGTGAATCAGAGGAGATCTAAAAAGCTGAAATTATGGAATCGAAAAATGTTAAAGACAGTGAAGCCTAAAATCTAACACAATCATTTAATAGAACTACATTGCGGAGATTAAAAATTTTCTTCAAAGGTCATGAAGAATAGAAGAGAGAGAAATGAATGTTTAGGAACTATCGCAACACTCTTTTTATACTTTAGAACGAAAAAAAAAGTAAACTAACAAGAAAGTAAACGGATAAGAAGTTGAATATTTTTCATTCAAATAATTACATTTTCATTATTCATTACAGAAATTACAATTAAGTTTCAGATTCTATTTAGATATTTAACAAAAGATAATTAAATTTAAGAGCATTTAAATCTTAGTTTTTGTGAGTTTCTTCATGTCTCTGATACAGCAGCATCCCGTTACTTCGGACGCTTTTGTTCAGTCTCACAAGTATCGTTAAATTGAGGTTCTACTCTATTTAGTAAATCTTTTTTTTTCTTCAATATTATCCATTTTTTCCTTGTAAATTAAGAAAATAAATGAATATATTGTTGTTGTTCTTCATTTACGTCGCACTAGAGCTGCACAATGGGCTATTGGCGCCGGTCTGGGAAACATCCCTGAGGATGATCCGAAGACATGCCATCACAATTTTGATCCTCTGCGGATGGGATGGCACCCCCGCTTTGGCAGCCCGACGACCTGCACGCGAAGTCGAGCACTTTACGGTAGAACAGTTTAACGAGGACCAATACCGCACACCCTCGGTCCCTACGCAGGCTGATCCAAGTGGTCACCCACCCGCACACTGACCACAGCCAGTGATGCTTGACTTCGGTAATCTGCTGGGAACCGTGTCTTAACGATCAGTCCACTGCAGGACATAAATGAATATAATAACATGTTAAGTAAATGGAAAAAATACCAATTAATAAATAATTGATATACAACCATTTAACACATAATAAATCTACAAACATTTAACAAATAGTAAATAAACAACCACTTAACAAATCATATTATAAATGTTGACTCAATTAGTATAAATAATAATTGTCTAAAAGAAGGCTCTAACTTTATACTTATAAATAATTTCTCAACACATAATAAACAAAAAAATAGAACTATAGATATTTCATATTTATATTTAACATTTCAATGCTATAAATTTCACACTGCTTTGCCACAATTTTCATGGATAAATTATTCTTCTGCTCTTTTATATGCTACAAAACTATTTCAGAAATATATATTAATGATTGAGATAAAGTGCAAATAGCAAACTTAGATTAAACATTATCTTTTTCACAATTGCAAGTTAAGATTATAATTCTGTATTTTTTTAATAGAAATTCATAGTTTGAATTTTTTTCAAATTTTAAAGAATAACAACTTTGCAGCTTTGTTAGTATGCATGCAAATAAAACCTGTTTATGGTAAACCTAGTTTTCTGAAATAACATTATAAAGTTTCAAAGTGCAATCAAAAAGGAAGGTTTCCATATCGGTATTTTTGCTGAAATAATTGCCATGTTTTGTAAACAATCTAACAGTGGCAATACTAAAAAATAAAATAAAAATTAGAAAAATATTTAACAAAATTCAACTTGAAAGACATTAACTCCAGGCAAAACACTACGCATTTTCAAAATGTCTGCAAGAATAAAAAAGAAACCCTAGCACTGAGAAAACAGTTGGCAAGAACACATCCAGAGACAAAAATAAACATATTCAAAATACCACAGTTCCATTACATTCTCATAGTCATTATAAAGATTATACACCCAAGAATAAATTGCTGTTAATAATTGACAGATTTAGGGGTTAACATCAGGATTGAATAAATAAATGTAAATGTATAGGATATAACAGAAGTCTAAAGAGTTATGGTAAGATATTCTCTTTTAAACATTGATAAAAGTGAATTATAATTTTACATGAATAAAAAAAAATTTATAAAAAAGAAATCAGTATATTATTATTCGAAAAATAAGTGGGGATTTTGTTGTTTCAGAAACTAGGAACAGTTTTTATATAACTACACAAAAATATCGCAACTGCTGAACTTGAAGATTACGCTTTAACAGAATTCAAGTTAAAACAGCCTAGGAAAAGTAAACTCTACCTACGCGAAGTAAAAAACTATGCAATATGCTTTGTTACATAATTAAGTATGGATTTGGTAGTTTCTTCAGAAGCTAGTATTAGATTTCAGTCGATTAAAGGTAGATAAGAATAAAGATCATAACTGTTGAACTAAATCACGATTTAAAACTGCAGTGACGAATAAGATAAAATAGACCATGAAAAGAGAAACTTTAGAAACGCGGAGTTAAAACCACTACCCATGCATTCAATTATAATCTCTAAACAAAAATGTAACGAAAAAATATTCATAATAAAGTAGATAAATGTAGAATTTAACATCTAATTCAAACAATTAGCGTCAGATTAAACGCTGCATTGGATGATATAAACGTGATCTGATTACAAGTTAGCGATTGGTTATTGAATAGCTAAATAGCAGTAGTTAGCTTTTAAACTACATTCAATATATACATCCTGAAAATTAATAGTAATTAGTAAAATTTAATAACTAAATGCCTATAAAATTATCTGATGTTAACTATTTTTACTTCACTCAATACTTGCTCAGCATAATCATATTTAAGATTTGTATTGGTTTGATAGTTAACGTTGCACAAAAGACTAACTTGTGAGCTTTATTTAAAATTATAGTACGTAAAATCCTTTGTTAATTTTTAATAGATTAATTTTTAAGATATTTAAATTAGATTTAAAAACGTTATTGGCAGATAGGCTTTTGGTTGACTATTTCTGCCTCACTCATTACCTGTTAAACACTACTAACATTTTAAATTTTGTTTGGTTAGATTGTAAAAATCACATTAGAGCTACACTTGTAGCAGATTTAATCCCCATTAACTATCGCACATCGCCAACAAAGAACGCAACACATTTTAATTTAATTAAAATTATTTCATATGCTTTTGGTTGACTGTTTCTGCTTCATTCATTGCCTGTTTAGCGCAATTATTATTTAAAATCGAGTCTATTTTGATTGAAAACGTTGCACTTAAGCTACATTTATGAGCTATGTTAAAAATTAAAACGCATTTGAGTGATCAAAAATTTTCGAAAATTCGTGACAAAGAACGTAAGGTATTTTGATGACGTTATAATTTTATGCAATTTTAGTAAACTGTTTCTGTTTCACTCATCATTGTCTGCTTAAAATTACCAATATTTTAAAACTAAATTTTGTGAGAATACTGAAAGAATAAGAACTACCCTTGCAAACGATATTTAAAATTGTAAAACAGGTTTGAGCCTCTATTAGCTTCAACACCATGCCAAAAAAAAAGAGTGTATAAGGTACTTCCCTAGCATGTATATTTCTAATATACCGTCACAACACTCGTTCAGTGAAAATTGCAATTAGTCTTTTTAAATTCCAATTCACATAATTCAGTGTTTCCCAAAGTGTTGTACGCGCTCCCCCAGGGGTACGAGAACAGTTTAGCGGGGGCAGAGGCGTATCTATGGAAGGAAGCGCCTATGGCAAATCTCGCACTGGCGCCCTTCCTAAAATATTTATAATCTCTTTTTTTTATGCGATGCGAAATAAAAGCGTTGTTTGAAGTATTTAAGCCTTTTGGCAATATTGCAAAAAGATCCGCGGTGGCTCAGGGGATAGAGCATTCACCTTCCAACGAGGTGAGCCGGGTTCGATTCCCAGCGATGACTGCTCGACACGATTTCCGTATCCGGCTTGCACCTACCACGGTGCTGACGTAAAATATCCTCTTTGACGGATCATTGGTTACCCTTGCCGTCAGACTAACCGCGGGAGGCTTTCGTGATCCTCCTCTCCATGTAACGCAAATGCGGATTAGTTCAATCAAAAAAGTGGTCCGCGAAAGCAAATTTCTCCAAAATGCTCGATACAGGCGTTCTCTTGTCTTCTGAATCGGGTTCAAAATTACAAGGCTACGAAGTTGGACATCAGCAGTCGCAAACTCAAACAATTGGATCGGCTGTTCAACAACGTTTATAAAATTTTCCAAAAAGATTGCAACGCAATTTTTTTTAATAGATTAATAAATAAATAAAAATTAACTACAACAATAAAATTATCTCTTTTTAATTATAATGCATTCAAGTGTGTTCGAAATCAGCATTAGTTAGAAATAAAAAAAAAGTCTGCTTTATCATATTTAAAGAAGATTCTCTTGCGTTTCTTCAACTGTCAATAACAATTCTAACAATTTGTTTAATTAAGCAACAAATACAATTAGGTAACAAAAATACGCACGCACAACAAATGTCTCTGAATTAAAGAAGAACTATAACATAACCAGACGATTACCCATTATTTTCAAAATTTAAACTGAATAAAATTAATTGTTTTTAGAAATAATCATGCTTTGCTAATACCAAAACAATAAAATCATCGAG
>NC_092209.1:60758236-60817903 GCF_043381705.1 Parasteatoda tepidariorum
TTTTTTTTTCTTATTTCCCCCATTTTTTTTAATGTTGAATATAATATAACAACCGAAGGAGATTTCTCGCGCTTTTCGAGTTATGCAAAAGAGCTGGAAACCTTGGCCCTCCTATTATCCCTAACTAAGGTGGTCTATGAGTTTTCAAACGAAGTTATTAAAAAAATGAAAAACAGTGGGAGGTTAAAATTGTTTAACGCTCGTCACCTACTTTGTTTTTATTATTAGCGGTTCCCTTTCATATTTCACTCCCCCAGTTATAAAAAGAGTTCCTCGAAAGACCTCGATGTCTTCTTTTCGAGCCCTCGAGGAAAGGTTAAATGTTGGATGCTTTTTTTAATTCTGCCATAACTTGAAAAAAAAATTAGTAAAATTTTTAATTAAAAAAATAATCGTTGATGTTGATTGATTTTGCGCCTTTTTGAAATAATGCGCCCATGGCATTCGCCATACTTGCCATACCCTAGATACGCCACTGAGCGGGGGTACTCGTTCTAATGCGAAATATCTTGCAACGAACGAAAATTAACAAAATTTTATTTAAAAACAAAGCTAGTCATTAAAATTTACGATTATGTATATTTCTATTGGCTATTTTTTGCAGAGTTAACAGTTAATAATTAGTGGTGTCAACAGCCAGTTGCGATTTTTAACTTTTGTGCAATTTCTGTATAACAAAAAATACATTAATTTTTTTATTAGTGGTACACAGCGTTACGAAACATTTAGAAAGGGTACACAAAAGTCATAAGTTAGGGAAACACGACATAATTAGAGCGGTCGAAGCCGAATTGCATGGTCTGCCCCTAACATAGTTTGATTCTCTCGTTACTTTGCATCTCTTTAATTACCTCCTAGCCTGTCAATTCGACAGGCGCTTAAAGTAACTTAAATAATATTGCTATAATTTAGGGCATACATGATATTCAATCGCAAAGATTTAAGATTTTTTTAGAGACTTCGTGATTGGGGTGAACGTGAGACATTATGTGTCGCATCTTTGGTACCCATCCGCAAAACGCAAATTTACAAGTGTTGCGCAGTACACAGCAACGAACAGTAACACAACGGTGCAAAAGTAAATGACAGGTAAATTTATTAAATTAACGACGCTTAAGTTCCTCTTTTTATGCCCCAGCGCTTGAAAACCCGACAAATAAAGTAACTCGAGGTGAGAGAATCTTAAAACGCTTGTGGAAAAATAATTTAAGGGGAGGGGATATATTTTGAGGAATGATATTTATTGCGGATCCAAATTCTAGTACAATCACATTGCAGCAATTAAGAATTTGATTGATGCAATGTGGCTGCTTTGGATTTTGCTGCAGAAAAGAAAGAATATCTTTCTCATCATAAATCAATCTCGCCACAGAGCAAAGCGAAGATAAACGTCTTCGAGAGGCTTATAAATATTTCTTCTCTAAGGGGGAAAAAAAGGGTAATCGTACTTTAGTTTATTCTAGTTTTCAGCACGCTTTGTACCCACTTTTCAAATAGAAAAGATTACGCACTTTTTCAAATGAGGAAAATGAATTATGCCCGAAATTCTTTAAATTAATTTCACTCTAAATATCATGTTTGTTTTTAGATAAAGTAATCGCATTTAACACGTTCATGCCGGGAAAGGTGAAAATACTGGTCGAAGAACTATTTCAATATTAGAAAATATTCGGGAGGAGTTAATCTCTTTTCAACAATAACAATTCACTGTAAGGAAATTTATCAAGGCGAAGAAGCAATTCAATATGAAAAATTGCATCCGTTAAAAACAATTGGTTGTTATGGATTTTTATTATTCCCGGGAAAAAACTAACAAATGAAATTTATTGTTACCAGTTCTTACTCCGGTGAGCTGCCAAGATGAGACAATCTAGCGTGACCCACCGGTGGGTCACCCCGGCGTGAACGCGTTAAATAAGCTTTGTCGTATTCATTTCGTAAAAAAATTATATATGCATAATTTATCCTGTATAAGCACAGTCTCTTTGTTGGTTTTGGTGCTCAAACTCACAAATATTGAAAAAGGGATTGAACGCTACTCCCTTTTTCATTCTAAGGGTCTGTACCCACGCATTATTATGAGAGACGTAGAGAAGTGTACTGCTCTATAATATAAAAAATCAACGTAAGTGATATAAGTACGCTTGTTTAATCATTCTCGCGAGAGATTTCGATAACATTTTAGTTGTTTTTTCAAAGAGCTGCAATATAATGAAAGAGTAAAGGGTTTGTCGTAAACGATTGGGTAATAGGGCATATGAACGTACAACTTTCTGTGTCTCTTCCGAAGAGCTAAGTCACTCATAATATAAAGTACAATGCTAACAAAAAGTGATTATTGCTTACAAAAAGTGACTCGTCAACTCTTGCTACGAAGTTTCTGACAATCTCGCCTCTCTGCTTTAACACGCCCTTATTTTTTTCCCCTTATCAAAACTATATATATATTTTCTTAAGAAGTATATTCTACTTTCTCTGACCACTATGATGTAAAAAATTACAGAGAAAATGGCGCATCACGCTTAAGAGCAGTCTTACCACACCATTTTAAGAAAAGGTAAATAATGAAACTTTCATGCTTATTTAAACTGATTTGGACGAAGCTGATAAACTCTTTTAACGTTAATTGCTTAAAAACAGATATTTTTTCAAAAAACTGAATGCAGGTAAACTTATAGTACTTTGCTTTTCGTAAACACCGATTGCAAAATTTATTTGTATAATTTTGACAGAGAAGCAAAGTCTGTTGAAATTTTAAAATACCGTCCGCTTTATTTTTCGAATATGATTAGGCAACGATCTTTTATTTTAAACGATTCGAAAAATACTGCCAAATCGAATGAATATCAATCATTAATTTAATTCAAAAAGTTAAACCCTTAACCCCTCTCACAAATGGGATCTTCCTCAAAGAAAGGTGTCTCCTAAATAGAATATCCTTTGATTACTGCAATGATTATAATAAAACTTTGTAAAAAATGGGCTATACTGTTCTAATGGTGTTACTTTCCAGGACAATTACTATACCACATATCAATACCCATCGTTATTCTATTAATCGTATAACCGGTGTTGTTTATATGAGAACTTAAGCGATATTATGTATATTCAATATTATATAATGCATTTCGATGATTAATTGAGTTTAAAATAAAATAAACATTCTTTTAATTATAGGAATAAATCATTTCACACGTGGTTCAACCTCTAGCTAGCAAGGAAACATTCGAAAAATATTTTTTTTTTTTATTATTTCAAAATGAAAAATGTTTCTAGGAAAATGAAATAATATAAAAACAGTAATGGTTAATGAACTAGAACGTAATGTAAAAGGCAACTATATTGATGACACATTCCCGAAGAAAAAACTCACTACAACTAAACATAAAAAAATCGAGGAATATGCAAATTTATTCACAGCGTAATATAAGAGGTCTAAAGAGAACGTTATTTAAATTTGAACGCTCTGGAATCTTAAAAATTTTCTTTACACCATCTTAGTCTATATATGCTCATTTCTGTGCTGTGAAATAAAGCTACATAAATAGACCCAATTTAAGATGTGACAAATGGTGTGATCATAAATTTTACAGAAGACTATACTTGCTGTTACGAAATCAGACACAAAACCGTAAATTTATCGGTATATAGATCTTTATTGTCGAATTCGGATTTTTTACTCTCAAAATATAGAACCAATAGTTTAGTCAGTTATTTTTTTTTTTCAAAATTTGCGTCCCTTAATTATTTCTTTGCGTAGTATGCGGGATCTCTGAAATTAAAGCAGATATAAGATTTTTTTCTTAGTTATTTATGAAATAAATTATAATTGAAAAATTCGTCGAAGTATATTTCGATGGTCAAAATGGTGTTTATCCATTCACAACTCGGTCCTATGTCTGATTTAGTAACTTCAAATATAGCTTAAACTGAAAAATTTACATAGTTGAAGTCTACCCATCGAATTAAGGTTTACATTTAGAGTAAAAATTATACTATTAGACCAAAATTTATCTATCTTTAACTATACGAGACCATGTCACCTTTTCATTTTGTGAAGTTCACCGAGCCAACGGCCGAAATACAAATAATTTGCTTCAACTTTGTTTGAAATGTAAACTAGTAACGGATTTAAAGTGGTGCTCTCCAAGCAAAGCCTATTACGTAACTGAACAAGTTAAATCTCTTTCTTGGCTTAGAAATACGACAAAAGTTGAGGCATATATTTACGGAAAAAACGAAACAATTGTCTCAGCAAAAAAATTTTGTTCATTGAAACCCACTATAAACAATTAACAAACCGTCGCTTTGAAACTAAACCGTGGTAACTCAAAAAAAGCAAGTTTTTTAGGAGAGCGATTTCAAACTTTCCGTGCTAGTGCTAATCGCGGCAATGCGATAACGATTTAACTACTCTCTAAATTAATTTGATGGAACTATGAAGATAACACATTGTTTCTCTAAAAGGGTGATTTTTTTTACAAAATGACCTAAATATCTCGTTTTTCGAGTTACTAGGGTTCAGTTTCAAAGCGATGAAATGTAAATATTTCCAATATTATACTCCAAATTATTGGCCGCTTTCACAGTAAGCTATATATATATATATACGATACAAAAATATAAAATGCAACAGAAAACATTAGCATCTCAATTTTTAAATATTTTAAGCTTGAAGTTACATTCTAAAAACGAATATTATTTCACTAGTGATTACCAGCAAATCCCACCGAGCCCAAGCTTGAGAAAATTTTACGGTCCCTCAATATTTTTTATTGTCTTTAATAAAATAGATTTTCATGATTCAAAGGCATTCATTGCTTTTAATTTCTCATCGAATTGACGCAGAGTCAATAGGAGCGGTACTACGAATTCGAATCAATCCAAAAAAAGGTAGGGATTAATAGGAAAGACGAAATAAAAATTATTGCGAATTCTCTATAAAACAAAGTGCTTATCAGAAAATATACAATAGGTCTTTTTGCGGTACAAAAAAAGAATTCCCGACACCTGTAACTTATTTTATGTGTACGAAAAAGCCTAATAGACGTATTTTCTTAACACACATTTTCTTCAAAATGTAAGAGGAATTGATGATGTCAGTAAAACAACTCTTACTAGAGCATAAACAGATATTTTTTTAAAAATCAGATTGTCTTACGAGTGCGGTCTTCACATAAGTCGGCAGATCGTATCTGAAAGTAGACTATTTCCAGAAATTTCAGCAGTGCTATCTCTACACGAATCAGTGTGTGTAAGGTGACCCGTCCTCAAATCTTGAGGACAGTTCGCGAATTTCATTAATTGTCCTCAAAAACTTCAGATTCTTCGAGCACAGAAAAAAGTACACCGAATTTCACCATTTGTCCTCAAATGTTCTTGAAAACATATTCTTTTCAAATACATTAAAATATCGAATAAAAATCAGAAATGCGTTGCACTTTTTTTTTAACAAGATAGTTTTTTCTCACAGCGAATAGCAACGAAAAACAAAAACTAACAATTGAAAACGCAATACTCATCATAAAATAAGCAAAAAATAAACAAATTTTAATTTACCAGAATACTATAATATTTCAAAACTACACAGAAATAAAATCTAGTTTGATGAAGATCATTCTTCATCCGATATTAATTTTTAAAAAAAATCATACGAACATACGAGTTAAAATTTTTCTTAAATATATGGTACCCTCAAAAAATTGTTAACATTGGCACTGCTTAAAACTTGTCTTCAAATAATGGTTTATAAATCTAATAAGCTTATGTATGTCTGCAAAGGAATAATCGATCAGAGATAGAAGTATAAAATAACTGTTAATCGCCTATTAAAGTAAAACTTTCTGCTACAATTTAAATTTACTCAAGTTTAAATGGATACGGACTTCAAGACACGAAAAATTACAATTTTAGATAAATATTTGAAATGAAAGAAATGCAACTAGATGACGGTATATTCGAACATTACACATTTATTGCAGTTTCCCAATTTTAATAGTTAGTTTTTCGTTAAATTTGAACTTTATAAAATATTTTTAACTATTTTTTTTCCAAATAAAGTAGTTTTGATCAAAAAATAAAATTAACTTTCCTAATATATTGAGTTTAAAGTGTCCTAAGAGTGCTGAACTATAAAAATTATTAAACTTTCAAGAGATATCCTTCAGAGAGGAGCGAAAGTATATTACATTATTGATTGAAGTCAGTAAACCAGTATACCTGATTGAAGTCAGTAAATCTAAAAAACACATGATCTACGATTGCATATTTCTCTACTTAAACTTCTACTAGTTCATGGATGATTGACCGTGAGCAGCTAAGCGCAAATCTCGCTGGAGTTTAAAATTTGTCCTACTAGGTCACTACTTTCGACTGATTTTTACGCCTAACTTAAAAAAACTCACCATCTAATATTATTATACTTGTTGTGTTTTCAGTATAACGCGTTTTTTCAACGACACAAACAAATGAATTCGGAAAACTCCGCAAGTTTGCTATGATGCTACAAAAAAAAAAATTCTACGGATGGTGTTTTCTACACTAAGGAACGCTGAAAGCTCCATACCGCCTATACTTCCAGGTTACTATGTTTCCAGAGTAATTTAAAGCCATTTGGCTCACAATGTGATCACTGTGTTTCGAGATTCTTGCTGTTGTTGTTAATTTTACGTCGCACTAGAGCTGCACAATGGGCTATTGGCGACGGTCTGGGAAACATCACGGAGGATGATCCGAAGACATGCCATCACAATTTTGATCCTCTGCGGAGGGGATGGCACCCCCGTTTCGGTAGTCCGACCTGCGCGCGAAGTCGAGCACTTTACGGTAGCACAGTTTAACGAGGACCAATACCGCAATTCCTCGGTCCCTACGCAGACTGATCCAAGTGGTCACACACCCGCACACTGACCGTAGCCAGTGATGCTTAACTTCGGTGATCTGCTGGGAACCGTGTCTTAACTATCAGTCCACTGCGGGACTCGGAGATTCTTGCAAACGTGGTATTTGATTACTTATTAGCTGTGTTTACAATGCTAAAAGTGCTAACACTAACGTAACATGGTGCACAGTTTGCAGCAAGAACAAACAGTAATAAACAAATGGAAAGAGGCCACATCAGGACTGCCAAAAAAGCGAGTTATTACAAATCTAGCAACCATGTCACCTTTTTTTAACAATATATCCATAAATAACTAAAACAAATTTTCACTTAAAACTCACCAGAATTATTTAATAGCATTAATTTCTTATGAAATACGGCAGATTTAAGCTCAGAAATTATCTAATTTACTTTTTATTTTATTGAAAACAAAATTATCCGTTTGAAAATATCGCTTCGCAAAATAAGCAGTTGCAAACTTTTTAACCGAAACTAGAGCTGGTCTTGAGCTCGAGATTATTGTTTACATTTATATTGAAAGCACCATCCAACTCAGGGATAATACTCAGAAATGACTAACCTTACACTTTTTTTAATGTAGTGATATTAATTTTTGTTTTTGGATCACGAACTGTTAGAATCTACAAAATAAAGAAATCTCTTATGAATGGTAAAATTACGCGTAAAATTTAACACAAATCCAATAAATAAAACTTCCTAGAATATTAAGCCTGTTCACTCATCACCTCGTAGGCATAACATAAGAGGAGGAATACACCGGAAATTTTCTTAATTTCTTCCAGCTTTAGGAAGCTTGTTATTGTTAACATTTAGCCAACCATCCATAGCTTGCGTTAAGCAGATATTTGGGTCAATTTGGAATGAACGGTTCAGTTCGGACGTTTTACTGGGCGTTAAAATAACATTACGTCTATGAAACAGCACACAATGTAGCTGTCGTTATATAGGAAGAAGCGAATTAATGGGGGGGGGNGGGGGGGGGGGGGTTTGCACTAAAGTACGTAGACTGTGTATAATTTCAGGATTCGTTTATTGTTATCGATCGATTCCTGTTATCAAAATCATGGCGTCATGAAACAAGTTTATAAATACGCTATCAGTTTTTCAACAACAAGCGGGCATGACTTAATAAATACGCTATCAATTTTTCGTTTTAAATTTTAAGAATAATATTAAAATACTTATTTACAATATTAAATAAAATAACTTTTCAGGAAACATCCCGTTTGTTGTTGTTGTTCATTTACGGTCAGGATGATCCGATAGATATGCCATCACAATTTTGATCCTCTGCAGAGCGAATGGCACACCCGCTTCGACAGCTTGACGACCTGGGCACTTTACGGTAGAACGAGGACCAATACCGCATACCCTCGGTCCCTACGCAGACTGAACCAAGTGGTCACCCACCCGCACACTGACTGCAGCCAGTTATGCTTGACTTCGGCGATCTGGTGGGAACCCTGTCTTAACGATCAGTCCATTGCGGGACACATCCCTTTTCCATTTAATAATCAACATCGCAGTCGATAACTGCGTTATTGATTACCGATTGGTAGTTTTCACATTATATATCATTCTAGCGTCTTCCTTATAAAGCCAAACATTAGAATGGCGTTAGTAAGAAGATAGGAAAAATTGCGTTGAAACCAGCAACACTAATGCCCGGGCATGATTCTTAAAACGAAGATAAAAATTAACCCTGTTATAATCTCCTTAGCCTGCGTTAATCTTCAAAGGTTGGTTTGGGTTTTTTTTCTACTTAAAACAAACTATGATACAGAATAAATAATTTTTTCCTCTTCCCTTCCACTTTTATTTTAAGAAAAGTTCTTTTTGTTGGTCCACTTTAAATTCTCAAATGTTATTATTTTAACGAATTATAAATTTACTCTATTTTTCTTTCAAATCGAAAGTTGAGCGATGATGGGGTATTGGTGACATTATCCTCTTCATTTTCAATTTGAAAAATTATTCTTATCCATGGTGCGTAGCCAGATTCTTCAACAAAATATGAGCACTCAATAAACATTTTTAATCACTTTGCAAAAATACATATAATTAAGATATGTCATGTAATAAAAATTGTTCACTTTTTTACTATTTAAAGTTCTTAATTCATAAAATTCAAAAATTTTACTTAATCATGATAAAATAACTTGTCTCTGATAAATATTACAGTGGAAATAGTGAAAATTCACGGCACTTTTTGTAATTTAGACCAACAAGGCAAAGAAAAAATCTAATTTAAAAAGATGAAAAATTAAGCACTTTTTACAAACCCCAAGTAAAAAAAAAAGCACCTTTAAGGGGCTTTTAAAAAACGCAAACCCTGTTATATTTTAAGAACATCAGACTAATAGCTCATAATAATTTTCTTTAAAATAAGTTTCGGCCTGCCTACGCACGCGGTCAGCGTAGCGTCCCTGTATATTCTGACTTGTGTATCCATAACATATAAACTGCGTTAAGGATTCTTCTGCTCAGAATGGATGGTGTTTTCTACACTAAGGAACACTGCAAGCTCCATACCACCTATACTTCCGGGTTATTGTTTCCGGTGTATTTTAAAGCTATTTGGCTCACATTGAGTGTTTTGAGATCTTGCAAACGTGGTATTTGATTATTTACTACTCGTGTTTACAATGCTAACAATACTTGAGTGCACCATGCTAAAGGTACTAACACTAACGTAAAATGGCGTACAGTTTGCAGCAAGAACAAACTGTAATAAACAAATGGAAAAAGGCCAAATCAGTACTGCCAAAAAAACGAGTTATTCAAAATCTAGCAACCATGTCATCTTTTTTAACAATATATCTTAAAATAACTAAAACAAATTTTCATTTCAAACGCACCAGAATTACTTAATATCTTATGAAATAAAGCAGATTTGAGCTCAGAAATTATTTAATTTACTTTAATGATCGTAATATTAAATAAAACTCCGGAGCTTAGCAAGATTCCTTGTAAAATTGAACCAGATGTAATTGAATAATAGGGTAAATAAATCTTGAATTTATTCTACGTTAAAAATGCGATTATAATAGGGATATGTTATAAATGAATTATTTAGATTGTAGGATTAAGAAATCTTAGCAATTAATTTTAAATTTGATTATTTTCACGTAGAATCTATATTTGTCGGTAGCATGACTAATACTCTGTTTCTAAATTTATTAAGAAAAATCAAAATTATTTATTTTTGATTGTTTTTATAAAACTTAAAATAATTATAACATAGTATTTTTTTTTATTTGAAATCAATTCTCGTTGCATTTTATTTCAGTTAATGAATAATAAGTGCCACCCTTATTTCTGTTGTAAACGGTCCAACGCAAAAGAAAGGGAAATTGTAATAACCAAATCACGAAAGTTTATTAATAAATGTGAAGCAATATTCCAGGTAGTCATTTTATAATGTCTTATTTAATATTCAACCTTATACTACTTTATATCCAGTCTTTTTTTTATGAGAAATCATCAATTTAAAAATCATTTTTATCAGTTTTCGTAGTTTTGAGTTTAATGGTAAATATTTTGCTGTGATGCAGTTTAATACATCAATAAAATATAGTTATTGCAAACAATCATTATATTATTATTATTGCGATAAACCTGTTAGTGATGAAACTCTTGTCTATTCATAGCTTTAAAACCACATTTTAATACTGCAAATGCATTTCTCAAAGCAAGCATGTACAATAATTAAAAAAAGAGCCGGAGCTGTAACATATAATAAAAAGGAGCTATTTAGAGACAAATTCAGATAGCCTTTTTCAATAGTAAGATTTTTTTAATATATGCTTTAGTAAGGTCATTCTATATTGAAATATTTATAAACCTGCAATTAAGGTATAAGGTAACAAATTAACTTTGCCTTTTTTTAATTCATAATTATTAATTTTGTGATTTGTTTATCTTATCACTAGCTAATAGAATTCTATTTTTATTAATTCTGAATATCACATTTGTATGTAGTATTATGTTATTATAAAACAATTCTATTACACAACTAGAAGTAAAATATAGAAGGGTGAAAACCATACGCGTCTGCAGCAAACCTGCTTTGAGTTTTTAAAAAAATTTAGCCCATTAAGCAGAAAGGTAGACTAGATGTCAATAAAAAAAATTAACCGCTTGGCGTGGCACTAAGCAGATATTTGTTACCTTTTTCATTGTGATTCGTTCGTTCTGACACATACAATGATAGAGGATGAAAACAGTTCAAGGTTTAGTCTAGTAAAAAGGCATCAGAAAAAAAAATCACATTTTAAGAAAGCAGCGAAGATTTTAGATAGTTATAATGTTGAATTGGAATCCAATCCTAACCTTTCAAAATTATATGTAGCTGAAGGTAAAGCTTTCGCAAATGGAGTATGTAGAGTTTCTGTTTTTAATGTCATCGCAGATGACATTAAAAACAGAAGAATAAAATACAGAATAAAAGAAGCACTGCATTTCAAAAGAAGAAAAACACAAGACAATGTGACCTGAAAAAGATGGAAGATTTTTACTGAAATGTCCTAAGAAAGTGTGTGATTTTTTTGCCCAAAACAAAATACCGACAGTTAATAAAGTTCTTAGTTTTGTGAATGACGATCTTGATTTCCTTGATTTTAAACGGAAACTTTTTTACTTTCTTTTAAAAGGATTGAGTTTCAAACATTGTAACAGAGGTAGAAGCAGTGTGCTAATTGAAAGTGAAGAAATAATTTCATGGAGAATGTACTTGCAATCTATAAAAATAAAGAGAAAGCAAGGACGAGGGATATACTGTATGGATAAAACTTGGTTGAATGTGGGTCACATGACTGATAAAATACGGACAAATACAACTGTAACAACATCTAAAAAAGCATTGTTATCTGGTCATTCTACAGGCTTGAAAGCTCCATGCTGCAAAGGGAAAAGACTGATGACAACACAAATTGGAAGCAATTTCTGATTTTAAAATGCTTTCTAATTTTTAAATCAAATAAAAACAAAATTTGTCATAACGACATGGATTCAACATGTTTTGAGAAATGGTGCACTGACACTCGTCCTGAACTCGAACAACACACTGTTTTAGTTATGGATAATGCACCATACCATTCAAGAAAAATTTCCAAATGCATTTGGAGACAAGAACAAATTATAGATTGGCTTTAAGATAAAAATATTAGTTTTGGTAAAGGGATGTTAAAGAGTGAATTAGTGAAAAAAACATAGATACGATAAATTTGCTCTGAATGAAATTGTCGAAAGTCATAAAACAATTTTAAGATTACCGCCCACTGCAAAATTAATACTATCATGTTAATTTAGGTATAAGTGAAAAATTTAAAAGCTAAAGAGAATAAAGCTTTCAAGTTTTGTTATGTAAAAGAACTGTGTAAGAAAAATATTGAATGATGTTGTACCAACAGAGTGATATAATTTTAAAGAACATGTTAAACAAATAGAAAATCGTGTGCGAGAATTAGACGATGAGGTAGAAAATACAATAGATCTGATAGTTAATTATGTGGCTTTTAATAGCGATTTTCGTCGAGTTCAATCAGTACTTTATCTTGAATTTTTGTGTTTCAATATGTATTTATTACAATTATTACAAATTAATTATGTATATTTATAAAAAAAAGGCTATTAAAATTTACTAATATTTTTATTACACCTTTATGTTACTATATCAGTTAATCAATAGCGTTAAAATTTATGATTAAATTTTACCCCATCATTTTATTTATTTTTTTCTAATATTTTAAGGGTTGATAAATCAAACAAAAACAATTAGCAAGCACAATAATATAAAGTTAATCTGTTTGCAAATATATAAATAAAAATCACAACTGACTGAATACTTTAAAATGAAATTCAATGTTTAATTGTATATAGTATTTTGAAAAATGTAGTTTCCTTGTATTTGGAATCAATCATGCATTTATAATAAACAGAATAACTCCTTTGCTATTCATTTTTAGCACAATACTGGAAAAATAAAGAACACAGTGAAAAGACCCAAAAATGGAAAGACTGGTCTTGATACTTGGAACCTATTTATTTACTTTCAGTCTACCCTTTCTGTCAACATACGATAGTCTGATGTTCCTCAAATTAGTAATTTTAAAACTGCCAATCCTAAATTAAGTCAATAAGTTTTTAAGTAAAAAATCAACCAAGATAGATTAAATAAATATAATCAAATTTGGAGTAGATAAAGCTTTATAAATTACTTCACTTTTTCTATTACCGCAACCACAAGAAATATATTTTGGAGAGGTTGTACCAAAAGTTACAACTGGTACATCTTGTTCTAAATGTTTCAGTTTTCAAATATCAATTGAATGGTAGGCTGTTCAAATTTTGCAAATATTTGGTTACAGACAAAGAAAGGAAATTTTTTGAGGAAAAAATTAACTTGATCAATTTGAGAAGAAATATCATACTTCAATTACCACCCAAACATAGTTGCGTAAAATAGGTAGCTGGTATTAAATAATTAAAAGAAGAAGCTCTTTTCAACTTTTGATTAAGAAGACCTGGATTATTATGACATTTGCATTTTTTGCAAAAGTTGACAGTTTTGCTAGTTTAGGACATTCTTTAGTTATAGGAATTTTTTCTACTTCTCATTTTAGGCCATTTATACAAATTTTATTCTTCTCATTTTAGGCCATTTGAGTACTAATTCATTTAAAAATTTTACCTCATAAAGGCAGTTCTCCTATATGTTACCTCCTATTTATTAGTCTCACCTCCTATAGGTGTGTTTAAAAATAGCAAATCCAATGCCACCTAAATTTCGCCATTTGCAAAAAAAAATTTCTAAACTTGATTTGACAATGTACATCAAAACAGTTTTTTTCTTAAGTATTTTGGATTTTAACATCATTTTCAAAATTTTATAAAAATTACATCTTTACTTATATTTCAATGCAATTGCAAGTACAATATAATTGCATGAAATTTCAGGTAATAAATGGTGATTGAGATTACAATCCTTGCTTAATTACAAAGATTTTTTTTCCATGTTAAGGGCACTTTTAGGAATTTTTTAAAAATCCTGCATATTTGAAAAAAAAAAGGCTAGTTTAATCATGCAACTTAAATATTGAAAACAGTTCTTACTAACAAGCTATAGCACAAATAAAAGCATTTGACAACTTGCAATTGAATGCACAAAAACTTAATAGCATCAAAAACGTAGTTGGTCAAATTTTATAAGTCAAAATCATTAACTTTAATAATAATGAAGGTATGAAAAAATACTAAATATAACGTATTAACAAACATATCTCTTTGTGTTAAAAACTATTTTGCTGATTTATCCCCTCCCCCCCTATCCATTTTACAGTCCTTTTATAAAAACACATTGACTTGATGTAGCAAGGAATCTGCCATCACATCAAAACTTTGTGGGTACACAAACACTTTGTGCTGACACAAGATGATATAAATTTGTAAAATATGTAAAATGTTGACACTGACCCACAATAAACATAGTGGGAAAAAGAAAAGAAAAATGATTATGATTTGTACACATTTTTTACCATACTATTTTGTTTACCAATAGTATAAAAATCACGACTAATGATTGTGTTTTCACTGAACACACATTTCTTTAAAGTAAATTCAGTTATCTGCTGCTGCTAAAGATTCAACGGATGAAGGACTTTAAAATAGAATTATTCAAATACCAGCATAAACAGACCTTTTCCACCAAGTTGAGATTGTGTGGAAGACTGATTTCACATTAAATGCATTTAAAATGAAAATGGTTACAAGAATATATAATAAAAATTAACCAATAATAAGATATTAAAAAGGAAATAAATATGCTTTTTGTTTCATATGGAAACAACTAGAAAAATTGTACTTATGAAATTACTTTATATGAAAAAAGTTAACGATTACAAATGGATAAAAAGACAAAACTTACAATCATGAACACTTACTTATATCAGCAGTGCATTCTATATGGAGCTAAGTCTTAAATAAAGACGTGCTGTGTGTGCAAGGCACGTCTGCAACTAGAAAACAATTTTTTTATGACATATCTATTTAAAATAAAAATGGTTATAAGAATATATAATAAAAATTAGTCAATTCTAAAATATTAATAAGAAAATTAAAAAAATAAATATGCTTTTTGTTTAATATGGAAACAACTAGAAGAATTATATACTTATGAAATAATTTTATATGAAAAAAATTAATGATTACAATTGGATAAAAAGACAAAACTTACAATCATGAACACTTACTTATATCAGCAGTGCATTCTACGTATATGGAGCTAAGTCTTAAATATAGACGTGCTGTGTGTGCAAGGCACGTCTGCAACTAGAAAACAATTTTTTTTTATGACATATCTATTTAAAAAGTTTAAACACAATAGAACTACATCGATCTAATTATATATATAATCCAACCAATTTATTTTTGAGTTAGTTAGATTGAGAATCTCATTGTACATATTAATTCTATGAACTGCCGCAGTGTTTATTCAACCAGTACTTCATGATAAGCTTATGTGAAGCAAAAAATTTAAACATATCTTCTTGAAATTTATCAACTTTATTTAAAAAAATTATTATTTTAAAAAAATCTCCTTAATTTCCCACAATGGCAATTAGAATATTTAATAACTGGTGTTGAAAATATTTACAAAAGTTATAAGGGATTCAGATTTACCTCATAACAAATAATTATTCCTTACTAATAGCAATATATTTTTATCAAAAAATGTTTTCTTTTTTTATAAAGTATGAATTGTTAGCAATTATTGAGGGTTGCAAGAAAAAGAATTTTAAGGCTAGTCAGCAATAACAACCATGTAGTGAAACACTGTTATACAGCACAATAGTTATAAGATTTTCAAGTATGTGTAGTGTAAAAAAGAAAATGTGTAAAATGTTGTTAAGGTTTCTTAATTACTTTCATTGTAAGTTATTTTCTACCAAGCTAAGATTGAGTGAGACTGATTTCACACTAAATGCACTTAAAAAAAATGGTAATAAAAATATACAATAAAAATTAGCAAATTTTAAAATATTTATAAGATAAAAAAAATAAATAAACATGCTAACAGATAAGATAAAAATAAAAAATAAACACGCTTTTTGTTCAATAAGGAAACTAGAAAAATTTTATACTTAAATTATTTTATATGAAATAATTTTACAATTACAAATGGATAAAAAGAGAAAATTTGAAATCATAAACACTTACTTATATCAGCAGTGCATTCTATATGGAACTGAGTCTTAAAGACGTGCTGTGTGTGCAAGGCACGTCTGCAACTGGAAAACAAGTTTTTTATAACATATCTATTTAACAAATTTAGACACAGTAGAACCACATCTATCTAATTTTATATATAATCCAACCAATTTATTTTTAAGTTTGTTTAATAGAAAATTTCATTGTATAAGAAAATTTTTTTATGCACTGCTAAAGAGTTTTTCAATCAGCACTTCATGAAAAAGCGTATGTGTAGCAAAAAATTTAAACATCTCTCCTTAAAATTTATCAACTTTATTTACAAGAATGATATTTAAAAAAGCTTGTTCATTTTATTAGAATATGTAATAATCAATGTTTAGAACATTTACCAAAATTATAAGGGATTCAGATTTACTTCACAATGTTTAACAAATTAAATGAATTTAATTCAATATAATATTTATTTAAATTTGTTACAATATTTAATTAGATAAATCTAAGTACAATATTTATTAAGTTTTACCTTAACCTATATAGAAAGTATAAAAACTTACTTTAACGATGTTTTTCTAATTAAGGCTACTAAATAAATAGCATCTCATGTGTTTTTTCCTTAAAAGAACTCATTAAGTTTTTCATATTTAATATTAATAATTTCTAATCTTTTTAAAACTAAAATCTAACATAAGTAACTTTCTTATATATGAGCTTCAACTTCTTCGACAACAGTGTCTTAATATTTTTTGTTTACATTTTCCTGAGCGAGATAAACCGGGTGAAATGAAGTTATTCACTCGCGAAACCAGCTTCGCTTAAACTGATCGATCTCACTCAGGAAAATTTAAACAATAAACATTATGACACCGTTATTGATGAAATTGAAGCTCAGACATAGGAAAGTCAATTATGTTTGATTTAAGCTTAAACAAGATAAAAAATGATTAATATAAATATGAAAAATTTTGAGTTCTTTTATTGGGAAAAATACTTTAAACTTTATTTATTTAGTAACCTGAATTAGATAATATTGTTTTGTGTGTTTTTTTCTTCAATAGTCTATGAATTCAATAGTCTGCTTGCGCTTGCATTATTTTAGCCTCCTGCCTTTCCAAGACACTCAACAACAAAAAATTTATAGGCTTTTTTTCATACAGTAATAATTAAAAAATGTAAAAGAAGAAAATGTGAAGAAAACTGCTGATGATAATTAAAATTTATCATTTATATTAAAAAAAAATTTATGATATATGTGTGTTTTGGGATTATCAGCAAATCTGCTTATCTGTGCTAAGGGGGCCATTCCATTCTGCAGATAATCAGGACTTTACTGTATTTCTCTTTAATTTTCAGATTACGGAATGTTTAACATAGCACTTAGAAATAGCTAAATTACTTACCTTAATATTGTTTCCCTGCTGCCTATTCCAGTGTGCGATGCACTTAAAATAGCAATAAAAAAATTGCAGAACCGTGCGTAGTGCAATGCAACGCTTAGTAGCATAAAAGGTTACGTCAATCCCTTTAAATAAATTAATTAATAATAGTTAAATGAAAAGAACAAAATTCAAAATTTAGGTTGGTAGGTAACAAAATTGAACAATTGATTAGAATTGGCTTATTAACTAGAGCTTTATAAATTATCTGGAAATATTTTTAAAATAATGTGACAAGAGTGTGGCAAATTTTTAAAACTATTTGATCAAGTTACGGATGATCCTTTCCAAAAAAACTTAATTTGAAAAACAATTACTATTTTTCAATTAGTACAATAAAGAATTTAACTAGATTACTTTTTCCATATGAAGATTGAAGCAAAGTCAGTTGAAAAGTTGAACATTAGTTCAAACTTTATTTTTGTTTCATAAATATTTGGCTGTAACAGACCATAACTTTAACAAGTGCCCAATTGAAGTAGGCAGCATTCAGAGCCCTTGTCTTGTTTTTCTTGTCAGTTTTGGAAACTTCCTGAGACTATTTCTGAATTACAGAATATTAAGTCCAAAGTAAAACTTTCTGTAACATAGTCATTTTTTGTATGCAGTATATTTGAGTTTCATAAATAGGCTACACATTCCTGGAATATTTTTGAATACCCGCTCATCATCAGTAATAAAAGGCCATTTGTTCTGGACTATAAACTTAAGCAGTCTTTCTGAAGTACAATACTGATTAATAAAACGTAGACCCATGCTGAGCTGAGTATAATTGAAAAGGATGATTTAAAGGTGCACAGAAAATATAAAAGCAATAAATTTATCTGGAATATGAAAAAAAATTTCTAGACTAAAAGAATTAAGTAAACATTCAACAACTAAGCAGGCTACAGTTTTTTGCATCTATGCACAATTTACAGGGCCTAATATATATATTCAGCCTTTCATCCCTTCAGTGGGTCGATAAATGAGTACCAAGCATGCTTGGGAACTAAACACTGGGGGTTCCGCATTCGGCTGACCACCTGACCGGAACATCTGCTCCTGCACACCAGAGCCCAAGGTCAAGAAAACTGAGATGGGCACAGTAGGCCTTGGCCCTTTATGGGCTGTCGCGCCACTGAGAGAGAGAGTTTTTAACATATATATACAAAAAAAAAAATTTCAGTTCTGGATAAAATATGTTGGTTCATAACCATTTAAAAAATTTGCGCTTTAATAAGGAAATGAAAATAGTTACGAAACACATAAACAGTTTAAAATTTTTAGCCTAAAGCACTTATTGAATTTTACTTCTCGTCTTACTCATTATACAAAGTAAATATATCTCTAGTAAATCACCGCTATATTATTCAAAATACAGAAATATCACTGTCTCAACAAAAATCGTTGGCTGTACAAGAAATAAAACTTATTGGGCTTTATAACAGAACTCAATATTTCTAATTAGTTACAAAAGATTTAATTATATTCAATCTTAAAATTAAAATTTAGTATATCCACTTACCTGCTTTTCATGACACAGCCTTTTCATAAAATTGATGCTTTATAAAATAAATGATATACACATTTACTCCCTTTGTCTCAAAATGTAGTACGTGGCACAAAAACTTATTGAACTATTATGATAGCTTTAAAGATCCTAACATTGAAATTTCAGCAGACTCATATGTAAAGAATTTCAAATATAATTTCATTCTGAAGATGCCTCTATACTGAATTATCACAGCAATTGTTTTCCCAGATTGAGATAAACAATTTTATCATCTTTAGTATAAGTCACAGCGAAGCTAAAATTAGAAAAACTAATTCATGAGTAAAACAATGAGAAAATGTGAACATAAACAAATAGTATTTATTTTTCCATATGCATATTTGATTCCAGTTTTTTTTAAAAATTATATTAATTCCATTATTTCATTGGAAATGATAACACTTTAAACAAATTAGGTAAAAGTAATGATAAATATTGAATATACAGTACAGTACAGATACAAAACAAAGAATTTATCCAAAAAGCTAACTATACAATGCATTGGAATGAAAAAAAAAAATTTCCACCATATTTTTAAAATGAAGTCAAATATAATATGAATTATAAGATGTTTTATTCTTAACTTAAATAAATAAAATTGATGAAATTTAAATAATGGGTTAAATTTAAATATTGAGTTACCTTCTGACAAAAGTGGTGAGAAACTACATTTTATACTAATAAAATTTTATGATAGAAATTTTGTCCAGTATTACAGAATTAGTTTCAACATAAAAAAATCATCTTTAAATTACAATTTAACAAATTGTAGATTTATAATCAAATACAAATTATTAAATTTTAATCCTGGCAGATTTGGCATAATGGATTAATTATGGGTTTCAATATAGAGAATGTAGCAATAATCTCTAAAATAACATTGACTTTAGGCAATTTAGTTTGTTGATAACATTTTATGGAAAAGATACTTGATTCAACATACAGGATGAAGTTATTTCAGAGACAACATAAAATAAACAATAGGTTGAGAGAAAAATGAAAATTTGAAACACATTTTTAGAAGGCAGAGGCTGCGAACTAGCATCTTGGCATACCAACAGCTGGTAAGAGTAATCTTTTCCTAACTAAGATAATAAACATAAATTAGAAACATAGTAAGTATTAATAAATAATGCAATGCATCAAAAAGAAATAATTCTACAGCTTCTAAGGGGGAAACAGCAAGTTAATTAATAACATGTTGCTCATATAGACAAATTTTACACTACCAAAGAAAATAATGAAATTGATAGGATCAATCAACTGTGTTAAGAAGATTGCAATTATCACAAATTTAAAGGGACTAGAAAGTAATGTTTATTTTTCAGGGGTCTGTCCAGAAATTTAGCGAAAGGTCCGTTTTTGTAAAATTGTGAAAAAATTACTTGCCATTTGTGAATATAAAATAAACCTTAAGTCACATTCTTTCAACCAGAGTCCGCTTTTGTGAATTTGTGCAAATAGGGTCCGTTATTGCAAAAAAAAAATTTCTCAAGGAGTTTTTAAATTGTACAGACATACAAGATTATGCTCAACACTGTAAAATTATAATAAAAAAAATTAAATTTTAAATAATAAATAGCTATTGCTAGTACTATTTTAGAGATGCAACGTACGAATATTTTGTATTTAGCCTATACAGCTGAACGCAGAATATTCATTTCGGGCGAATAAGGGAAGGAGCTTCTGCCGAAGACAAAACTTAGTTCGTTTGCATTTGTCTTTCTCCCCCCTCCCTTCCTGGGAAGGATTTATTCGATTAACAAAATAATAATAAAGATAAACAAATTTGTGAAGCGTCCGATTAAAAGATAAATTATTTTGTGAAGGGTCCGTTTCTAAGTTAAAATATTTTGTGAAGGGTCCGTTTTTATGAAAAGGCATTTTGTGAAGGGTCCGTTAAAGGACCCAAATTTCTTCTAAACAGATCTCTGTTTTTGTAATAGGTTTTTCACTTCATTTTCCACAAAAAAAAAAAAGTATTTTTGATGATCTTCAAGGACCAAAATCAAAATTTTCAAGGACCTACTTAGTTATTGTTAGTAATCTATAATCAAACAGATTAAACAGATCAAACAGTTAGTATCAAACAGATTTTATTACATTGAAGCATATATTAAGCATCAATTTTACATTGTTTAATGGTTGTGGCAATATTTTAATATGTATGATCCACAGCTAAGAACGCAATCAGTTTGATTAGTTATATTGTGATTTAAATCAGTATGAAGATTGACATTAGCATACTTGCCAGCTTTTAATGACTGGCACCAGTAAAACTTTTCATGGGAAATTTAATAAAGTGTATCAGAATGATTCGAAAAATAATATTTAGCTTATCTGTTTCAATTTCAAAATACGATATCTTTTCATCAACTTAGAATATCAGTAATGCATTTTGAACATAATAAAATCTTTTGTAGAATATTTTGACAGATAACAAATTAAGATTTACCAAACTTTCTTTTCTTTAAAATAGATCAAACAAAATTTCTAGAGAATATCACAAACTCAAGCAGATGTTGAAATTCAGTCAATCATATTCTTTGATTGTAATGTGACACAATTACATAATCATTTTGCGATAATTATGAAAAACAATAATGTTTTCACAAAAATAAAAATCATGCAGTGGATTGATCGCTAAGACACGTTTTCCAGCAGATCACCCAAGTCAAGCATCACTGGCTGCGGTCAGTGTGCAGGTGGGCGACCACTTGGTTCAGCCTGCATAGGGACCGAGGGTGTGCGGGATTGGTCCTCGTTAAACTGTTCTATCGTAAAGTGCTCGACTTCGCGTGCAGGCCGTCAGGCTACCGAAGCGGGGATACCATCCACTCCGCAGAGTATCAAAATTGTGATGGCATGTCTTGGATCATCCTCAGGGATGTTTCCCAGACCGTCGCCAATAGCCCATTGTGCAGCTCTAGTGCGACGTAAATGAACAACAACAACATAAAAAAAAAATTTTTTAAAAACTAAATTTTTATATTTTTTAAAGAAAAAGTTAAGATGTTAATAATAATTTAATGTGGAAAACAAATCGAAAATAAATATTTATTAGAGTTTGGAAAATCAGTTCACTGATTTTTGTTCAAGACTAATTTCAGTCTTCAGGACTGAATAGCGGCAATTGTGTAAATAACATACATCAAAAATTACTAAATTTTCAGTATTGGAAAAGGAAAATATATTGAATTTCGGCTCGCCATTCTCTACAATTTGGAATAAAACTTTAATTTTCACGGGTTAGCAAGTAAAATTAAATTTCAAAAACTGTATGTTTCCAAATCAGTGCATGCTAGATATGGTTATGACAAGGCTAATACTAGACATGGTTTCCCCACACTCTGCTTGTAATTTGTAATCCAATCACAGGAAAGGGGTAAAAAAGGATAAGGGTTTTTTTTTCCTTCTAAATTTAGACCTGTCTCCAAGACTTCCATTTAAATGACCTTGAACTATTTTTTACAGTACAGAAAAGGAGAGGGTGTGATTAAAATTTCAATCGCTTTGCTTGAAGTTTCCTTCTCTCATGCTTTTTTTGAAGGAAAAATTATTACTATTTTGAAAATTAATCTAAGAAAATAAAAAACTTTTCAAGGACCTTATCCTGCAAATTCAAGGACTTTTCAGGGCCATGATTTTTTTTAAATGGTATAAATTTTAAACATCAGATGTACATACCAGAAAAACAACATACAAGAAATACATACTATTTACATTTTCAATGTTTATCCTAGGGGTGTACTGCAGGTTGTCTAATGAAGGGCTGTTCATATTTTTAGACATGTTGACAGCCAATTTAATTATATTTATTTAAACATTAGTATTCTAATTTTTTTTATCAATAATCTTTGTAATATTTTTGAAGAAAATTAAAGACGTTTAATTATTAGAATTTATTCAAAAAGGAAAAAACTAATACTTCTTTTTTAAAAGAAATATTTTTACATCGAAATAGATTTGTCAAAATAAAACAAAATAAATAAATAAACATAAAGAAAAGAAATCTTTTTTTCATACCAGCAATACAAAGTTTATTTTTAAAAATTTACTCAATATTGAGCCATTTTATATTGTACTTTATCCAAAAAGTTGTCTGTAAAATATATTGATCATATTTTTGTAACACCAATATCTTAAGTCAAATGCTTAAATAATGTTATTTGTTTTGAATTAGCAATATTATTTTAAGAGATATTCAGTATTCAAAAATGAATGTCACAAATGCAAAATTGCAAACTTTCTGGCTGCATATTCAACAGGAAAAAAAAAATAGATAAAATTCTTTTTCATATTTTCTTATTTGAAAGTAAAATATTTAAAGAATTCGAATTGAACCACTTGTTGTTTAAGTTTAGATCAGTTTATTGTTTAGTTTCTATAACTGGGCAATTCCTTGGTCTCAGACGTAAAAACTGAATATAAATTTCTCAGTAAAACTCTCTCATAAAACATAAGTTTATAATTATAAGATTTTTATATCAAATATTTAGTACATTAAAACCTAGCAAAAACAATTATCAAAACAAATTTTCTAAACAATTTCTTGCAAATTGGAGAAACAATAAACACTTATCTTTCAATAAAAAACAATTAATAACGAAGTATAATAGACGCTACATACTTTAGTAACTGTTCTACCTTAATTTAAAGTTGTAAAATCATATTCAATGTAAAATCAAATTAATGAATTTAGTTTTATATAATATATACATAATCCATGTCCTCTTATTAAATAGATAACTCTAATGGTGTGATCCAGTTTCTTTGAGTATCATTATATTCATATTTCATTTCAAAAAAATTTATTCATTGTTATAATAATAATTACACACTGGTAAAATTATTTTTGTTCATAGGTTTAATTTTGATTTATTACAAATATTTACTTTGTTAGGATTATTCTCAACTGATTCAATTTTTTATAAGTTTCTCTTTTTTGGGGGAGAACATATATAAATGATTTTTTTTAATGATTTAAAATTATTTTTAAATAAATTTCTCTTTATTAAAAAATAAATTTAAAAAAAGGGGGAGGTACCTTTATATGTTTAATTTTTCAAAATTTAAAAAATTTTCAAGTTGTTTATCAAATACCATTTTTTTAGTTTACTTTAAAAAAAAAAAAAAAATTACGCACAGAAATTGTGTTTAGCATGCCTTTAATTACTTTTATAAACTACAACTATTCCTCTTATTTTGATAATGAGTGGCAACTACTTTTTGAAATACAAATAAAATATTATAAAAAAGTAGTTTAAAGTTGTTGAGGAAAAAATTCAGTTATTAAAAAATACATATTTTCATAAATTTTTACAGCATTGAATGCTTTTTTTTGTAAGGAAGCACCCGGCACTTTTTAATGAATCCAATATTATAAAACATTATAATTAACTTTTTACACTACCAATAATTAAATAGGAAAAAAAATAACACAATTTAATAACTAACAATTAACACATTTTTAGGAAACAATTAACAGTGCTATGTGGGTCTCTGCCCCACTCCACCATAGGACTGATAGCATATTTTTAATTAATAATTAATTTTTAATTATTTTATTACGCAATTCAATTTTTTCACTATTTGCTTCTATTTGAAATGCTTGTACTATTAAATAAGAAATATCAGGTACAATAGTCAACTCAATCCCTGATTGTAATTATAGAGATTTTCCACCATTTAACTGATCGACCATATGAACTGACTGACTTTAAAATGAATAAATTTTAATTTTAAAAAAATCAAGCGGTTCCAGCAATTTTCGTTAAAACTACTGTTAGTGTCATTTATACTTTAAATTTTTTTTAAATAAAAAAACTGGCTTGTGTTATGTCTATAACATATTGGGTCTGTAACACCCTATTTTTACGTTTTTTTAAACCTAGAGAAATTAATAAAAATTGGATTAAATGAGAGCTAAAATTATTTTTATTAAAATTATAAAAACATTTCTGAAATTTTTTTTTTTTTCAAATTTGTAAATATAAGATTTTTAAATGGTGGTAAAGCAATCTGTAAAATCAAACTGAAATTAAAAAAAACTAAGAGTAAAACAACAGTATATGGAAATAAACAAAGAATCTCCTTTTACTCTTTATAACAACAGAATTAAACAGTACAGTGCCCGTTGCTTATAAAATCACCGGATAATAAAATCAGCCACTTTATAAAATCAAATCGGCAAGAACCGAATCGTTACAATAGTAATAAAAGTTAAAAACATCCTTTAAAAAAATCAATGCCGCCGCTTTTTAAAATCAAAATTTTGACTACATAATAAATCAAAAATGCAATATTTCAGGTTTTTTTGTTCTTATTTTTAAAATTTTATTTTTTCGAAGTTTAAAGTTCATGAAGTTTTGAGTTCATAGAAATCAATTTATCAATGTTAATTCCTTGACTTGGAGAAACCTATCACACTCAACAGGGGATCGAATTCTTATCTTACTTTTTATTGAATAAACCATAGAAGGGAGAGAAGTTTCTTTTGTTATCTACCTTAACAGAGAACATGAATAGATTTCCAAAAACTGTCTGTGCGCATGTTCCATATTATTTAAGCCGTTTGAGTAAATTATAGTTAGAGCACATATCATTTTTAAGTTCGTTTGGTGTTAAATTTTATCAACATGCAAACACAACAACAAATAATTAAATTAGTTAAAATAAAGCATTAATGTTGTCATTATTTCAGCTTTTAAAGAGTGTGCATTTAGAATATATCATAAAAATTTGATTTTTTTTTCAAATGTTGAATCGCCTCTTAATAAAATCAACCGCTTAATAAAATCAAAAGAGCATAAAACGAAATTGATTTTAATAAGGAAATATTACACATTTACAATTTAAATTTCAATTCTTACACACTTGTTTTCATGTGAAATTGGGAGGGAGGGTAAATTTCATTTGAAAAATTAGATTTTTCGGCGACCTAAACCCATGAATTTCGATGATTCTTTTTAAAAAATAGTTAAAATCATGACACTTCATGCCAAATTTTGTTAAATACCGAAATTCATGACTTTCAAGGTGCACAGATACCCTGTCAATATCGAGGTATAGCAGGACCAGGGTTCTATCCAGGCCAAATTTACTACCCTTTAGCGCCTATACCTTCACAAATTCAACTTTATAAAAATGGTAGTTTCACAAAATACTATTTCTTAACATTTTATTTTTGAATCCCGTAAGAAATACTAAATTCATATTTTTGTGTTGATTTTTTAACCCCTTAACAATCGGTTAATTTTCAAGACAACGGTCATAAAAGTGCCTATTTTTTTAGCTTTTGTATTTGTATTACGTATTTGATTAGTGTTGCAAATAGTTTAAAATAAACTAACTATCTACAATTACCTTAAAAATATCCTGGTACTGCCATCAGGTGCGTAAATTGAGAAATAAAATGTTTTCCGGGCAAAAAAAAGAAAAAAGAATTAGTTTTATTCTTATCGGCGCGTTACTACTGAACACTCCAGCCCGTCAATATCATGGGAGCATAAAATAGTGGGCGAAATCTCACAGGAGCGAGAAGGAAGGGGTTAATATGATATTTAATTTTTCACAGATTATATCTAAATTTTCACAAAACAGGTACCTCTCAGAATACACTAGACAGACCCCTTAGGACAATTTTCATACTCCCAAATTCTAATGCTTGCATATTTAAAAATATATTGTATAGATCTATATATAAGCCTATGTGTAAATAAAATCAAGAATACACCTTTTATTTGGAAATTTATAGAAAATTAAAAACTTATACGTAAGCCAACATAAAATAAGTCATTCTACATTTGGAAATAAAAATGTACAACACGCTAAAATGAAGGAGACCACCCCGAATTTTTTCGGCTTTCTGCAACAAAACTCTGAAGCATCAATATCTTTCTGCAAGAAACTTTCAATAATAACAAAGATATATCTTACAAAGTTAAAGTAATAAAAACACTGTGTTTACAAAAAAAAAAATTTTTATTCTAATATTATGAGAGATATTCTCACATTTTGTTGGGGAGAAAAACGCACTAATTATTTTTTTTTTATTGCATTTTGTAAATCAATATCACGTTAAAAAAATAATTAAAAATCATGAAATCTATAGCAGTAAATACCTATAAATACCAGACTCTTCAAAAGGGGTTACTCAAATGTGTGCTTAGTTTCAAGATTTGATTGTTGTAATAAAATTGAATTTTAAAAACTATATGGAAATAAAAAGCAACAATTGTAAAAAAAAAAAAACAAAAAAAAATAATTGAATTGTTGTCTTAAAAAGTAAATACTTGAATAAACGTCTCAAATTTCCTATATTGTCTGAAATATACCGGGATAATTAAAAACCACGTAAAAATCAATTGATATTATTAAGGGGGGAAAAAGATTATTTCAAGCCTTCTATTACAGAGATATATTTTTCATACAACTGGAGATTATCTTTATTAAGAAAAGATAAAACTAATCATAGAACTAATAGTTGCATAATTGTTAACAACTGCACACTAATTTTGTTTCTTTTTCATCAGATGTTAATACTATAAACAATAAATTATATAGAAGGAAAATACTAACAAACATTTTATATCACTTACAGATCAAACATTGTTGATGATAACTCCTATCGATTCCTGAGTTGGATTAGTAACATTAGCCCATAAAGATAAGCAATATTAAGTAGCAGCATATGATATCCAATCTTCCTGTCTAGAGCAATTTCAATATACCTGAAAATTAAATTTTAACTTTAAATTAAATTCTTTAAAAACAAACAAATATTTAAACCATCTAAGAGCTAGCAATTTAAAAATCTAGAAAAGCTTGCATGAAATATTTTAGCATTTAGATTATACATAGCAAGAAAAATATGGGTTACACAGTAAGATGTGCCTTCTATTATTCAAGCGTAAAAAGTAAATTTTTTCCTTGAATTTTTATACACAGATATTATAGGAAATTTATACATTTTTAGTGAAAATTTGTAAATACAGGTATGACTAATTCTTTTACTGCAGAAAGGATATATATATATATACAGTGAAACCTCCTTTTGTGAACACTCCTGCAAAATGGACGCCTCTCAATATGGACATATTTTTAATTCCCCAGGAATCTTCTATGAATAAACCATTGCGTGCATTCTCCGCAAAGCGGACACTCCCATAACCGGACGCGGACAGTCATTTTGGTCCTGAAGCATTATTTACTATCTCTTCAAATCAGACACTACCTTTTCTAAATTTGAAAAAAAAAAAAAAAAAAACTATTTCCGCTTTAAATTGCAAGGGAAAAAATTGCAACTTTTCGCTATTTTTAAAACACGTAAAATTTTTTGCCTTATCCATAACTAAAAGTATTGTTAAGCTATTTAACTACTGAAGAATCAATCTTTCTCCTGTCACCTTGCATTATCGTTGCAAAGAAAGGAGAGAAAATGATACTTCTGTCCTGAAATAATTCGGAGAGCGGCATGTTTTGATCTTTTCATCTGGACCACACAGGTAATGAGTCCCCTCAAGTTAAAATGATATCTTAAATGCTCTCAATGCTTCTTACCCATTGAAAATTTCTTTAATTTTCTTATGAAATTGACGACTGTATTTAACACAGTTGGGGTAAAAAAGAGAACAGAAATATAATCTCTGATGTGTTCATATAAATGAAACACTTATTTAGACACCTGATAGCTGTTGATTGTGAATAATCAGCTTTATAGGTCCTCATCTCATGACTTAACTGTGAATTGTGGGAGGTTTACTTTCGAGAAGGTATTAACCATGTTCCATATCAAATGATAGGTAGGTGTAAGGGGATGTAAACCTAATAATTGAAACCAACTGAGGACTGAAAGCTCCTATTCGGTATCATATGTTTGATTTAGTATCTATGCTAATAGGAAAATTATATTCATTTATGCTAAATTCAGAATTATGTATTTATTTTAAACTTCTTTATATATTCTTTTTTATATTTCTTAAAGTTTAAATAAATATCCTTGTAGATAGTTATTGCAAATTATTTAAGTATATCTTAATCTTTGAAAATATTCTAAAAACAATTAACAGTGTTAAACTTCGTTATTAGGGTACCCTTCCTGTAAGTGGACAACTCTCATAAACAGACAATTTTTTCGGTCCCGAGAATGGAGGTTTTACTGTATATATGTATAAATATATATATTAATTACAACATCATGACATAAAAAGTTTTTAGAACTCAACTAAATATTTAAAATTTGATCAGAATTCAACTACACATTTATGGTACATATTTTTTCTAATACAGCTATAATAATCAACTGCAAAATTGAATAGGGTAATAATTTAATGGTCATTTAGCATCATGCTAGATTCACCAACAATACTCATCATAATGGTTAAATAGTGAATATGTGTTTGCATGAGCAAGTTTGAGTGTTCACGGTGGCCAGTCCTCAGATAAACTATAATTCCCCGACATTTTAAAAAAACTAAAAATCTTTACAGAAAGTTACCATTCAAAATAGTGCTGTTTTTTTTAAATAATTAAATAAGTTAGGAATTTACAAATGTAAAGATTTTCTCTTAAATTCTATATTTATTTTCTATAGAAAATAGCTTTTCGAACCTAAAAAAATTTCATAGGAAACCAAAATTTTGGATTTAATAAATTTATAACTAGTTTTATAAAATGCTCCAAAAATAAATTACTGAACCAAACTGTTTATTATCCTAATGATTTTTATGAAATTTAAACTAAACAAAACAATAACTTGTTAAATGGAGTGTAGAAATAACTTATAAATTGATAAATAATAGTTAGTTAATGTTAGCCTAATTAGCTAAGTTCTTGAAAGATATAACTGAATAAAACATTTTAAATGCCTAATAAGAGATTGAAATTCACTTGCAATAAAGTTGCGAGTAATGCTAATAGTCTATGAATTTTCAGAGTTGATTGTGAATATTCCTGTTTTCCAGTAGTATGTTTAGATTTTCGAGAATTCCAAACCTGCTTTCAGAAACCTGTTTCCTTCCCGTGTTTTAACAGTGGCAAGCTTAATCTATTTTGTGCGGTATACTAATGAAATACTCATAAATTAGGGCATGGACGTTCTAAGCTGGGGGACAGTGGGTTTACACCCCTCTCAATAATTAGAAGTCAAATTTTACAGATTATCATCGATTTAAATTTCTTAAAACTAATAACTAGACAGAGATAAAAATAATTAATTTTTTGCAGGTATACAATTAGGAGTTCTTTTTCTTCCTATTTGTGAAATTTATTAAATTATTGTGACTGTGCAACTTAATTTCATCCCCTCAAAAAATGGATCTGTGTGGCACCCATGACATAGAAAGATAAGAGTCTAGAGTTTTTATTGTATACTTCTACCTGATTTCTTTTCAATATATAAGCAAAATGTGCAAAGGAATTGCATGTTTTATTAAGTTTTATAATACATCGAAGAATAAAAAAAAACTTCAGAAAACACATCAACATTTTTCTTTAATGAGTGGAAATTAAGGAATCAACAGTTAAAAATTTAAAAACATAAATATATTTTAATTCTTAATTAAAAGATTTAAAAATATATCTAGTAAAATTCTCAACATACTATCAATCAACATTGCTGAAACTTAGTTTTGCATAAAACAAAATGAAGTGTTATGCAAAATTGCTATGCAAATTTACTTTTTTACAATAGACTAAAATAAAGGTACAAACTATAAAGATGCCTTAAACTATAATATATATGTATGTAATAAAATTTATTAATTTTCTTCGTTTTTCACTTTTTCTTTTTGTCTTTATTGTAATGTTATAGTGATAATGCAGCTTGGCACTTTAAATTATCTACTTTTAACTTACTTCTGTTTTTATTTCATTCCGGTTATAATTCATTTTGTAATTTCATGTGTTTGGGGCGTTGTTCTAAGAGCCTATTTTTATGGATTTGAACAGTAATAATAATTTTATTAATTATATNTATGTATATATATATATATATATATTAGAAAAAATTACAAAAATAGGAAGAGTAGCATAAAAGAAAAAGGTAAAACAAAAACTTATTTTAAATTATGACCTACTATGAGAATATGTGTAATAAAGTACTCAACAGTTACCTTGTCTCAAAGTAGTCATTGAAAATGATCACCTCTTTCTTTCTACGTTTCATGGATCTAAAAAAGTGAACATAATTTCGTTAAAACTAAGTGCAGCATAATACTCATGAATTACCTGATGCCAACAAGATGCAACTCTTGAATGGTCTACGTGCAGCCAAAAGGATTATTGAGCCAAAAAAAAAAAAAAAAAAAAAAAAAAAAAAAAAAAAAAAAAAAAAAAAAAAAAAAAAAANAAAAAAAAAGAGAAAGAAAGAAAAAAAATAACATAACTTCCCTTATAAAATTAAATTGCAATCATACAAATTATTTATGAAAAAATTGTTTAACACTCATCATCAGTAAAACACATTAACTTTAATTTTTAGAAGCTGAAACCGCATTTTCGTTAGTTTCATTCAATTGAAATCAAGTGTGGCAAGGAAGATAAAAAATAAAATAAAAATTAATTAAAAAAAAAAGCTTTTGTTTTGATATTACTTTGAGATAAATATTCTATCTTATTTCAAAGAAAGAGTAGTAACCATAGAGAAATTTTAAAATCAAGTAATATTTATTTATTACATTTATTAGATAAAAAAAAAAGTGTGTCATTACATTAAAAACAAATACAAGACTAGGGATTAAGAATTTAAATCCCTAAAATTACGTGAAGAGTGCATTACGGGAAACTCACCTGTCAATGCCATAGTTGGAACCAATAATTATAATTTGTGTACTTGTAGAATAAATAGTATTTATAAAACAAAATATTCAAAATTTCATTTTTTCTTAACAATGTCCGTTAAATCTTTATATTTTACACCATAATGACAAAAATCTAAGTTTGAAGTTAGAAATTTATAACTAATAAATAAAGTGCCTTTAAGCTCAGATTTTTAGTTAATTTTATGTTTTCTAATATTTGGTATCTAACTTGAGAAGGCAGGTAGGAATGTGCAAGTAATTTATAATGGAGAAGTCCTTCTAAAGACTAGAGATGAGACAGACTCAGCCTGAGCCAGGATTGTTTACTGAAAGAAGATTTTAAGCTAGGATCCTTGGCAAAATTTTTATAAAATTTTTGCGATTTTTAAACAAGCATATTGAATATAAAAAAATTTAAACTTTATAACGCATAAAAATTTCAGCTACCTGCTTCTTTTGATTGGTCCTTTTGCTTTCTAAGGCTAGCGCTAACAGTAAAATGACTTTTAACTTAATAGTTTTACTTTCTTTTATAATTTTTGTTTCAGTCTACTTGGAATTTTTATTGGCTCAGAGTACACAAAATTGGCCCTTTATAAAACATATATCTCAGACTCAGGTTAAGTAATTTCATGCTTCTCACGCTCGAGTGTGCACAGATTAAAATTCTTTGGGCTCCAGCCCCCAAAAGTGAGCAAAACTTTTATTGCACTGCCACTAGAAAAAACTTTTAAATAAGTGCAAGTGTTGACAGCTAAGAAATAAGTAGGATTTGTCAAATATAATTTCAATAAGCAATCATATTTTCAAAAAGCTGATTTATAATAAAATCCAGTTTACTAACAGCAATGGAAATAAATTTGTTTCTATAATAAAATTATATTACTTTGTTGCTTATATTTTCAAAACACAGTAATTTTTTCCACCAACATATTGCTCATTTAATGATTATATACTGAATTACTTTAGTCAATGAATAAAATAATCAATGAACAAAAAAAAATTTTCTATTTGCAAGATGAAGACATAATTTTTCACAATCCTACAAACAAATAATTTGGTAATCGGCAAATCCTGTCAGATATTAGAATGTAAATTTAGAATCTGCTGAGAATCTATATAATGAAAGGAGAAAATTTGACATCCGATGAATCCAAATGATGTAAAAAAAGAAAGAAAAATTGCACAGATTTCTTGTCAACCTTTCAGATTACTATAATAAAAAATAAAAATTTTAATTGCTCTAGTTAAAATTAATTGCTCTAATTAAATTAAACTAATTTGAAATTTAAAAAGAGGTCTAATTTTTTTTTTTAAATCTTCAATATCATAAGAGTACAAAGATAAAAGTTTTAATTTTACTACTATTAATTCTTCTAAAATCCAAAAAAAATTATATTTTAAAATTTATGAGACCACTTAGAAACATCAAAGTAAGTTTCTAAAAAAAAAAAATTCCTAACTGTGATGTAAAATATTCCCATCAACAAAATTTTGGTGTTAGATTTATTTTTCGAAAAAACTTGCAAAATATATTGTCATGTAATAGCTATTAAGTTATGACATTGAAAAGCATATTCAGCAAATATTTTCTGAAGTAGTAGTGATGGCGGCAGTAGCTTTCTTTTAATATGAGAGATAATAAAAAAATACTTCCACTAGCTAAACATTAAACTTTGTGTTGCAGTCTTTGAATCATAGAAATTTTTATGTATTTAAGAATTAAAATAAGCTTCCTCAGTATGTAATAAAATTTACATGTTTTTCTTTCATAATTCGTCTGTATTACTATAACCAAACTATATTTTCATATTTTGAATTTTTTTTTTTTTGTTACACTTTTTGAATTTCTCTTATTCATAAAAAAAAGACAAGGGAACTTATGAAGATGAACTACTTGGTGTCATAGCTCTCTTGCTAATGAAACTGACTCGTTTATATTCAAAAATAAGAGCTCCTTGTGATTTTCAGAGGAAAATATAAGAATTTTAAAATGGATGCCTGATATGAGATACTTGTAGATTGTTTTAATCTTCATTTAAGATTTTTTAAAGAAGGTGTAATATTTAACAATTTTATTTGTTTTCCGAAAAAAAAAAAAAAAAAAAAAAAAAAAAAAAAAGGAGAAAGAGAGAGATGAAATTTTGTAAATATGCCGAATGGCCAATCATAATTTGGTAAAATAGTAAAAATCTTTGGGTGGTCACACCGATTTTCTGTGACCTCCCGTCCCGAAGTCCCTGGTTATTTCATTACTTGTTAACGAAACTGTTGCAAAACCATAGAAAACTTCATTTGCGTATACAATATAAAATCACTCACTTATATGAGGAAAGTCTATTATTAATCAGGAAATTAAAAAATTTCCTATTCAGAATTGTTCGATTTACTCTGGAAGAAGCACATTTAGTCATCTGCGGTCTGATTCAGTAGCACTGACATTCTGATAGTTTAAAATGAAAACATCCAAACTTACAGCACAAAAAAAAAAAAAATCTGATTTCAGATTGGAACACAAAACTAAAATATTTACCTTTTTTCTCATGAGCTAATAAATCATAAGGCATTTGAAAAATATTTCTAACTATACACTTAATAATACTATTATTGTCTAAAAAATAATTAGCAATGCTCAGGGTGCTACAATCTGGAGAAAGAAATTTTTTAAAAAATGTCATCACATACTTTATTTTACCTCCAGTACCTAAGAGTTACTAATTTTAAGTGAACAGATAAATCTGCGGAATTTTTCGGCATATTGTTCAAAACATCACCAAAATAAAGCAAAGGCATCAAAGCATACCATTATTGATCAAGAAACTTGGAGAAAGAATTTTTAAAAAAATTTATCACATACATTATTATTTGATGGCCGGCTATAAAAGATTGCTGATTTTATGAAAGAAAATTAAACTGCATAATTTTTACCTAATTATTTCTAAACATCACCAACAAAGAGACATTAAAGCAGACCATTTTTTCAATGATAAATAATAAATAAAGCTTAAGTTACTACAAACTGGAAAAAGAATAATTAAAATCATTACATACATTATTATTTTTCCTTCAATGTCAAATAGCTACCTTTTTTAAGAATTCATGATTGATACTGACACAGAGATAAAGAGCATCAAAGCAATGACTCAGAAACATTAAAGCAAACCATTTTTGCTTTAATAATAATAATAAACAAAATTTTAGTTGCAACAAACTGGAGGAAAAAAAATTATCACATACATTATTTATTTACTTCCAGCATCAAATAGTTATTGATTGTATGAAAGAAAATTAAACTAACTGTGCATTTTTTTGTTAATCACCACTGACACAAAGACCTAGATTATTAACAAAATAATGTTATATTAGTTGTGTATATTCAGACCATACTGAAACATCAATGCGGACTTGACTTAACAGAGCTCACAAGAAACTCTACTTACTAAATAGAAATTTATCAGCAATTTACAACATTCATACTTAAACTGAACACATATTTCACCACAATAAGACAAGTTTCTGTATTTACAGTAGAGAACCGATCATCCGGAACGATCGGGACCATCGCGATTCCGGATAACTGATTTTTCCGGTTTTCTGAATCGCTACAAAATGCCATTTTTTTAATGTTTATAAAACGAAACTAAAAATTTTTTTTCAAATAGTTTTAGAAATAATAAAAAATGATATATAATAATACAGTAAAGTTTAAATAAGGAAAGAAATTATGAAATAAAAATTATATACAGGCTTATATATGTTATTAATGTTATTATTAACATTAATAACATATATATGTTACTAACATATATATGATACGCCGTATGCTCTAAATAACAAAATGGGCTCAAAATCTTGCAGGGGGAAAAAAAATTTTTAATGGAAGAAAATTAATTTCCAGTTCCGAATTTCATTCCGGTTACCTGGCTTTCCGGATAAGAGATTCTGCACTGTATTATTACTTTTGAGCTTTCTACATTCTGTATTACCTTTGTGTTCAGCTAGAACATATTCAATCAAGATAGCAAAAGTTTTAAAGTCTTTCAAGATAGGTAGCACAAGTATGTTGGTTATGCAAAGTATTAAAAATCTCCAAGGGTATTCTATGGGTAGTTATATTTAGTTACTATGGGTACAACACTAATAATAACTTTATTCCTTTGTGAGGAATAAAAGTATTTAACATATTTTACCTTGATTAGGTGAGTTTGTGAATATGTCTTATTACCTTTCTGATTAACTAGAACATGTTCCAACAAAATAGCACAAGTTCAACTTCTAAAGTCATTCAAGAAAACTACCATGGATACGATAAGACAAAGTAAACTTATGAAAATCTCTAACTAGAGAACCTTGAGCTAAAGAAGGGTATTCGAAAATTTAACCTACAGCAATTTTGTACACAGAATATGTACATCACAGAAGTATGAACGGCTAAATAACTAAGCCATAAAAAACTTTTCGAAAATTAACTTAATCACTTCAAATTAAATATTCAAGTCTCCAAAACTATTATCGAATGCAGAGATATTTTAAATAGGAAATGCTAAATTTATTGTAATATAATGTAGTAAATAAAACTGCTATCAATACAATCATACCATGTAAATTAGGGGTGCACAACCTGCGGCCCAAATGCGGCCCTTCGACTACTGAAGTGCGGCCCGCGAGAGTTTCTAAACACAATAAAAAAAATTTTAAAAAATGGCAATTTTTAATCGCACTTTAAAGTCATCACGTTTTGACACAATCAATTTTAACAGATTCTTTAGTAAATGTACGTTTAACGCGCTTTCTTGAAGCCGAATTTATCGTAAATATAAATGATTTTTTTTTAAACAGTTATTTCCGCTTTTCTACGTGATTTTGAAAATTCCGAATTTTCATAACGACGCGAGTTTCAGATCGCAAATATAAATAATCACTTTTTCGGCACTTTATTTGTGACGATTTCATCTTAAATCTAAGTGATTTTCTATCTTTTTTTTGCAATTCTTTCTTTTTCTTCAAAAAATTTTCTCGGCAGTTATTGCTATGCGTTCCTACGTATTATAAAAAATTCCAATTATTCTGTTACGACATGCAAATTTTAAATCATGCATTTGACGCGCTTTATTTGTGCTGAGTTCAGCATAAATATATTTTTTCTTAATTATTTCTATACTTTTCCTCGTGATTTTGACGATCCCGTTATTTAACTATGATGTTATTACGACACGTGATTGTTAATCACGCAATTAAATAATCACTTTTTGATACGGTATTACCGTACAGTTTTATCCTAGTTATTTTTCCTTCTTTTTTATTTCCGCAACGAATATGATTTGATCGAATGTCGTAATGAATTGTGATTTGATCAAAAACCAAATATTCGACAAAAAGAAGAAGAGAAATCTATTGAACGCCGTTCACTTGGGGCCAAATAGCAAAATCTTTTAGCAGTATAGCAACACTGAAACTAAAATTTCAATGGTCAGAATAATATTTCCTGGAAAAACGCTAATTAACTCTAAAAAATAAGGCCAATCAAGAACGTTTTTGAAAATTTCGAAAAGCAAAACAGAGAACATAAAAATCAATCTTAATTTTTGAAAATTTTTTTTAAAGCTGAACATCTCAATTTTTCAATTACCAGAAAAAGCCAAGAAAAAAGAATTAAGTCAACAGAAATGCTATTAAAAATTACTGCGTTATAATGAAAACGTCTAAAAAAAGTTTTTTTTTTTTTTAAAGAAAATAAAAAGATAGAAAAAATGTTCTTAATTTTTTAAGTGAAAATCTTATGCCGAAAATCTCAATTTAAATTTTTCTCATTGCCATAATTTTAGAAGAAAAAAAATTGCTATAAAATTTTTTTTTATTTGTAACTTTATTTTTAAAAAAATGCTGAGTCATAATAAAAATGCCTAAAAAAAGAAAAACAGAAAAAACAAATTTTTCTTAGTTCCTGAAACAAAACTTTAATGCTGAAAATCACACTTTTCTATGTTACTGGTTATTTATATTACAGTACAGGGAAAGAGTGATAATAAATTAATAGTATGAGACGTTCTGTTAAAATGCTGGGTTATAATAAAAACTGCAAAAAATGGATCCTTCTCAATTCTCAAAGTATCGAAAAAATGACAAAATTGACTTGTCTGATTATAATTTAAAAAAAAAAAGTAATATCTATAAAAATTCAAAAATAAAAAAAACTTAGAAAAATGCATTTCTAAAAAATATTTTGCCAAATATTTGACTGATCATTCAACCAACTGAATTTTTCACAGAAGGGCCAAATACTCGTTACATCCCTCCCTAATTTAAATGCAATGTTATTGCAACTTGAGAAATTCATAAAATGGCGGAAAACGTGAATTTTTAAACTGCTCACTGTTAGTAGTTTAGATCTCAATTTTTTGTTGCTTAAGTGATGTTTTTCGATAAAAAAAAGGAAAATGTTTACGATATAAAAAATCTAATAATTAATAAAATAAAATTATTAAGTACATTACAAAATAAGCATTGGATTTTATTTTGAACTATCACAGTTTTGTTTTTATTTTAGGCTTTTGTTTAAAACGTATAAATTTTCTTCAATTAAAATATTTCATTTGAATTTATATTACTTAATTACGACTAAACTTTTTCCTACTTTCATTCTGTGGGCATTGCAGTTTTTTTTTTAATTTATTAGAATTTAATTCTAAAATGAGTTTTCATATTGCATGATATGATAAAAAACAAATATTTCTTTTCTTCAATGTTTATTTATTTTGATAAATCTATTGTTCATATGATAGAAATAGCAATTTTTTTTTGTAAAAAAAAAAGAAAAAAAAGTATAAGTTCTTTTATTTTTGAATGAATTCTAATAATGGAACACTACTAAGTTATTGATATTACTAAGTTTATTAATAAAAAAAATGGAACGATAATGTTTAAATAAACATTATTACATTTGTCATTAACATGTCTAAATACATGTGCGGCCCTTCGTCAGCCAACCTGCTGTGCAAGTGGCCCTTCACTCAAAAAGGTTGTGCACCCCTAATGTAAATCTTATTTTTTTTACTCAGTGATTCTGCTTTTACACCATGATGCGTCAAATAGGACAAAACTCAAACAGAGGCGCAATTATTCAGCATGAAAAAATACTTTCCTCGAAGCCAAATTTTAAATAGAAATTCCTCTTAATTAATAGCTGAAAAACAATTAGAATAATTTTGAGTACTATCTAATTACATCATTGTTTTTCTTTGATGCAAGTATTTGATCTACCCTAATTAAAATCCTTAGATTGTTCAAGTACAACTATTTTTCCTTAGAAATACTTTATTTTGTTTATCAATAGATAGAAAAATTTATGTAAATATTAATAGATAGATAAAAAGGTCAAGAAATGATATTTTAAATCTGTTTTTTAAACCAGTTTTTAGTAAAAAGGGGCCCAGAAATATATAAGTCCTAGATCCTAAAGACCAGTACCTTTGAAAGTCCAGCAGAATCACCAAAGACAATTATATGAACTTAATTAGTAATTAAACTTAGGCTATAATAGTCAAAACAATTATAGCTGCAATTAAATTTTTAATGTCAAAGTTGCTATGTGCAGATGTTAAAAATTATCATCAAAATCTCTTTCAAAATCAAAAGCTTACCTTCAATGGAATTAATAACTTCAGAATTAATTAGCATGCACGTGTATTCATAAATCTAATTTATTAACGTCTAACTGACTTTAGATTCTATTTTTGAAAATTTTTAACTTCATTACTTTAAAATAATTAGTTTAAGATTTATTTCAGCTGAGCATAAAGATTTTTATTTCTTAACTAGATACATGAATACTATGGAATGATTCTAAAATTCCTTTTTTAAACCCTATACTATTACATACTTTATAAGAAACTCTTAAAATAACTTACATATATTTTGTTGAAATGTTCTTTGAAACTTTACACTTACTGTTCTTTGACAAAATGCTCTTTGAACACTTACCATATTCTCTTAAACGGTTTTAGAGCTACTATTTAAAATAATAGCTATTTAGCATATTTTCCACATTAAAACAAATACAATACCAAAGCTACAATACAGAAGGAAAAACTCATCTGAAATACAATTACAGTAAAAATGTTTGCTTCCAAATACGGCAGCAAATAGTATCCTGTCTAAAGCCTTATACAGACACTTCTGGAGACTATAAGACTTTTTCAAAAATGTAATTAAATGTTTACATAAAAGAAATACACCCTAAAATGAGCCTAGCATTGTAAGAGCAACTGGGAAGCGAGAGACATATATAAGCATTATAGCTGAATATTTTTCATATTTTCACATTAGTACACATGTGTAGAAATTTGCCTTTCGCACGCCTTTTGCTTTCCGCTTTCTCTCACAGTGTGCAGCCTAATTAAAACAATTGTTGAAAACCTGATTAAAAAAGCGAGATACACGTATAAGCATTATAGCCATATGTTTCTCATTATACGTTAATGCAATGATTCAGAAAATTGTCTTTTGTCTTACACTTCCACTGGTAATGTGTAGCAGCCTGATTAAAACAATAAAAACCACAATTAAAAAAGTAAGAAACATATGGAAGCATTATAGCTATATGCATGGCTACCATCTTGAATAGAAAAAAGTCCAGTAGATTTTACAATATAATATTAATTTCATACCTGTTGCACAATATACTAAATATTTTACACATGAGGAATTTGAGGGATTATTATTGCCAACAAATTACAAAAACTTTATTACACTAATAGCTATGAATGGTCTGCATAACTTTCCATTTATAATCAACATTAATTAACCTGATTTTGAAATATTTTTTATTATGTTAACTCATAATTTTAAATTTTAACAGACAAGTAATTCATTATTGATAGCTAAAAGAATTTCTAATTAATTCAAAAAAGGAGCTCTGAATTAAAATAAAATGAAAATTTTAGAACAAAAAAAAAAGCCTTAAACTAATTACTAAAAATGACACTTGCTTCATTTTGTACAGTAATACTTATTTAAATCTTCGAGCAAACGATAAGTGTCAAAATAGTTAGATTTTTTTTCCAAGAAAACTTGCTCAATTTTAGGAAGTTTCCTAAAATGTACAAAATCTAGGAGAATTATTTAACCAGAAGAGACTGGCAAAATCCAGTAGTTTACTGGTAAATCCAGTAGAGTTGGCATCTATGCTTATGTTTCTCATATTTTTGCATTAGCACACACACATTACTACAAATATGTAGCAATTGGCTTTTCAGATCTCTTTTGCTTTCTGCCTTCTTTTGGTGTGTAGCATGATTAAAACAATTGTTAAATGAAAAATTGTAAAACAGACAAAATTAAATTAATTTAATTATTTGTCAGCGTTCTTATGAGAAATGGAAAAAGTGATATCAATCTTAACACCATTAATTTTGTATCATAAAACAAAATTAAATTTAGAAATATTGATTTAAAAATGTACCTAAAATGCACAAATAACATAGAAAACTGAGTCTATAAAATTGAAGGATAAATTGTAATTAAACATATGCATAAGTCAATAAATTTTTTAGATTATATAACAATAAAAAAAAATAAAAAAATCTTTTTTTCTCATTATGAGAAAAATGAAGTTTATCTGCAATCTGAGGGTAATATAATAACAGAGAAAAATACATAATTTAATTTATAAGTTTAGTTAATTTAACAACCTATAGAAATTACTGATATTTTCTCATTAAGTAGATTAAAAAAGATGAAAATATTTAATGTTTTTAAATAAAGCAAATTTTTAGAAGGATAATTAGTATATTTTACCAAAACTAAATAGCTTCAAGGTATTTTTTTAATAAAAAGCCAGCAGAATATGCACAGCCTTATACTTAAAACTAAATTTCGTTCAAAAATTTGTTTAATTATTGATTTTGATTTCAAAATATTGATTTAAAAAAAAGAAAGACAGCGTATTAACTTGATTACATCAAATGTTTTTGTTTTTTCTTGCTGAATAAACAAATACTTTAAATTTTTTTTGATCTAATGATCAGAATTTCGCACATGAAGGCCAAATCTTGAGTTTCAGAAACTAATTAATTTAAGATAATTTACATTATGCAATCAGAAAAAGAAAAAAAGTTCATAAAAATATTTTTTTAAAAAAAGAAAAAAAAAAGGTTAGGTTTTTGATTTAAAAAAAAAAGAGGGGCACCTGCTATCTGGGAAATATGGTCTTAATAGTAGCAAACTTGCATTTCCACTTTTTGTTTTGCCTTCACCCCACAGTTTTTAGAAAATTATAAAGGGCTCATTATATAATTTTTTATATCATTTATCATTAGTAAGTTGCTCCAATATTGCCCTATTAGGGCTCATAAAAATTTGCATAATATAAAATTAATTCATTGGTTTTTATAATTTTTATCTAAGCAAAGGATCATTAAATTATTTAAAGGATCATTAGACAGAAAATTATTTAAGGTAGTTAGGGTAAGGTCTACTATATTGGTGCATAATGACTGATGCCTCATTATGAAAGAGTAATCTAATCATACTAAAATTCAGATAATATAAAGAAAAATTATAAAAAAGTAATAGGAAGAAAAAAAATCGGCAATTTGAAATTAAAACATAAACAAAAATCACATACTTCTGTTCTTGAAAAGCCTAATTTCAACTGGAATTCACTGGAATGTTGAAACAGATGATACACAAGTCTGTGGTCAAACAAGTCATTAATATTTCAAATTGACAATTCATACATTAAAATAGAAAAAAAAAAGAAAAATAGATACATTAATAGATTTGGACAAATTTTTAAAATTAAAATAAAATAAAGCAATAGCACTAATTGAAACATACAAAAAAAATGCTTTAACAACAATACATTAAATTTTAAAGAAATGTATTAAAATAATTCGTATGAATTAATATTAGTTACAACAAAGTAGATAATTTATATTGTTCAATACTCTTTAAAATTCAAAATTAGTCTCAAAATTTTAATCAAATTATCAGAATAAGTAATTTTTTAACTAATAATATTAACAATATATATATATATATAAGGTTTCCACTCAATTTTAGGAAAACATTCCTCAACTTTTCTAATCAGCAAAATCACAATGAAAATCTAAACCATATTTTATCAATACCATCCAATTTTCGGTCAGACATTTTTGATTTGCAATGTCAAATATTAGATTTTGCGAGCATAAAAATATCTTTTAATGAGGATAGAAGAAAGGAAGTTTCACTAAAATGTGAAATTCTTATAACAAATAATTGTAATAGATGTTAGATTTATTTTTTCAATAACTGATTACTGTTACTGACGATTCTGAGACTGGATATTTTTCCGGCATGATGTAGGAGTTTTCCAGTTTTTGTGTTTTTTTTTAAATGCAATTTTTCTTGACTTGTTTTCAAAGGCAAAATAAAATTCCCTCACATTTCTAGGTCCTCCTTGTTCCCCCTGACCCGTGGGAGCCCTGATATATAAATATAAGTACTAATACATTTATAAACAGAGATTCTCATTACGTCCATTTTTAACAAACATAAAAAATTTTCTTATATTTTTTTAGAACATAACTTATTTTTAACAATCAAATCATCAAATTTCAATTTTAAATCTGATACTATTTAAAATTGTAAGCCATAGAAACTAGATTTTTATTTTTTAGCATATTTCATCAGAATATACTTTGTTAAGTTTACTCTGAATTGTAAACAAGCATAGATAGCTCCTATTTATTATCCATTTTACTCCCTATCACAGAGCATTTTATCATTAGTAATGCTTTTCATTATTTATTTGTTTTTTATTTTACAGCTACATATTGCAGCTACAACAGAAATAAGTCAGAGTTTTTCGGCACTTAAAGTTTGGTTTTCGATATTGTCGTAATTTCTATTTGATAAATATTAAGTACTTTTAACTTTAAAAAATTGGGAGGATTTTTTTGAGGTAGTATAATATATCATTAATAGACATTCAGATTTACCAATTTTTTTAATCTTTAGTCCAAATAATTCAAGCATAGTAGCCCAGTGGTCAGAGAACCAAACTCCATCGCAGAGAGGCTGAGATTTAATCGTTGACTCCGTTAAGAGTCCATGCAATATACATGCTAGTAAAATCTGTGGAATCAAAAGTCCTAAGGTCAGTTGCTGTCAATGAAACAATTTAGTTTCTAAATTGAAGTCCCCTCACGCCATCTATCTAACAGATTCAGAGCTAAGATATACTTTCAACCCTGTGGTGCTCTTTTGTAAAACGAAAGACGCACCTTCCTGACTTAATTCGCAAAAAGCTCAATAGCTGGCTTCTTATAGTTAATTTGTAACAAAAACTTAAAATTTTGAAAATCAAAATTATTTTAACAAAATCATAATCTTGAAGCGGACGTGAAAAACTTAAATACAGAAACCTTCGGTAAAAAGATCGTCAATAATGTTCATAAAAATTATGAACTTCTTTTTATAGAACTTGAAAACTTTGGAAAAAAATTTCTCAAAAAAAAATTTAATTTTCATATAATATTCGTGATAGCATTACTTGAATATGAATACCCAACCTCAGTTTTTATGACAATATTTTGGCCTTCCACAAAACTCCTCTCTTTTGATTTTTACAAAATACATTTTACAATATCTACAATGCTTACTTTATAAAGTATATTGAATGCAATTTTGTGTTCCATATAGCTCTTAAAAACTTTTTAATTGGTTTTAAAATTAAAACAAAATTGAACATACCTCCTAATTCTATGACTAACAACACCCTAATGTAGAACCAGTCAAGGCTGTTGCCATAATGAAAGACTTTTGCGTACCCCCATCTCGTTTTGACTGAATAGATCATATAAGTAATTATTGTATCTTAATTATTGAAATATATAAAAAAAAAGACATTATTTTCATTAAATGTTTTTACCATATCAGGAGTCTATCGAGAGATTCTTGTCACAATCTTGTCTTTGGAATTTTAAGAAAAAAAATTTGGAATGTTGTAAAAGACAAAAAAGAATTTTGAAAAAAAAAAAAAAAAAAACTTCAATTATTTTTAGGTCCTAATTCTGTATAGAATACACAATTTTATGAAAATAGTTATTTAAGATAATTTTCTCTTAAATATAGAAAACTAAAGTATAATTTTAAAAGAAAAAAATAACTAATAAAACAAATTCAGTTTGACATTTATTTTTGTATAATGATTATAAAATTAAATCTAAAATAAAATTCTGTTTTACCTTTCAGAAATTCAGACCCGTTTAGTTGTTTGGCAATATATAAACGTCTTTTCAATATAAATGCTAATTAAGTTATTCCAAATAATATAAACATTTTTCAAATTATTCTTTTGTTGAATTATGTAAAAGTAAAAAGAAAATTTTATCAAGGCACTAGTGAAGTGACTAATTATCTCATAATGCCTCATATTTAGTGATATAGAAATATATTTGAATCAGTCATAAATAATAAATCACCATCTTCCAATAAATAATCATGAGTTAATAGTATTTGCTAGGTTTTTACTATTTTTTCTCGGTTCTGATAAAAACAGATGTAGCAGCTGTTGAAAAAAAAGTTCATTACAAAGATTGGCTCACTAACAGTGTAGATTATCTAATTTTTGACCAAATTATGGAAAAAATTGAAAGGAAATGCAAGAGAAAATGATAATAAAACTATTAATTCATTTATTTCAATTCAAATCATATATTCAATTAAAAATATTTAGCCATAGTCACAAAGTCTAATATTAAAAGCTAATTTTTCCGACAGTTAACTTTGATTTGAAACAGGGTTGGCAAGTTTTTGACACATGATGGTCTTTACCGGTTTTTACCATGGTTTTTACCGTAATGTCAAAAACGTCAGAAACTGTCAAAAACCCATAGTTTTGATAAAACTGTATTTTAATTTGAGTTTAACTGCTTATGATTTAAAATTAATTCATTTTTGGGCAATAAAATTAGAAAAAAAATTGTTACAAGATATTTAAGAACAGATTTTTGCATTTTTCCAACATGATTATATCAAATCATACAATTTGAAGTAAAATATTAGGATACTAAACAAAATTTTCAACATTTCCAAGCATCATTTTGTTTGGAATATTACATTACTAAAGAATGTCAAGTCATTCCTGACTTAGAGTTTGTTAGTAGTTACAAGTTTTTAAAGTTTTGTTTAGCTTAGAATATTTAAGAATTATTAGAATATTTAAGAAATGCCAAATCTTAAATTCTTTTTAATTTTTGAATTTATTAATAGTTCCAAGTTTTTTTGTTTGTTTATTTCTAACAATTAAGAAGTGCAAAATTTAGAATCCGTTGCAAATCAAGTTATAATGATAAAAGTTAAGTATCACTATTTTCAATAAGTATGTCACAATATTTCTGTATGAATGTATATCCTTCTATAAGAATACTTGTATATAGTTGCAAAATCAATAGCAATCATTTAAAACATTCATTTATAAAGGCAATTAGGTGAAAATAATATATTGTCCGCTATATGCCATAAATTAAAGAAAACAGTAGGTTTTTGACGGTTTTTACCGGTAAAAACACGTTTTTTACCACTGTCATGTCAAAAACCCAACCCTGATTTGAAATAAATATCAAAAATGTATGTTGCCTATTCAATATAAATTTTAAACACCATGAATTGGCACTTGTGATCAATGGTATAAAGTAATCTAAATAGCTTTAATACTTACCAGTCCTTATATTAAAAACTGAAAAAGTCATGAAAACAGTACTTTATATATAAAACACAAATTAGAGGTATAAGAAACATCCTTACCTATAACAAGCAGGAAACAGTTCAAACAGGAGGAAACATGTAGAAGTTTACTGACATCAATGTAGACTCAGTTTGGCACAAGAAGAAACAATTTAACTAAGGCTTAATGATTACTTTACATGACAGGTAAGTCTTGTCCTTTTACATTTAAAAGCACCTTAGTAAATCAAAATGCTCACTGTTTTCTGTCCTTGTTGTGAAGAAAAGCTTTAAATTTAAAAAATAACTTACAGAGACGTAAGTTACATTACTTTACAGACAGGTAACTTACATTACTTTTAAGACAGGTAAGTCTTTTTTCGCTTCATACTTAATAGCACAGTAGTAAATCAAAATGCTCACTATTTTCTGTCCTTGTTATCAAAAAAAGCTTTAAACTTAAAAAATAACTTACGGAATGTTAGCTGTCGAAGGACAAAAAGTTACCAGTACTCTTCATATCATACTAAGAAGATTCAGATTTAAAAAGAAATTGAATTACCTAGTGGATGCTAAAATTTTGGTAAGAGTTTTCTAGAAACAGTAAATGCTGAAATTCCGGTGTGTATTTTACCTAATAACAGTAAATGCTGAAATTGTTTTCATTTTTCACGAATCTGAAGTCACTCACTCTGTGATAGATTCTGTTCAGGAGTCACTATTTAGATTCGTAGTATGTTCAAATCAGAATGTGCACTTTTTTTTAGAGATATTTGTTAGGTAATAAAAAAAAAAGAGAAAAATTACCTAACAAAGTCCAAAGGTCAGAGATCCAGATAATGAAAAAAAAAGAAAGAATAAATAAGATTCAGAAATTTTAACTGTATTCTGTAAATGTATTTATTCTTTTCTTTTAGAAAAGAAAATATATATTTACTTTTTCAACCATATTAAAACTTAATTCAAAATTTATGCATTAATTCAAAAAATGATTTTATAAAATATTTACTTGTTCCTGAGTTTGAAAATTGAGAGCTCCTAAGATTTCATCAAATTCTTACTTTAAATTTTCATGAACTCCATGAATATATAAAAAATTAAAGTTGTGAAACTAAATATTCTATGAACTAATATACCTTTTTTCTAAAAAAGGATGAAATCACAAAATAAACATAAATAAAAATAAATTGATAAAATAATAATGACAAAACAGTACATTGAGATTTAAAAAAATTGGGGCATAACGACTCAAAAATGAAAGTATAAATTTTTTCTCCAAGAAACGATTAAAAAACTAAAGATAAATAACGACAGAAAATGATACTCCCGATTCTCTATTTTTGCCATTACACTAGGGGTGCACAACCTTTTTGAGTGAAGGGCCACATGCGCAGCAGATTGACTAACGAAGGGCCGCATGCCAAAGGGAACACCCAAAGTATTTAGACAAACATATTCATAGCAATATTAGGTAGTAATTGTTATAAAAACATTGTTCTAACCACTAAATTCCTTTTCTAAGTTAACCTTGTAATATCTTAGCATAAAATTAAATACTTTTAAATGTTTAACGTTAAAAACTTCTAAACTAAGAAAAAACTGAGCCTTCTAAGAAAAAACAGAATCAGTTAATCAGAAGAAAATTTAGATAAATTGAAATAATTAAAAAACTATGGGAAAATACATGTTTTTTAAAAGTCATATTACATAATACATAAGTCCATTTTAACATAAATTTTAACTTAAAAAAATTTGTTCATAGAAATAAATTTTAAAAAAATTTTCTAGTTATTAAAATAAATACAAGTTAAATACTTTGATTTAAAGAAAGTTTATAGGGTTAAAAATGATAAAAATTGAAACAAAACCCCATCTGCGGAAAATAAGATTTAGCATTTAGAAGGGGAATATACTTAAACTTTAAAACATTTATTTTAAATTAATGATAGGAAGCAGGGGCAGAGAGAGGGAAGACAGAAAGAAAGCATTAATCTTGAATAAACTATTTTCCTTAATAATAAAAAACTATTAAGATACTTGTTTAAAATTTTTATGGCGAGTATTTTTTTAACATGACACTTTCTATTTACAATTAATACACATATGCATAAACAATTAGTAACATTTACATTACTTAACGAAACTTATTTTGATTATATTTTTTACTGTTAAAATTTAATGACATACAAATCATTTCCCAACGTACAATCATGAATGATATGAAATGGTGGAAGTATAGCATAAGAAAATGGTTAAAAAATTTTCTTAATGGTTATCGTGTAATTTGAAAAAATTTTAAATATTGGGATAATTTTATTCACTTGATCATGTGATTCACTTGATCATGCTTTTTCGAGCCATTAAATGAATTTGTTAAAAGACTGCTCTGTAATTTTGAATAGGCCAAATTTATTCTGGAAAACAGTCTTATGACAGAAGCTGTTGTTGTGGGTAGTATTAAATTAGGGCAAAAAACTTAATCACTTTTGGAATTCTTCCTAGATGGTGTTCTTCATTTCCATATTTTTAAATCACGTGAATACAAATAGTGATGTGTTATTTTATAATTGCCCAAATACTAATTGTTATGTGTGCTTTTTAAATTGCGCAAATATAAAACGCAATGTGTGATTTTCAAATTGCGTGAATACGAATTGAGATGTACAATTTTAAATTGCGAAAAGACTACTCACAGCGCATGATTTTTAAAATGTGTGAATATGAATCGCGATATATGGTTTTTAAATCGCGTGAATATGAATCGCGATGGATGATTTTTAAATCTCGTTATTTTTAATACGAAATGCGCTGCGCAATTTTAAGATCGCGTAAATACGAATTACGATGTGTGAATTTTAAATTACGCGAAGAATTAAAACGTATGATTTTTAAAACGTATAAATACGAATCTCGACATGTGATTTTTAAATCATGTAACAACAAAAAGAATAGGTTGAGTGTGTGATGTTAACTTGCACTTGTTCATGGGACTAAAGAAATATACACGTGTTTTGAATTATTTTTTAGCAAAGGGGAACGCGTTTAATATAAATGTACACAACTTGTTTTTATTTTTCATTTTTATTCTTTTTAGGAAGGTATCGATTTTGCTAAAATACGTAATTACTTTTTAAGTTCCAAAAAAAAATTAAAACAGTATCGAATTTTAAGAGTTGTAATATTGTGCTAAAATATCAGGATATTCTAAATTACAAGTAAAAAGACGTTCGAAAAACCTTTTATATTTATGTAAAAATCGACACAAATACAGCACATAAAAAGTAATTATTTTAATGCGCGATTCAAAACTCGCGTGCTGTCAAATTATATGAAAAATATAAATTTTTTTTAAATCACGGGTAAAAAGCGTAGTAATAACTACAAAGGAAATTATCAAAATACCTTTATATTTGCGGTGAAATTGGTGTCAATAAAACGCGTCAAAATTTTATGTATTTAAATGCGAAATTAAAGTATCAAAATAGCATATAAAAAATATCGGACTTTCAAAACCTTGTAGAGATGTGTAACAATAATTGCCAAAATAACGATTGAAAAATAATTTGATTTGCAATAAAATTGGCACAAATAAACCACGTCAAAAAATGGTTATCTAAATGAGCGATTATTTAATCGCGATTCGTAATAATATCGTGCCAAAATATCAAAATTTTAAAAACCATGCGGAAATGCGTAGCAACAACTGCCGAAAAAGATTAGATTTTTCATGAAGTTTGCACAAATAAAGCGTTTCATAACTCTTTAAAAATCGCGATTTCAGAAAATACGTGAAAATGGGCAGCAATAACTACCGGAAAGTCATTGAATTTACGATAAAATCGGAGCACTCAAAGAGAGTCAAAAGTAATAACTAAAATTAGAAACTCGTATATCGTAATAATGATGTGTTCAAAATAATGGTATTTTCAAAACTATGCCTAAATCTGTAGAGGTAACCATCGAAAAAAAGCGATCGAAAAGTACATTCAGTGAAATTGGGTGCGTCAAAAACTTAAATGCGTAAATTTCAAATTTCCGAATTTTTTTTTTATTTAAAAAAAAATTTAATTTTTTTTCTTCATTTTGTTTAGATTGCGGTAGCGGGCCGCACATTGAGGGTTGGCGGGCCGCATTTGGCCCGCGGGCCGCAGGTTGTGCACCCCTACATTACACGATATAGAAAATTTGATTAAATTAAATATTACTCCCTATTATGCATAACTGTCATAGGCTAATATCGATAAATGATTGTAAGTAAAAGTAGCTTTATTTTAGAAGACATTACAAAATGAAAAAACATGCAAAAAAAATTTGCTAATTTTTTCGTCTTTAGATTTTATAGCCAACTTACATGAAGTCTTTATATGTTAACAATTTTATCAAATAAACGCATAATAATTGATAAGTTAATATCACACGATTATTACATATGATTTACAAAGTACGATCACTGAAATTAAAACCTTAACTATTCTATTTACTATTATAGTAGAAAAAAAATTTCTAAATATCTGCCATTAAAGGAAAGTGAAATATGATTTTAAGCAAACATTATGAATTATCCATAAGTAATAATGTCAAGGATACATTAACAAATTATCAAGAAATAAGAATTTTAAGAACTAAATGCAAAGATAAATAAATAAAAAAAAGTAGCTATTAAGATCATAATATACAATAAATTTTTATTAGAAATATTAAGATTTCATCAAAGTTAAATTATTGTCAGATTTTAATCCTGAAATATATTTAATATATGGCTCTTTGTTTGGATGTAAAAAAAAAAGTAGAATTCAGCAGAATCATTTAGAAGTTAGTTTGGATAATAGGGAATATAATTATCGGGCTCTGAAGATGCTTATTATATATAAATATATTAAGTTATAAGTGATATATTACACAAGTGTAATAGCTAAATGATAGGGTAAGAAATGAAAACTAAAGGAAATAAAAGGTAGGTGAAAAAAAAGATGAACATTAAATGAAAAAAAAAAAACTTAATTAGACATTGAAGAGAAGCCTAAAAATTTCCAATTTTTCACCAAAGTAGCTCCAATTCCAGAAGTGTGTTTTTTGAATAAATTTGGAAACCTTTCCAATAAGCTTTCTATATCTCCTGCATTTACATTTGAATCAATCTTGATTAAATATGAGCATATGTAATCAATACTAGCTCCAAAGGGATGGACATTCAAGAACGTCGCAATCAAAGCAATTAAACACATCTCATGTTGAGTAATAGTGCTCATATTATTACCGCTTTCATCTACAGAACTGGATCTAACATCATGTGATTGGCTAGAAGCGGTGTTAAGACCTTGAGTAGCTACAAATTCTTCTTTAAATTTTTCTAATTCAGATAACTCTGCTTGTTTTGCTATAGCTTCTTCTTTCTTTTCTTGCAGAATTTGAGCATATGTATTACAAGTTGATTCCATCTTTATTTTCAATGTAGCATTTTTTTCAACAGCATTTTGATAGCGATTCCTTAACTCCTCTACTTCTTCACGAAGTTTCCGAACTTCATCTTTCGATACGCCTTTGGTATTTTCAGAGATATCTGCTGATTTTTGCTCTTCTTCCTCTCCTTCACTTAGTTCCATTTCATCTTCAACACGTTCTTCAACTAATTCTCTGGAATGGGTTTTGATGATATCCAATGTTTTTTCCCTCATAATCTCAATTTCTTTTCTTTGCGCTTTTGTGAAACTATCCATTAAAGATGGTAAGCTTTGAATTGTCTCAAAAACCTTGTATATCTCATTGAAACATAAAGAAATAGATGTCATTTTCTGCTGCATCTGCCCCTTGGCATCGGACATTTTTTCTTCTAACTTAACTTTCTCATTTAACAATGTCTTCACATGACTATTTGTACACTGAATCATGGAATAAAAACTTCCACAAGTTTTCCTGTTACATTCTCCTCTTTCTAACCAAGTAATCAAAACATGAGTAGCAGATTTGAAATGTTCTTTGCTCTTAAGTTTATCAGTTAACAGATTTGCTTCATGCTCAGAATAATGAACAACCGGTGGTGGCGTTGGAGGTCTCGAAGCTTCTTGCTCCATTCTTTCTCTATGACGAGCTTCTCTTTGTAATGCTCGTTGCAAACATTCCCATTCATACTCATCATCTCTTGCTTTAGCAAAATCAACATGAAGCCTTCCAGAATAAGCGCTTTCGTCTTTATTTTCAATTTTTAATCTATAGCCAGATAACATCATTGCCTCATCTACATAAGCTTCTGCAATAAACCGCACATGGCAAAAATTCTTTTTACTCATTCGAACAGTACTTATTTCACCACATCTACTAAAGATCTCACGGACTATTTCTTCGGAAATTTTTTCCGGTAAGCCTCCAACAAACACAGTTTTACAACCTGGGTGTCTTTCTCTTGTCTTAATATGTTGCCCTGGATGAGGAGGATAAAGAACACAAGAGGATAAAGTGATAGTTTCCTTTACTGGAGGAATCATCATAGAGTTGTCTGGGGGATACATAGGATATGGTAAATAGTTTCCCATCATACCATACATATCACCTGTCATGGGCATATAGGCTGCATAAGGATTAATACCAGCACTTGTACTAGGCATCATATCCATGCCTGAGCTAACAGGAAGTGTAGTAGAAGCTTGCATTGTATTCGGAGGCATTCCCATGCCATCCATTTGGTTACCAGGCCACTGAGGATTCATTGCAGCATACATGTTAAAAGGAGTCATCATAGAATAAGATCGTTGATTCGGGTCAACGTTATATTGTTCTGGAACACCATAACTGTAAGCAGAAAAAGATTGAGCCATAGTAGGAATTGTTGGTTGCTGCGTGTTAGATTGAAGCGATGGTTGAGAGGAGATCGTAAGATGAGATGGCTGAAACTGCTGCTGAATACTAGAATTTGAATTTACCTGCTCTTCTTCATTGGAGTTTTCTTCTTTTTTAATATTTGTCAGATTTCTAGAGTGAGGATTATCTTTCTTACATTCTTTCTCAGGGCTCCGTTCCCTTTTCTTACCTTGCGTCCTCTTCATATCTCCTGGCCTTCCTTGCCAGTGATTATTGGAACACGAAGGATTGGATGATCGAAATTCAGTTCCACTAGATTTATTTTTGTATTCCGAAGGAAAATTTGTATTTCCTTTATCCATTGTGATAAATGAATATAATGAATTCAATGATCTCTTAGATTATCTAGTCTTATCGATATATCTAGTCTTAACTAGCTCGCCATCTTGATTGAAATTTCATGATGATGATTGGCTTTGAATTGGATTGCATATCCGTTGCCTTGTGCATACAGCTCACATACGATAGCTAAGAATGATACAATTTCCCAGAGGCAGCCACTAACGCACTGTCTTGAATGCCAGCCGGAATAATATTTTTTTCCATGCAAAGAGATTTTAGTATTGCACCGCTTGCTGAATTAATATAAACTAGCTCTTGGTGTCAACATTTTTACTTGCTAGCCATACATTGCAGCTACCTCACTACTGAAATCAGTAATATTGCAGGTATCATTTTAATCACTTTTCATAGCATTATTGTCGGATCTGTGTTTTTATTTACAGCAAAAAAATTTTTTGTTACTTATAAAGATTGTTATTTGTGTCTGTGTACTGAATATTATTTGAAAGAAAATATGAATGACAAATACTTTACATAACTTTAATAAAACAAGGTTGAATGGAAACCACTTTTTTGTTTCTTATGAGTAAAAGGTTAAATTAATAGCATTTTGCACCGTGACTTCAAAGTAACCATTAAAATTATCAACTTTCTTTGTATGAATATGCTTAAATGGTATTAAAATAAAAATATTAATGTTATGAAGAAAGCGGATTAGATTAGTATACATATTAACTACTTAAAAGTAATGTTTTAAGCATTTTAATTTGTTTTCATGATGTAGTTAATAGTACTAGGGTAAATTAGAGTTAATATATTGTATAGTTCACATTTCTTTATTGTGAGGTTCTGTTTATTGAACATTACTATAAGTGACATTTTGAAAATTTATATTATAGTTTGGAATAATATGAAAGGACTAGAATAAAATTTGAATAGTTGATAGAAAGCATAAATATGTAACAATTGTAATGTAATGATGTGTTGTTTTGTTATAGGTTGACTTTCTTGTCATCAACTCATAAAATACATTATTTTAAAGCTCCTTCAATAACCTCAGTGTGCCCGTATGTATGAAGTGGGAGTTATGTGTAATTTGTTTAATTACTTATGTGCATTGAATTTTCATTAATATTATTTGAAAGGACACTTTTTTATTTCTTATGAGTAAAAGGTTAAATTAATAACATTTTGCACCGTTATTTTAAAGTAACCATTTAAATTATCAACTTTCCTTGTATGAATATGCTTAAATGGTATTAAAATAAAAATATTGATTTACATTTTATTATATGATTGGTTTTACAAATTAGCTTACATGTGTTAAAGTTCTCTGTTTACATATTTTATTATTTGTTTGGTGCTGCTATGATAACATTTCTACTATAAATGATATTTTTAAAATTTAGAATAATATTGAAAAGCACAAGTTGTATTGTAACACAAATTGTGCGTCGTGTTTTGTATATTCAGTTGTAATGCGTTTAGTTTTGTTCTAGGTTGTTATCAGTTACATGTGGAAATAATGCTCCTGCATTGACTGAATTTTTAACAGTTCTGACCTGAGTATTGTTACGACTGCCAGGTCAGTCTTGTTGAAAATTCAGTTTTGGTCCCTCAGTACAGAAATAGATATTTCTAGGTGACCCAAATGAGTGTTATGAAGAAAGCTGATTGGATTAGTATACATTTTAACTACATGAAAGTAATGTTGATTAAAATAATGATTTGAACATTTTAATTTTTTAATGATATAGTTAATAGTACTTGAGTAAATTAGAGTTAATAAAGTATATAGTAGTATTTTTTTATATTGTGGTTGAGTAACTCAACACCTTAGTACATTATCTCTCTCTTCTAATAATGTTTTTAAAAAATGTAAAGTGCAGAATATAGAAATGATGGAAATATAAATATTATTCTATTATAAACTTAATAACTAGAGTTGATTTGTTATAAAAAGCAATGAAAAAAAAACCAATTGTCTTTTCTTTTCGCACTTACCCTGGTAATTATTGAACAACCCTGATCTCAGTCTTCTTGTTATCCAACGATAAACTTTATTACAAAAACTTTATAAAAGCTTTATTTAAAAAAAATAACGACTAATAATTTAAGTTAAAACAATTAATGAAACAAAATATAAAAGTAAACAGAATTATTTATATTTAACAAAATTTTGAACTGGAAATATCTAGTTTAAATAATGATGGAATAACACTGTGAGAGCTTATACGTAAGAGAAGATTTAGAATAATTGTATGTCAGAGAAATTTTCTTGACAAAACCACCGAAAAAAAAATAAATAGAAAATGTCTACAAGAATCTCCCCCTACCTAAAAGAAATTCCCCTGGAAATTCTAGATAATTGTCTGTTTGAGACAATTTATGAATAGGTAGGGGTCTGTTGATATTTGACATTTTAAAAGGTTAATTAGAGATGAAGGATTAAAATCATCTGAAATTAATTTTATCGAGAACAAAATTTTTAAGGCGTTGTTTTGAAAGCCAAGTATATTTCAAAAATATCAACAGAGTTTTTTTTTTCTTTTTTTGTCTTTTTCTAACTTAAAGAATATTTGGTTAGAATTTTTTTTTCCTCCAGATATATCAGATATCAGACATTTCAATATATCAGATACTATTTCAGTATAATATACTAGAATAAGTTGTTAGTAAAATAATAAAATCACAGGAATCCGAGTACTTAAGTTTTTGAATTTTATCACTGTATAAAAAGTTCATGTTTATTTCATATATATTTTATAAGAGTCAGAAGGTGTAATAAGTTCTCATTTTTCACCTTAAAAAAAATTTTAAAAAGGGAAGCAGAAAATAAACCATCTTATTGAATCAAAATATATCGGCAAGTTTTTCATAATTCCAAATTCTTGGCGTATCAGTTCTATAATAAAGTATTTACTCTGGTTTTTGAAGTGGTTAGTAGTGGTATAAATTATTATTTTTTTTCTTTTCTTGCTTGAATAAAAGTTTGAGAAAACAATCATATTTCGCATTACACATAAGGGGGAACCACAAAAATATCTTTAAGATTGCTTCATTCCATGTAAAAGCTCAGTAATCGCAATGAATTTTTTTTATAATGAATCATTTTTTTAGCATCTTTGAGAGACTTCTTTGTGAATATAAGGAGATGTTCTTCATATTTTTGTACTTTTTAACTCAACCCGAAAATCAAAGTAACTCGCTATTTAAGTATCGGAATTAAACCATATTTAAGGAAGTTATAAAAATAACTAATTGTAATCAAGATTGAAATGATCAAATTTCACGCTGCACGCTAAGAAAAACAAACGAAAATGTTTTTCAGATTGCCTTTATTGGCAAAAAAAATAAAATAACTTGCAATTTAAGCATCGGAATAAAATTATATCGGAATAAAAGTTAAAAGATTAGTTTATTTTAATTAATATTATATCAAAATAATCACAGTTTGCGTTACACGCAAAGAAAAAACCACAAAACTTTTTTTTTTTTTTTTTTGAGATGGAGTCTTGCTTTGTCNTTTTTTTTTTTTTAGTAGCTTGGTGATAAGTGGTGGTTCATCATCCCCTCGATGAAAATATTTTTTATAAACAGCCATTTTTTTATTATTATTATCCTTAATACGTAGGGTACCATCTTTCTGAACAAAACATAAATCTCTTTTTATTTACTCAACCTATAAATAAAAGTAAGTTGGATTTTAAGTATCGAGGTACAATTGCTATAAAAATAACTTATTTTAATTAAAACTATCAAATTTTGCGTTAAATGCTTAGGAAAACCACGAAAAAGCTTTTTTTAAAAATCGGTTTTATTGGTAATAAGATTCTAGCAAGATGTTGATTATCTTAAAGAAATTATTTTTTAATAACCAATAATTTTTTTTCATCCTTGTAAAGCTTATCATCTTTGTGAATGTAACGAACATCCTTATTATTTTTAATTCAATTCAGAAATCAAAGTAATTAACAATTTAAGTATCCGAATACAATCATATTCAAGAAAGTTATAAGAATAGTTAATTTTAATGAAGATTTAAATTAAAATAATCAAATTTGCGTTACATTTGAAGGAAAACCACGAAATTTTTTTTTGAATTGCTGAATGGTAGTAGGTTTCCAACTTAAATGTTGATTATCGCAGTGAAATTTTATTTTATAATCAATAATTTTTTATCATCTTCGAAAAACAATCTGTCATCTTAGTGAATATTCTGAAACACTCTTCTTATACACTGGTTATCATAAATTAAGGAAAATTCACAAAAATCGCGATAACTCAAGAAATTACACATGGAATTTTATGAAACTTACCCACAATATACAACACATAGTAAGGTATTAAACAACATAAAAAGAAATTATCAGACATTAATAGTAGTATAGAAATTAGCACATGTATAAAATAAACAAATTGGAAGTATCGGTTTGCAATAGAAAAAGTACCTTTAATATGGAATATGATTGCCTCTAGAAGCAATACAGCACAAACAGCGATGTGTGATGCTTTCAATTATGCGGTCTATCAGTTCAATAGGAAGTGAGAGCCATTGCTCTTGTAAAGCAGTTGCAAGCGTGGCAAGGGTCTGAGGGGGCGGATTGATGGCAGATACACGCCTCCCTAGAGCATCCCAAACGTGCTCGATAGGATTCAAGTCCGGGGATCGAGCTGGCCACTCCATGCGAGTAATTGTTTCCTGTTGAAGATAATCATCAACAATGCGAGCTCTGTGTGGTCTTGCATTATCGTCCTGTAACAGGAAGCAATCACCAATTGCCCCGGCATATGGGCGCACATAAGCATCAAGGATGTTGTCTCGATAAACCTGAGCATTCACGGTTCCCCTTGGAAAGACATGGAGGTATGTGCGCCCTCCTAAGGATATGCCTCCCCAAACACAGACACTGCCTCTTCCGTATGCATCTCTTTCACGGATGTTTGATGGATGATAACGGGTCCCAGGTTCTCTCCATATCAAATAACGTCTACTGTCACTTTCTAGACTAAACCTGGACTCATCCGTAAAGAGAACAGGCCTCCATTGATCTGACGTCCAGTGGACATGTTGTCGGGCCCACTGCAAACGGTCTCTCCTATGGCGTGATGTGAGCGGCACGCAAATGGCTGGTCGTCTCGCATACAGACCACCTTCGTGGAGCCTTCTGCGCACAGTTGACGTTGACACCAACCTTCCGGTGGCTGCAGCAAGAGAGGATCTAAGATGTGTCGGAGTAGCGGTTCTATTCCTGCGTGCACTTAATGTCAAATATCGGTCATCGGCACTGGTCGTAACAGTTGGCCGTCCTTGACTGAACCTCCTAGATGCCGAATCTGTGGTTTGAAATTGCCTCCAAAGTCTATGAACCACAGATGGACTCACATTTAGCCATCTGGCCACTTCTGATTGACTCTGCCCTGCCTCTAGTCTCCCGATGGCTCTCCATCGTAGTTCTTCAGGCAAATGATGCCTAGAGGTCATTATTACGAATTGGCTATCTCAGATTTTCAATGTCGCAATCACAGTAAAATTTGTGTGCTTTCTCTCAAACTTGGACTTTTATGCTCCAGGCAGATGACGTAAGCCGAGTGCAGCGCCACTAATTTGCATATTGCAATTTTACTCAGCTACTCTTAGTGGACAACATATGCAAATTTTGCACGGTTTGGCTTACTTTTGAAAGAGTTATCGCTATTTTTGTGATTTTTCCTTAATTTATGATAACCAGTGTATTAATATTTTTTTACGCAATCCAGGAATCAAAGTAACTTGCAAGTTAAGTATCAGAATAAAAGCATACTTATAAAAGCTATTGTAGTAAATAAATTCAGCGATAAGTTCTAAATTCTGCGATGCTAACTATGCTAAATTCTGCGATAATATTCTAAGCTAAGGAAAACCACGAAAACGTTTGCCAGATTTCTTGATATTAGCATTTC